>NC_141295.1:12011654-12446654 GCF_037954325.1 Fistularia commersonii | reverse complement strand
GCATTTTCCGGGTCTTCCGGGTCTTTTTTCCAACATATTCTCGCAAAAAAACAAACATCTCGAAAAATAAATAAATAAAAAGAAAAAGAAAAAAAAAAACAGAAGTAGCGCGGTCTTGGGATGTCGTGGGTTTAAAACCGTGCTTTTGTCGTGCACGGTTGCCTTGTGTGTGTGTGTGTGTGTGTGTGTTTTTTTTTTTTTTTTTCAATTTTTTTTTTTTTTTTTGCAACACGACGCAAAGACATTACGAGTCATTTTTTTTAACCCACTTCAAAACTCGCCTCTTCGTCCACAGGAACGTTTCGGCTCGACGTTTTTTGGTTTTGTTTTTTTTTGTTTTTGTTTTTTTTAACCGAAGTAATAAAACGCGGGCTTTTAATTCCACGGAAGAATCCTTTCACCGACCCAAATCACTGGTAATTGAACGCATCTTTATCCTCTCTTTTGATCACATCCGCATTTTTTCCACCCCCACATTAAAAAGAAATAAAAATGATAATAATCGCGGCGAATAAAACAACTGTTTTAATCGATTAGAAAATTCCAAACGATGATTCGATCCCTTTGAGCTCAGCGCGACGGTAATTACACGTTTATTCAATAAAATGTGGGTTAGAAGGTGTTAAATAATCCGCCTCGTAAACCAAAGGGCGAGAATGCTGTGAAACATGAAACCCAAAACATGCAGAAAGGAGAGGAATGTAAACACTATTTATTCATGCATGTAAAATGCAGCTAAATATAAATATATATAGAAACAAAAATATGATCGATAGAGGGCTGCAAAGAGATGACGTCACGTTTATAATGATGTAAAATATAAGAGGATAATGCAGTTGAAGAGCTCCTTTCTTAAATAAACGCTGCATTCTGCAGGCCTTCATCCACGTCTGCACCCTCAGATGAGAGTAATCCCACGCCGGGCGATTATTTCTATAAAATCGAAGAATTTGGGTGTTTTTATGTGGTGTCCAGAGGTTCGTGAGGGGAGAAACAGGGTTGCACGCACACACACACACAAACTCACAAACACACACTCAAACTCTCTGCAGCAACCAACTCATTTCGGACTCCTCGTCCACGCCGTGGCCAGTTTGCCGGCTCCGTATTGTTTGGCGGTTACAACAGATGTTGGGCTGCTCTGAGGGCGCAACAGCTGTTTGGAATGTTATGCCTTGCTTTAAAAGACGAAAAACAGGGAGAAGAAGCTCAAAGAGGCGGTATGTTGCTGGTGGAAACATCTAGCACGCTCCTGGCTCGCCGGGGACGTCGCGCGGTGATTCGGCAGGAGGTCAGAGATCACGGCGTGGAATGAACCCGCTGTTTCTCTACGTCTTTGTGATTTTTGGTAGGGCTATTTACTGGAAAAAGGGGCATTTTGGCCTTTTAAGAAATACATCCAAACACATCTATATACAGATAGACTGATAGACAGATAGACAGATAGACAGATAGACAGATAGATAGATAGATAGATAGATAGATAGATAGATAGATAGATAGATAGATAGATAATAATGAATGTTCCCTTTCCCCCCTGCGCTTGTCCGAGAACTTTAGAAATCATTAGTTTATCTATATTTATATTATTATCATGATGTTATTTCTAAAACATAAATAAAAATACAGAAATGAATCAAAAGTACAAATCTAAACAATTGTGAATGTAAATAAATAATATAAAATAAACACAAAAAGTGAAATATAAATAGGAATTAGAAAAAAACAATGTAAAAATCTAAACTAAACTAGAATAAAATTGTTCTGTAAATGAATGAATAGATAAAAGAAATACAAAAAAACATAAATATGAATTCAAAAAAGTAAATATAAACAAATATAAGTCAAAGAAAGTCTAAATTAATACATGTAAATGAATAATATATCAAAATATGTCATCTCAGTCATCTATAAATAGATGACTGAGCTCTGAACTCTTTGACTTAGACATAGTTAGACATGGAGACTGTTTCCAGTGTAAGGAAACAACTAAAAATCCGAGCCGTAAGATTTCCTGCACAGACGAGCCTTTTGGCATTTCCTAGCGTCCCTTTCAACGTATTTTATACCAAACTATTGAAATATTAATTCGGATGTAGCGGCGAATTGAAAATAAATGAAATCTCTATTGTGCATCGGTGAGAGCGAGCCATGAAGGCACCGTCTTTTCCATCATCTGGCTCACGGAAAAGGCTCCCAAATTTGGAGCCAAAAAAAATGATCCAGTCACCACGGACACCTGTTTCCCTCTCAGGTGGCGTGGGTCGCCTCCCCCACAGCATGGTGGGCAAAAAAGAAAATAAAACAGCAGCGAGGGTGAAGAGTAACCCCGTGTTGGGATGGATTCCTCCCCGGAGAGAAAAAAGTGTCTTTGAATAATTCAGGACGATAAAGAAGGCGGTTTACTGAAGGCGTGCAGAATGAGGAGGGGGGGAGGGTTGTAGAGAGCAAGGAGACAAAGGGGAAAGAGGGTGCAGATAGATTTCCAGACCTATAGGACCCTAAAAAGTGCACGTTTGCACAAGCGGGACATCTTCATCCACCTCAAGGCCGTATTTTTTTTTTTTCCATCATTTGAAAGTCAGATTCAACTCAACCCGAATCAAGAAAGTTTTGACTTGCCTCATTGGCCGCCCATCAAGCGGATTTATTTGTGGGTATCAAAATCAAAAAAAAAAAAAAAAACACATATGGAAGTTAGAAACGTGTAACGGCGTATAAAACACGGCGAAAAACCTGGCGAAGCACCTCGGTGCAACAAAGTAGCGCCGTCTAATCTTTTACAGCGGCCATTTTGACACGTCGGAGCCGCGTAAATGCGGGCCCACGCGATGGGACTGATAGTGAGCGCCGTTTCCGCCCTGCCAGCGTGCATAAAAGACAGAGGGTCGCGGTTGTTTTGTGACTAATGTCGTGTCCAGAAGGAGGCAAATTGTTAGCATGGAGGGGGGGGTTTGGTCGTGCACGGAGAGACGCAGATTTCCCGTCCCGATGTGTGTCTGACGCGGCCGAAGGCCCTGGTTAATATTAGACCAGCTCGCCGGGACGCGTTCATAAACCGGCATCCTTCATCTTCAAAAGGGCGCGGTGTCGGTGTCGGCTCCGACAGCAAACAAAGCCGAGGAGAGTCCAGACGTCCCCGTCGTGCACTTTGCACTCGGCGAGTCTTTCCCACACACACACATTCACATACACGCACACTCCTCTCCGGGTCTCCGGCCGGTAGTTCAAACGACGGCGAATAGGCTCTGTCTCACTTCAAGCGTTATCGGGTATTTATTTTTTTACGACTTTTTTCATACGCCGCCGCCGTGAACAACACGGCCGTTCGGCTCAGAGCGCCACTTTCACCCCTTTGCTGGTGAGGATGTGTGTTCGCCGCCGCATCCCAACCTATAAACGGGCCAGAATTGAGCGATACTAGCCGCCAGAAAGAGCCAATGCGAGACGATACACTTCTTTTGACTATAGAAATATGTGGATGGTCTATTTGTAAACATTCGGAGTTGGTGTCTTTTCCTGGCCCTCAGATGAGACACTGGAAAATGTGCAAAAATATAACTGATGGAAAGTGTGAGGGCGGCGCCATCTGCTTCCACAGCAAGAAAGTTGCTGGTTCAATTCTGACGGGAGGTTGGATATTTAGGATATGTAGCAGGTTCATGGGAAACCCTAATTTGGTTTCTAATTTAAACCCTAATTTAATCTGATGAATTACGAGTGAGGGAAAGGTTGTCTATAAAGTGTATGAACAAATGGTTGTATGTTCGTATTTGATTTGTGAATGAGAGGGTGAATGTTATGTCTATATGAAATGTAAATGAATGGTTGTTCATCTCTATAAGGCATGAATGAGTGAGTGAATGGTTGTTGGTTTCTTTACGACGTATGAATAAATGGCTGCCTGTCTGTATATGATTTATGAACGAGTGAGGGAAAGGTTTTCTCAAAGCGTTTGAATGAATGAGTGAATGGTTTAATTTTACGATGACCCGTGAATGAGAGGGTGAATGGTTGAGAGTCTATAACACAGGCATGTTTTTATTTTTCATATGATGTATGAACGAATGGCTGCATTTCTATATGATTTAAAATTGTATGAGTGAAAGGATGTCTCTATAGAGAGTATGAACGAATGCGTGAACACTTGGTTTTATTCTCTATACGACGTATGAATAAATGTTTGCCTCCATGTGACGTATAAGCGATTGAGTGAATGGTTAAATGTCTATCTGATTTATGAATGAGTGAGGGACAGGTTGTCTATAAGCTGATGAATGAATGAGTGAACGGTTATATCTTTCTGTTCGACACCTGCAGGTGAATGACAAAGTCTCTGTTTTAATTCTCTATACGACGTACGAATAAATGTTTGTCTCCGTATGGCATAGGAACGAGTGAGTGAATGGTTAAATGTCTCTATATGACATGAGAATGAAAGGGTGAAGGATTGCATGTGTGTGCGGCCCTGTGATCGACCGGTCCAGGCTAAACCCGGCCTTTAGCCAAATTAAAGCTGGCGTAGGCGATAAGCGGCACAGATGAACGAATGCAAATTCAAGTGAAAAATCGGACAGTTATTGAAGCAGGGCTGGAGAGGGAATTCAGGCTCCGCGAACACACTAACAGAAAAACACATTGGCGGATTTGTGTTTTGCTAAACGTTACCAAATGGAGAAGATTTCGAATTTCATCATCGGAGTTGACCTCTGACCTCTGACAGATCAAGTCATTTGTATAAGACAACAGCGATTATTAAATGGAGCAATAAAGCTGCCACTTCAGCCTCATTCTTTCGTTTGAAACAGTTATAATTTATCCTGGAATGAGAAGCGATAGATGTTGGGAAAATAAAACATATTTGAGGTCGCCGAGGGCTGGGAGACATTGAAACAATTAACAGCTGCGCTTATTTTTTTGGCGGCGCCGCTTCTCGGGCTGGAATTCCTGAAGCCGGTCGCCAGCGCTCGTCACGAGGCGGCTCAGTCCGATTAAAATCGCAGCTCGACGCGGAGGATGAATTCAGACCGTTTCAAGGGCGTCCGGCGAGGGACGCTAGCACGTTCTGGTTTGCGCGACTGTGCGATAACCGCGTTACTACGGCGACATGCAGGTTATTTTCATTCTGAGACTTAATTCTTTGCATGCTGACCATTTGGAAGCAGCAAGGGATGTGTTCAGATGTGCGTGTGTGTGTGTGGGGGGGTGGGGGGGGGAGTCCACTCCGTCACCTACGAGGGAAACCGCCATATTTGTGTTTCCCTGGCCGGCTACCGGCCTGTGCTCACATTTTCATGTCGACCTCGATGGCACTTGAACTCATCACGGACTGCTGCTGCTTAATATGTCGGGTCGGTGAAGAAAACTGAACATGGGCATCTTTCTATGTGCGTGAGTGAATGAATGGGAGTTTCTCCCCCCACGACACATCACTCCACTCATCCAATCCCCTCAGAGAAGCGTTGTTGTAGCCTTGGGTGCTAAAATACCCTAATTTCTGGACTATTGAGCGCACCTTAATATAAGCCGCACTGGCTAGCTGATGGCTTTCTTGGGCTTCCTCCTGCGCCCTCAAACCGTCAGAGTCGTCTTCTTCGGGGTCTGAGTTGAACGGCCACAGAATTTTCCTGGTCATTTTATCGGTCCAATGTGACGAGGATAAATGTTTTTAGCGGGGTGAAGCTCGTTAGCCCCCCCCCCCCCAAAAAAAAAAAATCCATAAATTACCTATATTGTTGTTTAATCCGTAGTGTTCAAATCATGTGAAAAAATCGAGGAATTTACGGTAACCTTCCGACGATCACGATCTTGAAGACTTCTGGATTTGGCACAAACAACTGTGTGCGTGAGTGTGTGTGCGCATGTGTGTGTTGGTGCGCTGAATTTGAGCGAGACCACACGATTAGGGGGGTAATTAAGAGCCGTGACAAACAAACCCCAGCGTGTGTTCACACATTAGACGCAGCTGACTCCAGTGCCTGAACCCATCAGCTCTGCGGCCCCGTGGAAACGATGTATTTACTCAAGTTGTGTGTGTGTGTGTATGTGTGTAAGGCCATGGTCAAAAAATGGTAGGTTAATTTTGGTCAAAAATCTGTCAATTTTTTCTCTTTTTTTTCCCAAAAGTGTGACAGTGGTTCAGTCCGTCAAACCTTTTTTTTTTTTCATTTCCAGTCCAGGGTCGTGCGGTTCCAATTCTGTGCTTTCATTTAGATGCATCAGCCGGATACAAGCCGGGACGTGCAAAACTTTGGTCGCGACGCCGTTGACACTCTAGGAGTTTTACGCGGATGTGTCTGTTAACAGTGGAGTTCAGGGATCCAGACTGTTTATTGACACATGCACAGTAAGGAAACTGGTTTCCTGCATGGTGCAGTTCTCACTTTGCAGTCTGCAGTGAGTGCCAGATAGTGTAACAAGGCGCTAGTAGCATTAGCCACTTTTACACTGCAAAAAGGAGGAACTTTTTACAGTTTCTTGAACCTTTTCAGGAACTAGGCCATTTCTTGTCGCAGTCAGCCAGCGGAGGAACCAGAGACCATGGACCTCTATTCCTAGAACCATTTTAGCTCTCGGTCTTAGGCGGGGTCTTCTTTCGTTCCTGCAGGAACTCATACTTGGTGGAGCTCTTAAGCCGCGCCCCATACTTCCAGTTACTACTCACGGACTGCAGTGTACCAATTTTAAAGAACTTTTGTGGTCGCTGGTTAGATGTTTTGTTGCAACGTAATGGACAGAATCGACGAGAAATGCTTTTTTTTGGAGGCTAAAGGTGCACATCGTCGGGGTTCTTACCGTACCTTACTCCCTACGCCAAAACTAAAAGTTTCCCTGGATGATGAGGGTGGTTCTCGGGGAGAAATTCAAGCCGGACAGTTCTCATCTGTCTGAAAGCAGCTTCGGAAGAGTCGCCTGTTGGTTTTACACGGATGGAAACAAATAAATACGAGTAATTGTAGAGGTGATTGGTAAGCAGATGTTTTATCAAAAGCTGAGGTGTCACTCTGTATGATAAACAAAGTCTCAAATCTGATGGTCTCGCCACCCCAGAAGGCCCGAGCGCGTTTATTCGTCAGCGGGGGCGGGGGGTCATAAAGAGAGCTAATGATGACCTTAGCACCTCTGCCAAGCTACGGTTACCAAGACGAAAGCAAGTGTTTTGAGCCAAAGCAAACATGCGCCACGGCCGAGACGGCAGGAGTGAAGAGGAAGAAGAGCAAGTGAGACGGTCAGAGAGTTGTTTTGAGAGAAGATAAACAGAAGGTTCTCTCTCCTTACGGAGGATTAGCTTTTTAAATCAAATGAAACGTGCATGAGCTCCGGATGAGCAAACCCGCCCCCGTTCCATTTCTTCCCCTGTTCTGTAGCCGGCGTGCGTTACATGTGCCGTTACGTTACATGACGACCGTGCAGGATCTGTTCGCAGTTAGGAGCAGATTCACGGTTAGAGAGCTGCAAAGGCTGGGGGGTGGTGGCTGGAGGAGAGATGGAGGGAGTGGGGGTGCAAACAAACAAACAAATGAAAAATCCTGGCAACATCCATGAAACAGGACCACCTACGGCTGAGAGCGGAGTGGAGCGTCTTCACATAGCGATTGATGATTAATGGCTGAGTCACGTTACACCCCCAGCCGTCTCAGGATCAGTGCGCCGCCCCTTTTGAGCTGTGCCGCCAAAGGGACAACACACACACACACACACACACACACACACACACACACACACACACACACACACACACACACACACACACGTGTATGTGCATGAGTCTTTGCGTTGGCTAATACCATGGAGGGAAGTGTCATCTATCGATTGCACTCAAAGTGGACTCCTCTGTTAACGATCATCCTCCCGCACACACACATCGTATCAAACACATCCACCATATACACCATAACACACACATATACACACACACACACACATGCGCGCACGCGGTACTTAGAGAAAAGCTCCCTGACAAATGAAACAAGAGTCAAACCGTTTCATTTGGTGTGAAACTCTATGGCACTGCTAGATTTCCTTGTGTGCAAGTGTGTGTGTTTTGTGGAATCAGTAATAGCCATCTTTCAAACATATGTGCATGTGTGTGTGTGTATATGTGTGTGCGCGCACCAGCTTGCAGCTCATTGAATGTTTTTGCGGTAGCCCCCGGAAACACCCCCCCGTTCGGTGCAGTTTACACGTGCTCAGGCCCTCAAGTCTACCCGCGCCGTATTGCATTGTTGCATTTCCCGAGGCTGAAGTTGCAGTTTGGACGCGGCTGCACGACGACATCTCAGTCAGCAGAGGTCAGCACAAAGTAGACAGACCCGCGCTAAACGGCGGGACAGGGCTCTCGGCCAGAGACGCGTCGGTTGATCTGTTTTTCGGGGGCGAAGCCTGCGTCACGTTTCCAGATAAATGGAGGGTTTGCAGATTCGCCTGCTCTTCCTAAGGCGGAATGCCACACGTTTGGACGCTTAATGAAAACCTTGTGTCTCCTGGGGATCATGCAAAATATTACCAATAAACACATAAATAGAAATGTCATAAATATATATATATATATATTATTGGATTATATAATCCAATTTGTTATTATTTTGAGGAATGGCTGTGACCGAGATGCCGTGAGATGCGTCACTGGCGAGAAATGGACTCCAGAATATTATTTTCCTTAATATCCCGCTGAGAGTCCTGAGAGAAAACATCTCGTGTGTGTGTGTGCGTGTGTGTGTGTGAGGCGGAATCCAGACTCTCTTTCGGAGGGGGGGGGGGGGGGGTTCGTGAGGTCATCTCGGTTTGCGAGGGGTGATCCCGGGTTAATCCATCACTCATTAGCTCTCGCAGATAAGGCGCGCGGTGGGAGCGGAGGGGGGTTCGTGAGTCCACACTTTTTTTTTTTGACGCCCTTTTTATTCTCACCCTCCTGCAAACGCTAACGAAGGCCAATGTAGACCCGGATGGCATTGGATTGAATGCCACCTCCTCCCCACTCCCACCTCTGCATTGACGGCGTTGAGAGGGACAGTGGAGGGGGGCGTGCAAAGAAAGAGAGGCTGTTGACTCAGCGTGCTACCAGCTAGTCTTATTCAAATAGCTTCCACTGCTGCTGAGCTGTTGTGTTGCAAGCTAAAGGCTTGTCTGCATCATGGTGGCGTGTGTGTGTGTGTTTTTCAAGTCCTCCCCGGCAGCTGCACAGCCCCCCCACCCACCCCCAAACCCGAGGCTGAAGTCATCTGATTCCAGTATGAGCCCCCCCTCCCGCTTCTAATAACAAAAGGTCCATATCACCGCAGGATGACAAAGCAAACAAACGGGCCTAATTGCGGGGGGCCGATAAGGAAATTATAAGGAAATGGAGTCATTAATGGTAATATTTGTGTTGCGTGATGGTAGTTCATGGTGAAAATTAATTTCCCCCACCCCCCCCAAAAGAAAGGGGCCCCTGGATGTTTTCCTTGAAGCTAAAACCCGAAGCCGTGGCACACCGGAAGAAAAACCTTGGCCCGCTCCCTCTCTCTCTCTCTCTCTGTCTGTCTTGGTCTCTCGCCCCGAGAGGCTCCGACTGTTATGGAAATGGTTTTCGTAGCAGCTCTTCGATAAACATCCATCTGATAAAGGCAAGAACCTGGAGATTGCATTCAGATTTGACTGTCTTTTAATTTTTTTTTTTTGGGGTGGTGTTTGGGAGCGGGGCAGGTGGTTTGGGATGACAGGAGATGGCCGGCCAACAGTCAAAATCTGTAATTCTTTTTTATTTTAAACAGAAAAAGGATAAAAATAAAGCGTTTCCCTCATAACAATGAGTAATAGAATAACAGAGTCTGTGTCTGTCTTCCTCTGAAGCAGCACTGGGGATTTTTGTGGGAAAAAAAAAGAAGAATGAAATGACTTTCGCTCATTTAAAACATATAAAAATGTGGTCTGGGGAGTTCATTTTCTTTTATGTGCTATTTCTTGAGGTTTGTTTTTGCAAGCTATGTTTTAATTTTCCGCAGAATGAAAGCTTGATGTTTTTTTAATTAAGATTAAACATTAACACAATGAACATTAGAATATAAACATGATTATGTATGTATGCATACATACACACACACACATATATATATATAAATATACATATTCATGCATATAAATTGCTATTTTATGAATGTTTTTTTTATAATACATTTTTTTAATTAAAGTTAGACTATTAGAGGCAGCGTTTAAAGTGATGGATGCCTTTGGTGTTGCATCCCATCTCTGAATGTTTTGGAGTATATTCTCTGAAATGAGTGAAAAAGCCACACAGCCTACAAGGTCACTATGACACTTCCTGACCTCTGGGCTTGCAAGTACCTGGTAAAAGCCTGTATAAAAAAAAAACAAAAAAAAAAAAAACAGGCCAAATAAAAAAGGAGGCATGAAAACAGCGTCTCTATTAAAGAGATGCATATGCGAGCGATGAGATCCTCGCTTCCATTTGTTCAGCTACTTGGCCATAGCACCAAACGGTTTTTCCAAAAAGCGCACGCGCAGGGGGTCAGAATAATGGATCGTCGGAGGTTTTCGTTTTCAGCTGCGTGGATGTCATCGCTGATAAATACCGGAAGGCTGACATAGTCAGAAATTACTCAGCTCGCCATTTTCCTTTCATTTAACCTCCGTCTCATTAGAGGGGAGTTGTTTTTTTTCCACCCACGGCCTGAGCGAGAGTGACGGAGGTTTCGGGGCCTTTGGTTTTTCGGAAGCCGCGGGGGTTTTGGATATGAAATGAACTCTTGAGCCAAACAAACAAACAAGGTCAGCGGAGAAAAAATAAATAAATAGCGAGATCGTAAACTAAGAGAGAGAAAATAAAAGAAACTCCGGGGCGGGATTTAAGCGGGTGGGGAGATAATCTCGACCGGCGCTTCTGCCCTGGCGGGCGTCAACATCGGAAATGACACCACCCGTGTGAATTGGCGCGGCTAGAAGGTTTAAGCATGCAGGCCGAGAGGTGATTGATAGAGGTATTGGTTTGTGGGAACCAAACCAAATAATCAATGTGATCGACAAAGAAGCAAGAAGGTCTCCGGTTGGATTCCGGCAGGAGGGCCTTTCAGTGTAGAGTCTCTATATTCTCCCCAGGCCTGTGTGGGCTTTTCTGGTTTCCTCCTGAATGGTTACTAATAGACGAATGAGTGAGTGGAGGGTTACTGCACACACACATACACACACATGCTCATTCTGTCTCTTGCATGCAGTAGCTTGCAGATGAATATGTGAAATGCATTTATAGCTTGCAGATGAATATGTGAAATGCATTTTTTTTATATATATGCATATTTTTTTACCTAAAATAATATAAATAGTAACTGCCAAAAAATATATTGCTAGACTTCTATTGATTCCCTTTGGTGGATGGAGGGAAAAGGAATGGGAACAGCGCTCCGTCCCTGTTTTACTGACAGCATCCTGCGCTGGGACATTGCTGGCACGGCCAACGTGTGATGCTGGGAGTTTCCTCCGAGCATGTGTCACGCATTCGCTCGCTCTGGCAGCGATCAGCCCTTCCTCCGCTAATTCCTTCCGCCGGTGACTGAATGACAACGGGGTGTAGAGTTTCTTCCCAAAACTGGATCCTTCCTGTTTGAGTCACAAGTGTCACATTTTGTTACAGAAGATACGAAATTCGGCCATTGCTGTTGCCAAATAGCTACCGTTCCAACAACGATGCTAGTGTGTGTGTGTGTGCAGGAAACATTGCTTATGGGTGTTTAAATACACCCAGGGTCTTGGTGAGCATTAGGCAAGTTGTCCGGGAAGCAAAGCAAGGAAAAACTCTCCTCGGCTTGGACCAAAGCAGCTTTGGCGCTGCAAAGCCGTCCCTGCAGGCCTTTGCATTCACTCCTAGGAAGCATCATATCTCTATTCACTAAATAACTGGTGGGACCTTTGTTAAGAAAGCTGATGAAATAACAGTCGCAAGTCAATTATTCTTTTTTTTAATTATCTTTATGCATTTGTTTTATGATAGTCACCTGAGTGCTCAACACCCTTTTAAACGGCGAAAAAGGGGACGCTGATTTAAAACTTACAGGCGTGTTAAAGCACCAAACAGCGGGCTCCTTCTAACACTCAGATCACCTAATCGACACTCAAGCAATTCAGACACACATACACACACACACACACACACACGTATGTATATGTACTCCAGCACCCCCGCGACCCTGCAGGGGTATGTGTGCAGGGTAAGCATCGAAGATGGATGGATGGATGGGTATATATATACATATATCTATATACACATGAAGAAAGAGAGAGAGAGATTTAGAGATAAGGGTTACCTAAAGTAAACAGTAGATACTGAATGAGATGAGTATCATCTAAACAGATAAGATTGAATAAATATGTAAGTAGGATTATATATTTGTGTGTATACTGTAAAATGTATATATGGAAATGTGTACGTGTATAACCCACACACAGCCTACAATATATGCAGAATAACATGGATATTATCTTTAAAGAATGAGATGGATAGAGGAGTGTGAGTAGAATTTTATATATATATATATATATATATATATATAAAATACAGAATATGTACACATACATACACACACAACATAAGGAATGAGTAGTGTGTGCATGTGTGTGTGTATGTGTGTGAAGTATATATACAGACTTGCATGCACATATATGGTATCTGTAGAATGAGATGGGTAGTATTTATACAAAATGAGATGGATAAAAAAGTGCGAGCAGGACTATACACACAGATGCGCACGTGTGTGCGTGCACACAAACACAGAATACATACAGAATGATATGTTATTATCTATATAGAATCAGTGTAAGCGAGACTATATGGACTATATAGATATATATACATACACATGCGGTATATGTGATGGATATGTTGGCTAAAAGATTATTAACAGGATGACATATGTGTATCTACACACACACACACACACACACACACACACACACACACACACACACATTACAGACTAATGCTGTGTTCCAAGGGAAATTGGCTCTCGCCTCTCCTCCCGTCAGTGACCCCCCGAGCTTCTCGATGGAGCAGATCTCAAAGCCCAGCACACACAGCTGGAGGAAACCAGGACACGTGTTTTTCTCCCACTGCCACACACTCAGGTGGAAGGCTTGAGTCTTAGAAATGGAGAGGAGCAGAGGAGGATACAGCAACAAGGGGGTGGGAGGGGTGGAAAGGAGGACAATAAATTTGTCACGGGACAAACCGTGTGGCTTCCTGCTGTGGATAGAGGGCCGCGCTGAGCTTGGTGGCAAAAAGTCAAAAATGCGTGCCATGCACACACACACACACACACACACACACACGCACACACGCACGCACGCACACACACACAATATACATGCTGCAGCTTTTTATCTCTGTGCGATAAAACAACAGCGGACCATTCCCGACCTCGGGTTGTTATTTGTCTCGGCTTAGATGATTAATATTTCCCACAGAGTGTGAACTTTGACGTCAAGCTTTGCTCCTGTCTTTATATATATATGAAATATCGAAGTCTGGTTCACATTAATTTATTTCTCTGTTCATAGCTGACCCTAGATAACTCTCCTCACCTTTTTATCTCCTATCAGAAAAAAGCCCCAAACCCCACAAATAGAAATTAAAAATGATCCTATGTTGTTTTTCCCTGACGCTGTTATTCACACATTCATCTGCAGAACTGCTCACCTAAAATTATTTTATTTGATGACAACAGAGATGTCACGCTAATTTATGAATTTTTTTGGCTTTAAAAATTCGGCTATCGGGCCAAAACATTTAGCCTCGTCGCATCAGGCCAATGAAATCACCGTGAAATTCTGAGCTGTTTAATTCAGATATCGAGGACAATGACTTTCATGGTTTTAGTGCGCGGGAAGAAAACGAAGAATGGGATCAGCTTCTATCCAAGTGCCCCATCCAGAAATTACTGTACATGATGTGATTGGTTATATTTCTCAAAATCATCTCAATGTGAGGAGTGGATGAGAGGCTGAATGGTTGTAAATCTCTATATGACGTTTGAATTAGAGTGACTGGTTCCTCATCAATGTGATGGATGAATGAGAGTGAACATTAGCATTTCTCTATGTGACATGTGAATGAGAGAGGATGGTTGCATGTCTCTTGTATAACTTTATGACATGTGAATGGTTGTATGTCTCTATATGTGGTCCAGAGTCTGGCCGCCAGTCGGTCCTGAGGAAATCCCAAGCTATGATGGGCTTTAACTGCAAGGATAATCACGCGTGCTTCAATGACTGTCATGAAAAATACCTTGTCCACTTACAAAGACTTCCAACCACCTCTAAGTCGCCAACTAAGATATCAACGGCGTTGGCAGGAAGGACAGAACTTTCCCACCTGCTTTGCGCTGAGGTTGGGAATGAGCTTCCATTAATCCAACACTGACCCGACCTTCAATGAAGCAGGTATTACCCGGCGAGGTCGAGCATCCTTTGGCTCATTATTCCGGATTAACGGCGGCGATACATCACCTCAGACGCTTTCCTTTATTAGAACCATCGGGGTACGGTTTGCCAACACGTGTTTATTAATAATCCACATCATGTGTAAACACACACACACGCACGTAGACATATCCAGGTTGGCTTAATCCAAACCGTGTTGGAAAAACCGCAAACGTTTACCCGACGGACAGAAATCCAAGCGAGCATTCCTGCGTTATCCCTGATCCCGGACTCATCTGCTTATCCTCAAGGCTGAGTCTGTCCCAACATGGGAACACTTTCCAAAAGCAAAGAGGAGGAGGAGGGGTTTGGGGCTTCTTCTCCTGCAAGGCCCTTTTCATGTACTGTAAGTAGAATATTTTCCCCGCGTCGAGAAAAAAAAACATTTACTGTTTAAACTTTGGCCGGAGATATTAGCGTCTTTGTCCTCCCTCAGAAGCGGCCCCGACGAGCAACGTTAACCGATTTCATCCTCTCATCGTCAAGCCGCTCGTCTTAATCGCCCGCCGTTGCCAAAGCACTGACGGCCAACTCCGATCCAACGCTTTGACAGTCTTCATTTGCGCGTCGTTCGATGAAGAGCATTCCCCCTTAATCGCGGATGTGAATGGCCCCGGGCATGAGACAATGAGCGCTGACAGCGCCGGCCCGTCCCCGCGTTGCCGCGCGTCCGCCGGTCCCATAGAAACCAAACTCGTTGGGATAAACAAACCGGCGGGGTGGCGGCGGCGGCGGCGGGGTTTACGTTTTTGCGACGAGCGGACTCGGAGATTCCGACGGCGGTTGAAACGCAGAGGTGACAGGGTTAGGTAATGGCTGGATGTGAAACAATAGAGGGGAAAGACTGTGGAGAAAAAATCTTGTTTTCCTTGGCGTCCACCGTCGGCGTGATGGCGGGGAGCGGCGCCGTCGCTGCAAGCCCTCATTTAAAAGGTAGCCGTTGAAGTTCACACACTCAGACACCGATTTGGCGGGGGGGGGGGGCATCCAGGTCATCTGCCCTTACACGAAACATCGCCCCGCCAGGGAAACACAATACGCTAATACACCACCCTCACTCATAGACCTTCAATAAACATACTCTTTTTGGTCCCGTCGCCACGGGAACTATAAATCCACTTAGTTCCAATCGGCATCACCCGCTGGACGGACCATTTGTTCCGGTGCCACCGCGTCCGTTCACACATCAGGATCCCGGCACGTCAAGGTGCCGCGGCGCTGCCAACTCTGTCAAGCTCAGGTTCTTCAAACGTTTGTCGAGGACGGAGGCGGGGGGGGAGGCAGGGAAAAAGAAACGTACAGGATGCGAGATCAGAAACGATCCGGTCGACGCCACGCAATCCTGTTAGGATGCATTATGTTACGGCACAGCGGAGCGTTGTCTTAGCTTTAGCGCAGTTTGCGAAGATGCGGCCCGGAGCATCGCATCGCCCCCCGAAAGCTGTCAGTCCCTCACGCTATTAAGACAGCTGCTCTTAGCGGGTATTGTCCAGGGGGAGGTGGGGGCTACGGCGACCTGACAGGCCGGAGGAATCTGTATTCACCCTAAAGGCCTTTTCACCGCTATTGCCTTGAATAGGAGCTGCCAATGTCATCCGCCACCCATGGCATTTTTATGGCATAGCTGACGTACACACAACGCGCCCTCGTCAGCCCCTCTGCCGCTCCGGCGGCGTCCCCTTTCTTCTGGCACCGTATGTCGGCTGGCGTTTTCTCATCGCGGTGAATTGGAGGAAATCTTCTCCATGCGGCACCACTTAATCTCAGAATTACTCACGCAAACACTCACATGGAGACACACGGTGCGAGAGCGACGGGCACCTAAATAAAAACAGATGGGCAGGGAGAGCCTCTACACCCCCACCCACCCACTCTGTCTGTCACGCGAGCGCACGCTTTTTTTTTCACACACACACACACACACACCAGTCCGTGCACACTGTTCAGACAAAAGGTCCTTGATTACTCAGCAAACGGACGCACTGCTGATCACAGGCCGGCCCTTTTTACAAAAAAACGGCCTATTATCCGAGCCTCGGAGTGGGGTAGAAGTGCTGCAGGGGCCCGAGGCGGTGTTGCACTGTGTGTGTGTGTGTCTCTGTGTGTGTGTGTGTGTGTGTGGCAGCAAAGTGCTCCCTTGCTGCGCTGCCTAACGAGAGGGCAGGTCAGCCATTAAATGGGCACTAATGCGGGAAATTGGAGGCCATTAGGCCGTTCTTTGTTGTCATGCCTCCGTGTGGCTGCTTCGCCTCTTGAAAAGAGGAAAGGCCTTATTAGCCCCCTGCAGGAGGACGGAGGGTGAATATATGGGCTATTTAGCCCCGGCGAGCGTCAGGGCTCGGCCTCTGCGGAGGCTGCTGCACATCGCGGGTGTACGAGCGCGGATACGGAAGGCTGTCGATCCGACGGCTCGTTTTCAAAAATGACGGGTTTCTCAAATATACCTTCTATGTTGAAAACAGTAAATAACACCATTTCAGAGTGCTCGTCGTTTTCCTTGGCAGCTCCCCGGGATGAAACTATTTTAAACATTTTAAAAATGTAAATGTAAGTCAAAAACAAAGTAAAATCAAGGCTTTAGTATTGGGTTCAAAATACACTTGGAGAAACCCATTGATTCACTAAATGTGAAAATGAGATCCTCGCAGGGACATTCATTCATTCATTCATTCAGCAGATGGGGAGGCGGCATTTTCAGGCCAGTCAACAGGTGAGACGTGGGTCACCCTGGACTGGTCGTTATGGAAACACAACCATTCACTCCCTTCTTCACAAGGCATATGGAGACATACAGCCATTCACCCTCTCATTTGCAACTCATCGAGGCATAAAACCACTCGCTCTGATCCACAGTCCATATCGATAAAATTAACCCTCTCATTCACACCCTGTTTAGAGACATACGACTATTCACTCTCTCATTAGTTATAATTCCAGGTATCCATGAACACATCATTTCACCCTCTTTCGTTTAGTCTGATGGCTCCCGCCTGTGTGTGAGTATATGTGTATATATATACATATATAAAATATGCATAAATATATTATACATAAAATATACATATATATATAAAATATACATATATCAATATATATGCAAATAAACATCCGCCTTGATGAAGAATTTCACGGTACAATAAACAAAATTAATTATTTACCCGTTAGACTTAATCTGTGTATTCTCTTAAAAACAGCCTATCCACTTCCTCAGTGTTTAACGCATACATCAGGTCTTTCTTTTTTTTTTCCCCAGCCTTTGAATAATTTATATTGATAAATCTGTTTTCTATTTAATTTTTTGGAGTTTCTTCAGAGTTGAACTGAAGCAAGTGTTTTTTTTTTTTTTTGCTTCGGGGGATCCGTGGTTTGCCGGGAAAATATGTTAAATTATGAAATAAAAGGGGAAAAAAAAATAATATAAAGCAAATAGAATCCATCCGCTTGAATCTTGTTTGAATCCAACCTTTGATAACCCGACAGGGCTGATGAATATTCTGTATGACTTGATCTCAATTATTCTCTTCTGGTCGGGCCTGGGATTTAACAAGCAGCACCCTGATCTCTCTCTCTCTCTGCCCACCTCATCTGATTTTCTCACCATCCCTTATTTTTACTTTTCCCTTTCTCTCTTTATCTCTATGTAATTCACTTTAGTCCTTTTTTAACCCTCGCCGCAAAATCCAGGAGGCTTATTAAAAAATATGGGGGTACGAGTATGAGATGTGGCCTTATTTGGGGGAGCTATTGAGATTCAGAGTTTAGCCGGGGTCATTAGAGACCAAGTGTGTGTGTGTGCGAGTGTGTGTGTGTGTAGGGTGGTGTTATAGGGCTCACAGGGGGATGGAGGCCTGTGGCTAATTGGCTGCAGTGAAGGAATTAAATTAGCCTGATATAATCTCTACAGTGGGCGCTTCATCCGCTCCTCGCTCGCTTGCTCTGTTCGCATTGCATTCCCAGGATCCCCCTCAACCCACCCTACCAGATCCGTGCACCCCAAGATGACGACCCCCCCCCCCCCCCCATAGCGTACCGAGGTTTTTTTTCCCCGGAACGCACTCTCCATGTTTGATATTTACACCGAAAACTTGCACAGGATCACTCGTGTGTGTTTGACATTTGCCGCCAAATGCGTTCACACTTTGACATATAAGGATATGAATTAAGGAACCGCAATGTGTGTTTACCTTTTATTTGACTGTATTTTATATACAGAAAAAAGCTATAACTTTATCCTAAGGCGACATTGGTTCGGTTTGGAAATACCCACGCGTGTGTGTTTGTGTGTGTGTGTGTAACTCCAGGAAAAACACACATTTGAAAAAAAATAAGGGGGGATGAGTTCTAATTTGTAAAAACTCCAAAAGACGACAGATGATGAGGAGGAGGAGGAGCAAAAGATGCAGCTGGGAGTAGAAAGATCCCGGGAGTTGTCGGTGTTTGGCCTGCTTCGGGTTGTTTTGGGAGAAACAGTCATTAATTCCTTGATAGTCAGATTCCGCTGGCGGGGAATCCTCCTGAGCTGTCACCAGGGTTGGTGTGCAGGCTGTTTGTGATGTCTGCGCGCAAATCCTAGACATGAGAGGTTATAACAACGCTGCAGATTTTGGATTTTGCTGTTTTTTTTTTAAGTGCCTCGCCTCTTTTTTCATTTTTTGTTCCCGCCGCTTTGTGTTTACGGTCGGCGGACGAGCCGCAGTCCCGGTTGCATTATCTTTCCATAGGGTTCAACTTGACGACATCCCGACAGAAGGAAGATTTTTTCAAAAATCGCTGTATTCTTTTAAATATATATACACACATATATATGAATGAGTGTCTATTTAGTTAACATGAAATGGAAAAAAAAAATCCAGCATACCCAGTTTTGTATTTTAAAATCTCTTGTGAAAGGTGTTCATTCATTCATTCAATTCATATCAAAACAAATAAAACATTCACTCTGTTAGTCTCACAGCTTCTAGAGAGATACAACCGTTCACCCCCTTATTACTAATGCTACTTTGCACTGTCATAGAGAAAACCATCATGCTGTTAATGTACCAAATACCATTATAGTATTACTTACTGACCTCTGCACTCAACTGTACAAAAAAAAGCCCTGCTGCTCCTCTCTCATGCTGTCGAATGTCTGTCACCTTTTCACCTGACCAGCACTTTGTATCTGTGTGCACGTTATACTTCATATCTCATTGTTTGTTTACTGTTTAACGTATCATTAGTAGTAGTAGTAGGGATACTTAATTGATCCCAAAGGAAACAAAGGTGTCTAGCAGCATGCACGTAATACACAATGCACATATCAAACACATTGCACACATCTGCATACATACAACTGGTCACTTAGCTGGGTTAGTTAATTATAATACTAATAATACAATGAAGTATGTGTGTGTGTGTGTGGGGGGGGGGGGTCTCATGCAGTCCTTATTATGCTCAACTCCTGTGTGTCAAACAACTGTATGGCCTTGGGAACAACTGTATACTTAGCTGATAATTTACACAATTATTTACACAATCATTTTGTTAATATCAAGTCCCCATGGGATTGTGAAACGTCTTCTCCATTCCTCTGCATGTCCAGTACATGCGGAGAAATTGACAAAGCTGACTTTGTCTTCATTCTCTGGTCATTTCAATATATACAATAATTCACCCTCTCATCCACACATATCGAAACACACGACCATTCACTCACTTATTCATACATCACTTAAAATACATCGTCATTCACGGTCTATATAGACACAAAAATTCATTCACTCATTCACACCTCTTTTAAGGGCATGCAGTCATTCACACGTCATCTAAAGATATACATTCACTCTCACTCACACATCATAAATACATACACATGTAAATTCTCATACAACTATTCAACCTCTCTTTCTCAGCTCATATTATATATATATATAATTATTAATTTCCTCAATCACATGTCATAAAGACATACAAGCATTCACCCTCTCATAAACACTTCATATTAACCCAGCCACCCACTCACTCATTCACACATCATTTAGAGATTCACACTTTTTATAGCGACATACATTCACTTTCTTATTCACACATCAGAAATACATTCAAATGTTCATTCTCTCATTCACAGGTCATTTAGAGACATGCAAACATTCACTCATCATATGGACACATCCAGACATTCACCCTCTCATTTGCCACCTGGCCAGTCGAGGGTCTATATGACAATATGACGTTCAAACTCCGAAGAAAAAAGCCCCGTGACCGAAACAAACCAGGGACCTCCTGGAGCAGAAATGCTAACCACTGCACCAGCAACCCGCCCATAAAAATATGGAATTTTTATATGAATTCTTATGTATAAATCCTTCAGGTGTCTTAAATCTTTGAGCGCACACACTCAACCCAAACTCTCAGCTGTCGATTACAGAGGACACACACATTGTGGACTGGAAGGAGACCAACATCTCCAATGCTCAGGGCGTTTATGCTCCATTAACATCTGCTCTTGTATTCTTTAGATGTCTTGTTTCAGAAATGTTGCTCAAAAACCATTCATATTTGTCCTGTAATGAATAACTGGATGCCGCCATTATTCTTCTATGATCTTAGAGATAAAACACACACACACACATCGTTTCCTCTCATGCAGGACACCGGCGGCGGGCACATTGCATCCGACACACATCAGATTCTCAGAACAAACGAGAGCGGAAGCACAACGGCGGCCGGCCAGCTGTCAGAGGGCAGCTCGAAATTCAACTAACACATAAGTGTTTGCATTTGAGTGTGTGTGTGTGTGTGTGTGAGTGTGTTCTCACTCTACACTTGCAGATGTAACACATTCTCCCCTTTGTCCATTTCTTTGCTCAACCTCATTAACCCCACGTACGAACATGAGCGAGAGAAGTCACCCAATCTCCGCGTTCTCCCAGGGAGCCTTGTGGTTGTTTGCTCCCATGTGTGTGTGTGTGTGTGTGTGTGTGTGTGTGTGTAAATGTTGACATATTGATTAGTAGAAAAACAACTCGTTGCTAATTTCCCCCCAAGGGGGTTGGTGATATGATAATAGGAAAGGCGGACACACATTGTTCTCATTTTCTCTTGATTTTTTATTTTCTTATTTGCTTAAATGCGGCTGCTTTTGTGGGAACCATCGAGATTTTAAAGTTAACCCTTTCCTTTTCTTAGAGCTCCATTGGGATTATGTTATCAATTCCCATTCATATCCTGCCTATCCCGGCTCTTATTGGGTGACAAAGGATTTTTCAGCTCTTATTGGCCACATACACAGACATATAGATTATATAGATTCACACACAATTCACTCTATCATCCACATGTGATATAGAGACATGCAACCACTCACTCGTCATAAAGACACAATTCACCCTCATTTATAGGCGTAAAACCATTCGCTCTCTCGTTCACATGATATAGATATGCAACCATTCACTCACTCACATATACTGCTTAAAAAAAATAAAGGGAACACTTAAACAGCACAATGTAATTCCAAGTCAATCACACATCTGTGAAATTAAACTGACAACTTAGGAAGCAACACTGATATATTTTGACTTTTTTTTAAGGACATTACATCAAAGTTGGACAAGCCTGTCGTGTGTTTTTCCACTTTAATTTTGAGTGTGACTCCAAATCCAGACCCCCACGGGTTCATAAATTTGATTTCCATTGATCATTTTTGTGTGATTTTGTTGTCAGCACATTCAACTACATGAAAAACAATGTATTTAATAAGAATATTTGATTCATTTAGATCTAGGATGTGTTATTTAGTGTTCCCTTTATTTTCTTACAACTGTTAACACTCTCACACACATCATTAGGACTTGCAAACATTCACTCTGTAACCATATTGAGACACACAACCATTGCCCCCCTTATTCATCCGGGCAATTTTGGGTCTCGGATGAACCTATTGCATGTTTTCGGACTGCAGGAGGAATCTTAAGGAAAGCCTCACAGACGTGGCGAAGAACATCCAAACCCCACACAGAAAGCTGGAATTTCTGGGGGAAAAAAAAAAAAGCTGGAATTGAACCGAGGAACCTTCTTGCTTCTCGTGAGGCGGAAGCGTGAACCGCTGTTCCACAGTTGGATCATAAAGGTAAAGGAACTTTGTTTGGGTTTAAAAGTCTGGAGGCAGCTGCGGCGAGAAGCTGTGGCGACACATAAGTGGAAACAACGAGGATTGACGAAGAGGGCAGCAGTGCAAAGTTAAAAAAGTTTCTACTTTTTTCCAAGCGCTTTGATAGTTTAACCCCCCCCTCCCCCCCCCCTCTCTCTTTCCTCCTCTTCCAGTTTCACTTTGTAATTGGGGAAGTGAAAGTCTGGCAGATCCAACAAATCCAGCCTGTGAATCCGGAGCGAAAGTGGCAGGGATCAGTTGGTTAGGTGTCAAACGGAGGCTGTGACTGTCTTCACACAATTACCGGGTTTAGCTTAAGAACGACGGGCTTAACCTCAACCCCCCCACCCCTTCCCCCCTCATCGCCCCCCCGGCCCTGTGGCTCGGGGTTTTCCTTCTAATTAACGGGAGGAAGGCTGGCCCTGCAGCCGCCGCCGCCGCCAATCTGAGGTCAGTAGATAGAGGCTGGGAACCACTCACAGAAACTAATTAGCCGACGTTCCAAAACACACTGGGTTGTGTGTGTGTGTGTGTGTGTGTGTGTGTCTCCACGCTCCACGCACACACACCCGTCAAACTTCTCTCCCACCCCCACCGGAGGTGCGGGAACCAGCAACAAGATAAATAAGTCCCCCCCCCACCCTGTTAAATTTCGGCCCAACAAAATCTTCCAGGAACGGCGAGATGCAAACGCGGGATCTCGTGTTTTCACATTGATGCGAGAATTTGTTTTTTTGGAAGCGGGCAGGTACTCATTCTTCCACATTGTGCACTGATGGTCACTGACCAAAAAGCCATTTCTGTTTATTATAAAACGGATAATTTGTACCTCATTCCAATGTATTTTTTTTAAAGTAACTTTACATTCCTCCTGGTTAACAAAGACATTACAAAGTCAGCGTTCAATTTCTCCGCACGTCCCAGACAGAGGAATAGAAAAGATGTTTCTTCCCCATCCCACGGTAACAGAATGAAAATATAAAAAAAAAAAAGCAAAGCACAAAGACCTTTACTGGAACATTTACAGGGTAGAACATTAAAAAAAAAATAGCTACAGAGGATTCTGTGTTGGGTGCGTAGTGCAAATTCAGTCAGTAATACCAGCATATCTATATTCATGATGCGAGTCGGTGAGCGTGCGCCAGTGTTTATCACAATACTGACATTTTAAGCTCAGTATCCATGAACGCACACAGAAGTGAAAGGACTTTTGAATTTTATGATTATAAAGAAACAAAATTGTCAAAATACACAGGCAAAAAGTTTAAAAGCTACTCCCAAGTGGATGTTTTAAATCTATATTTAGCAAACTGCAAATCTTTAGCCTTTTTCACAGAGTCGAATGTTAATTTATAATAATGATAACAATATGCTCCCATTCTGCAGTGTAACTAATAATTGTTGAGTTGTTAGAATTATAGAATTATAAAAGTGTCATTTTAATTGTTGAATATGATACATATATATATAAAAAAGTCTTAATTTCATGTCTTGTTGCATTCCCATTCGGTGCCGGTGTTTCACTACAAAACCGTAAGTGAAAGATAACGATATGTAAAAGGCAGAATGCATCTTTTCCCCGATCGAGGCTCACCAGTCGTTTAATTTCTATGTTTTTTTTTTCCCTACAAGCGAGACGAGGCGAGGATCTCACCGGTGAGATTGCACTTCGTTTCAACATTGTTACGTTTAGTTGTGTTCTGCCTTGAAGAAAAAAAATAAAATGCCCCCAGCAGATGCTTTCCTATGCAGCGTAGGATATTTACTGACATCTCCGCCACTGAATGCATGGCGTTTCGTGGAGCCGCGTGATAATTAAAAATACACATTTTCAGGACCACGTTTTACATCGCTTGACATGTCATGTCAGCGAGTTGGGGAGGCTGTTCCTCCTCAGCGAAGAAACACTGCAGAAACTGCTAAATGAAAACACAGTGTTTTGTTGTGCTCCACTTTTGTCTCCGTCAAACTCGGTGGTCTCTTCATCTGACCTTCAATATTTACATGAAATTAACTTCTGCAAAAGCGGGTATTTTGGGGTGAAATATTTTGCAGTTATTAAATATCTTGCGCACTCATGACTCAGATAAGGCCCTCATTACAGATTCAATTGAAAACAGACGGCCGTAGAGGAGACACATGACACGCTTTCGGACAGGAAAGTTCAATGAAGACAGTTCTGGGCGGCTCAAATTTCGTCCCAGGAACTAGCTTCCTCCAGGAGAACTTTTAGCTTTGCATTCGCACAGAAGTAAGGGACCAGGGTAGGGTGCACAGTAGGGGCGTGCACCTCAGGTGCCATGCTCAAAAACAAATCATTGTGAAGTTGCCACATGTTAACCATGGACAATCAGATGGGATTAAATGTCTTATTTCTCTCTGCACTGCTTAGTCACATGAAGACCCACACTATTAGACTTATTTTAGCCCCGGAAACCCCTCAGACCGTGGGCGTCTTTGTCGGTCAATTTCTTGTTGGTTGCAAGAGGACAGTTAGGCAATGACCAAAATATTTTTTTTTTAAAAAAGGCAACAAGTAACTGGAAATGAGCGTGGTTTATGAGCTCAAGCAATCATCTTTAAGCTCCAGTGAAACCATAAGCAGATCCTGACTCGGAGTATGAGCTAACTGAGCTAAAACGGTTCAAGGTCCTAAGTTCCTCTGCTGTCCGAATGCACCGAAAAACGGCCTGATTCCTGAGAACGTTCTAGGATCCGCAAAAAGTTCTAAGAAGACAGAGGCGCTTTTTTTTTTTTTAATCTCTCACATTCATGACTAATGGAAAAAAGTGTGTTAACCTATATTGCAGAAATGATAATCAAATACCTGCATGAATCTCACATTGTTTTTATAACACGCTGCGATGATATAAGCCGCATACAGCCGTATTCTCCTTTCACCCGAGGACAATGTTGTCCGGCGAAGCCGATATCTCGCTCGGTGTCAGCGAGTTTACATTAAGTGCCCTTCGCTCGCTCCCATTGTGCGAGATAACAATCGGGCGAAGCGTGATACCTCTGAGCACAACACGATCCCCAACCTCACACCTTTAAATCCTGTCTTTACAATGAGCGGACACACCTCCCGGGGGGCCCGGCAGCGCCATTCTCACAGGGTCTTCGTTTCTGGGAGGGTATGAGGAGACACAGAGCGGTGTCTGCAGGTCTGGGGCCCGTTCACTGATCCCCTGATACCTGCGAGGCGCGCTCAGAGATAGCTTTCACCGGCCGCCAGCGCCGCTCCGAGCCGGACTCACAGCGAGAGCGGGTTGGACTCGGCTGTCTGGAATTCAAAAGCCGGATTGAAAACCGGCTCAAGTTTTCTCCCCCTCAAACACAGTGACACAGATCATTTGAGGAGCTGTCTAAACACTGGAGGATCCTGTTATCGCGAGGTCCGTGCCCCCTCCCCTCTCCCCGGAGGCGGGAAGGGTAATGTTATTTTTGTCCCACAAAAAATATAAATATACAAAAAATTAAAGTTCCGATACATCCCGCACACACTCTGGTGTTATGGTTTTCTAATGACGATGAAGTAAACAAGTCTTTGCCCTCTTTCTGAATTAATAACATACCACGGCCGAGTATTTAGGTTAGGGACAAATGTAATGACACATTTGAATTATTCCAAAATGTGGATTATACACCGAACACACAACTTCATATACCACTAGTGGTCTCATCTCTTATATTATGAAAAAACAAGACCTATTCTCCTCTGGGTTTAATCTGAGATGTTACATCCTGCCGATAGGGAGCAGATAGAAAAAAAAAAAAAAAAAAAAAGGCTGGCGCGCAAAAACACACACATTCTGAAGTGACGGAGATATAGAAAAACCGAAACACTGTCAACACCAAGACGTGTGTGAGAAAAAAAGAATAATAATTAGGGCTTTGGAGTGGAGAGTTGGAGTCTCAGGGGTGCTAAAATACACACACACACACACAAGCTGGGGGAAGAGGACGGTCACACACATACACAGCAGTGGTGGGCAGAGGTTGGTCCGGGGCGGGTGATGGGGAGCGGCGGTGGATCCCATCCATGTCGCATCCGCCGTGTCGTCCTCAATAATGCATGAGTGTGTCTGCGGCGGCGGTGGCGGCGGCGGGGGCTAATGAAGTTGGGGTACGTCTGCCTCACCCCGCTGCCAGCCAGTCATGAATAAAGATCAGCCGGCTAATTAAACTCAGCCCTGCCATCTGTGCCGCTCATCGGTAAATAAGCGAAGCCGCTGCCCGGGGATCCGCGGGAGCTCCAGGGGCGATGATACAAATGTGTCTCGTGGCCGGTATGAAAGAGGGGGTGGAGGAGGAGGCAGAGGGGGGAGGACGCACGGGATCGGGAAACAAGACGGCGTCGAGTCAAAGCTTGATGATCGAACGAGGGAAGGGAGGAGTCGCCATCCCGTCGTTCGCCATCAGAAATGATGAAGCGGAGGGTTCGGGAACTCAAGGGTTGCTCAGAGCCCAAAGAAAAGTGGGGGGTTGTGAACCGTCAAGCAAACGTCCAATAAGAGCATTTTATTGAAGCCACATATTTTAAGAGATGCAACAACCTGGAAATGAGCTGAAATGACCTTTCCCCTGCCATTTGCTGTGGAATGTGGGGGTGGATTATTGGATGGATCGCGCTACATAGATGAATCCAGTATTTTGGTTCATGACTGGATACATTTTTTTTTAGTCATATAGAGATGAATCCGTTGCTCGACACTATATAGATGAACCCAGAGCTCTAGTAAATAAATGGATAAATCCAGTGTTCTAGTCGATAAATGAATGAATCCATTGTCTTAGAATATGAATGAATTTAATGTTTGTCAATATATGGATGAATCAGCTTTGTAGTGGATAAATGGATGAACCCACTGTTTTAATCAATGAATGGATAAATCCAATTTTTCAGTTACTTTATGAATGAATCCAGTGTTTTAGTCAATAAATGAATGTATCCATTGTTTTAGATGATAGATGAATGATCGATCGATGGCCGATGAACAGATTAATTTAATGAATGGATTAATTTGTTTTAGTCACATAGATGACTCCAATGTTGTAGTTGCCTTATAGATAGATTTGACATTCGGATGAGTTTGTCATCTTCTTTTTATGGATGAATCGCATTTTAGTCACTAGCCTTAATCAATGAATGAATACAATGTTTAGTTCATGAATTTAACCAATGGATGAATATTTTTTAGTCCTATATTAATCTAATGTTCATCCATGAATGGATTCATCCAATGTTAGGTCACTATATAGATGAATTCAATGTAATGATGAATTTGTTCTAGTCATTGCGTGTGTGTGCGCGTGCGTGCGTGCATGAGTGCATGGAATGAAAATCTCTTATACCCTTCCATATACTTTAGTTTCCACAGGACCAAACGAGCTAACCCCAGCTGGGTTTTTACACAGCCCCCTAATAAATAGATAAATACCTAAAGTGTCAAGTAGAAATATTCCTTCCTAATATTTGATTTGAATATTTTAAGCAATAATTGCTAATTAATCAATCATAATTTGGATATTTTTGTTGAATAGTTTGATTTTAACTTCATGCAATTGTCTCATGTGAACGGCCACGAAAACAGTGTAAACACGGATCTATTTTTTGTCCTCCCCAGCTTGCAACTGCAACCTTCACGCCCGGCGCTGTCGTTTCAACATGGAGCTGTACAAGCTGTCGGGGAGGAAGAGCGGCGGCGTCTGCCTCAACTGCCGCCACAACACCGCCGGCCGCCACTGTCACTATTGCAAAGAAGGCTACTACCGGGACTTGTCCAAACCCATCTCGCACAGGAAGGCCTGCAAGGGTACAGTACTCTTTCCTTTATTTTCCCCTCCTGGAAAACATTCCTCTGCATTTCTGTCAGCGCTCTTTTCGGAGGAATCCTCGTACTCGGAGTGTTGTTACAGGCGAATAAATGTTCTATTACTGTCACAACAAAAAGACGTCATTACTCACACAGTCAATGGAGGTATATCTCTGATTATTTAGTTCTGCCATACAACTGTTTTAGATGAATTACAGGAAATGGCTTGTGTGTGTGTGTGTGTGTGTGTGTGGGATGGGGGGACAATCTTTTTGCATTCCTGAACCGTGTGTTGCCCTCATCGCTGTTAGCGGAGATGAGTTGGAGGTCTGCTGGGATTGCGGCGGCGGTACGGGTGGGTGTTCCCTCTATTGACGCAGAGTTATTTGGATTCATTTGAGGGGATGAGGGGGAGGGAGGGGGTGACAGGACAAGCAAAACAAACAGAGCTCGGAGTGTGAAGTGATCCCGACTCATGACAGAACGGAATCAGAAAAAAAAATGGAAGACAAAGCGATAGTCAGGTTTGGGGGGGGGGGTTTGCACACACACACACACACACGAGTGTGTGCACCCCCATGCAGGTGTGCTCACTGTCGGGCTGCATCGCCTGCCATCAGCCGTCGCCGCAGCTAATAAGGGTCAAAGAAAGAGGAGGAGGGTGATTGAAAAGAGAGGGTATGTTTTCTCACTTCTCCTATAGCTGCAGGGAAAGATAACAGCGGTAGAATCCCTGCGCAAACAAGTCCGCAGACACCTCGCCGTCATTTTCAACGGGGGCGGGGTGGGAGACCCGCGATTTTTCTGACGTTCCAGGGCGCACACTCCCGAAGACGGACGCCGGCGAGGAAACACGAGCCACCCCGTTGACAGCCCAAAGCCCCCACCCCACCCCGCTGCTTTCCACTCACCGGGGGAGTAAACATAAACTGACCCAGGGAGTAGCGAAATTTCCACAAGTAGCCTCGTCGAGTTGCAAGCGGCGATACTACCGGCATCCCTTTCGCACAGACAGATTTCATAAACATGGCCGCCACGGACAAAAGCGCGCCCCCCCCCGATCCCTCAACCCCAGCCGCTGGTGAGCACCGACACCTCCCCTGGCTTCGGGCCCATTCTCCTGTCAAGCGGGAATGCAAACACGCATTCATCACGGCGGGGACATTGTGTATCATTAACCCCTATCCCGGCGCTGGAAGCTAATTGTGGAGATTTAACCTTGTTTTTGTTGTCTTAGCGCCCTCCACCCCCCACCGATCCCCCCTCCTCACAGGGCTTTTCTTCGCGGCTCGCTGTAACTTACGTTCACGGGCGCCCGGCTCCTCAAAGCGGATGCTTTAAGGCCCCGGTGGGCTCTTTCACGTAGACTTTTCCTGGAAGAAGAAAAGGACAAGAAAGAAGTCTTGAAGCTTTTTTAACTTTTGCACGTTAAAAAGGATAACCCAAAATAGAAGAGGAAACATGGAAGGGAATTCCCCTTCCCATTCTGCATTCATTCATTCATTCTTTATTATACAGCTCATTCTGCACTCATGGTCGCGCAGGGCGGAGGAGATCACAAAGGGACATATAAAGAAATGTAACCCACCATTCACCCTCTCATCCACATTATAGAAAGACTTCACTCTCTCATTCGCACGTCTGAGGGATTTATGGTGTCAGTCCAAAAACATGCAGGAGATTTAATGGAGATCCTAAATTGGCCTGAACTGTGAATGAGAGGATGAATAGTTGTGTTTTTATAAGAGGGTGAATGGTTGTATGTCTGTCTGATATGGTTAGGGTTAGTGAGTGAATGGTTGTGCGTCTATATGTGAATAGAGGTTTGAAAAAAAATCTGCACTCAAAAAAGTGCTCAGAAAATGAAGATAATTTATTTTAGATATGTAGTACAAAAAACTCAGGTAAGCATCTGAGAAAGAGCCTATGTTTGCTCGAAGCGTCATGCGAGAATAAGTTTTTTTGTACTATACGTAAAATAAATGATTTTTTTGAGCACTTTCACGAGCAGATTATTTTCAAACCTCTGTTCAGCCAAGTTTTCTGATCCAACACCCATCCCTAACTGGCCAGCGGAGGACATGAGTGTTTTTTTCCTTTTTCCATCTCTATATGTGACCTTACAATTGTCTGGTGACCAAAGTGAACCTCTGCCTCTCGCCCAATGACAGCCGGGATAGGCTCCAGCACCTGCACGACCATGAATGTGGAGTTCAAACTATATAGGATATGAATGAATGAATGTTAATAGACCATTAACATTTTCATAGAGCATTTATATGAATGCGTTAGCTGAGATTGATTTGGGTTATCATTCCCTATGCTTGATGTAATATGTTGCTTATCTTAGCCATATTATTGCCGATCTTTATTTAATGTTGAAGGTAGGTATTTGCTGTGCCACCCCCCACCCCCCCACACACACAGCCTTGTCAAGTTATAGGAGTAAATTTAGAATATTTGGCACTAAAGCTTGGACACCAGCATTTTTCATACAAGGTGCTTATTTATAAACACATTACTTTTTTTTTTTTTTTAATGTAATATATATCACAATTTTAGATCAGATTTATGTCGCTGATATTTAAAATGAAGCGTTTTAATTTCATTGTTAATTTTAAAAAAATCTGTCTTGTGCTCCAAGAAAAATCTGATATAATATGCATTATGGGGTTTGTACCTAAATTCTACATCTACTGTTGTAAAACCATCTATAATAATAATTTTTATTATAAGGTGCCTATAAGGCACCTTATTCCATACAGACATTCCACCAGTCCATCCATAAAATTGTCATTAAAAGAAACAATAAAAGGGACAAAGTGGTAAAAATAAAATAAAAAACTAGTAAAACAAAGGGAGTATTTTATATTTTAAATGCATGAATTTTGCATTGCTAACCCACCATATATCCCCCTGCAGAGACGCAGTATCCAGTTACATCAGAAGGTGTTTGAAGCATAGTGTTTCTTGTGTTGGCTGAAACACCATTTGGAAACTTGTAAAGTAGTGTCAGTGTATTCTCGGGAGTTATAACACACACTGTTTTTTTCCCTGGTGTCAATCACCTTTATGTGCCGTCCTGCCAGATTTGCGCAGGTTTAACCACATCATCACTCAGCGCGCTTGAATGGAACTCAAACCACAGAACTAATTTCTCTTCATTTTCCCGCCTCCGGCGTGAGCGATGCTCCAAAGTGACAGCAATTAATAGGTCTGGTTATTTATTGAGTCAGGAGCCGAGCCTTTGGCGGAGAACGGGCGGACGAGGGAGTTTGTTTTTATAGGTGGAACACGATCCGAACCCCGGAGCAAGCTTTCCACAGGAAACGCAGGGGCTTCTTTACGACGGTGTAAGATTCACCTGGTCACGTTCGATTCCAACCTGGTTTTGTAATAGAGCCGGCGTTAAATTAAACCAAGCTTATTTGACCGTAAAGAAAATACAAAATGTCGAGGGTTCAATTCCAGGACCCCAAGCAGTTATACAGTGTAGAACACATTGGGAGGGGTGGCGGAATCAAACCGACAACCTTCCAATCGCCAGTCTTATTTTGAAAACTTCCCCCATTGCGGATTTAATTAAAAACGCCTTGAATATCACGACCCAGAACGTCGGGGTAAATGAAACGGAGCCCTCGCCGCCGACGGATTGAAAACAGGTCCTCGCAACTGACGACTAACATCCGTTATTATTGTATAATAACACGGTTTGCATGAATGACCCTAGAAATGAGGACCGTGGCCTGGCCTTGTCATGTGTCTCCCATTGTCGAGGTTCTCAAGACAGAATAAATACCGCTTTGGCTGTGGGAAATACAGTTTGCCTTTTTAAATGCTATCCGAGGCCGAATTTAATTAAACAGTATTTACAAATGGGATTTTTGACCTGAGAATAATGAAATGTATAAAATAAGTCCTGCGTCTTGACTTAAAACCGCCAGTGTTGTGCAACTTAAAAAAATGGTTGGCACGGCAGGCAAAATACTTCTAAGGATACAGTGTAACAAGTAAACATAGGCAAATGTCACATTTCTAAATAAAAACAATAAGATTGCGTCCAAATTAACTTTGCACTGCATTGAAAACCCATTTGACAAACGAGTCAGAATTTTTATCTTTTTGAAGATTTTGGGATTTCCGAAACCTTTATTTGACTAATCAACTGCAATTCATTTGATCGTTCAAATCGGATTTCCGCTCCAACTCATAACAACAACAGGGACATTAGAATTCAGCACTGACTTTTTCCGACTCGATTAAAAACATCAGTTTTAGACCAGAGACGTGTCAGTCTTGAGCTCCCGTACTTGGGACAAGATCATCACTCATCCAGGCCACTTTCCAAAGAGCAGAGGATCCTGGTCAGATGACACAAACAGCACCACATCATCCACAAAGAGCATATTAACCAATCCTGGATCCCCCTCAATACCCTGGTTGCGCCTGGACATTGTCTGCAATGTTGTGGTGAAGTCGTCGCTCAGCCAAAAGGCGAAACCCTCGATCTACATTCCTTTTGTCACCTGTGACCACGAGACCCAAATCATGGATTCAAGGAGCGGATACTAGTTGCCTTTGCAGGCTTCCCTTTGAGACAGGGTAGGCCAAGCTAGGCCATCTGGAAGGCTCTTGGAGTAGAGCTGCTGCTTCTCAAGCATGCAGAGGAGCCAGATGAGGTGGCTTGGGGGCCAAGATGCCTCCTGGACCTCTCCCTGGTGAGGTGCTCTGGGTAAGTCCCACCAGGAGGAGGCTCCAGGGGAAAACCCAGGACAAGCTGGAAGGACTCTGTCTCTCGACTGGCATGGGAACACCTTGGGATTCACCCGGGAAAGCCGGACCAAGCGGCCCGGGAGGGGAAAATCTGGCAGCTGCCCCCATGACCCCATACCGGATAAGCAGCAGAAGATGGATGGACAGATGGATATGTATGTCTTGAGATTTGCTTCAGCACTGCAAGTCACTATGGCTAAATGATGTTGCATAGATGGAATTCTTTTGCCTCTGCTGCTACGACGCAATCGAAAAGCAGAGTAGCTCGTAGCTATAGTAACGTGAGGGGATTTTTTTTTTACATTTTCATCGTTAGCTTGCAGCAGGCTTACCGCGGGACGCTAGCAAAGATCAGCAAAAAAACCCTACAAACAGCAGCAAGTAGATTCTCGCCAACGCTCGACAGCTCATCAGTTTAAACACATGAACGAGCTGACAGACAAAGAGCCGCCGGGAACAGGCAGCAAAACAACTTTCCCAGAGCGTTAACAAATTCCTCTGACCCTCCTCAGCTGTTTATCGGGCAACGACGACTTCGCCGGTCCTCACAGCGAGACGGGACGGGAATCAAACGACGGATGCTTTGCTCTCTTTTGCAGGCAGAGACTCGGGCAGGGCTGCAAACCCAAAATTGTAATCGAACGCAGACTCGGGCCGCTTGGCTTCTCGCCACCACCCTGTCAAGTTGTCATTTGCTCGCAACGCACGGATCCAATAGCCGGAGCGGAGTTCAGACTTCAAACGGCAGTTTTATGGTTAACTATTGGCCGAGATTAAAATCTCTGACGGCCCGTCTTTGGGAAAAAGACCCTCTCCATTACTCGGAAACATTTTTCATCTTCTCTTAGAGTTTGGAAAAGTGAAAGCACGGGACACGTCTGTCTGACCTTTACGCCGTTGGTTGAAATAACGCCGTCTCGCCTCAAAAAAACGCACTTACAACTCTCGCCGTAAAACTACCGCTTTCTGAACAGAGACAATGCAGATCACAAAGTTCCGCTGAGCCACAAGAGGCGTTACAAGGTGCACACAACCACTTAAGGACTAAGTGGGGACACACTTAACCCCCCCCAAAATATCTTCAGCTAAAAGCTGGGTCATTCAGCCAGAGAATCCATTTGTCATTGGCGCCTATGATGGAGACCCCGCCGCCCGCGATGCTTCTGCTTTCCCCCACCTGCGGACCATGTGCCGCGGCCCTTTGGTTTATTGGCCTCCGACAGGCTCCGCTGCTGTTGCCGCGCAGCAGACACTTAAAAAATATACAACCGCGAGCTCTCTGATGCTCTGAGGAGGGATGCACTTTGCCCTCCTGCGCCTCAAATACCGCCGACACGCTGCTAAAATTTACAGGCCGCAAGAGATGTGCGGTACGGGCCTCTACGCTCATTACAAGGCTTAGAGAGGCAGTTGTATGTCAGTGTGTATTGTTCCCTCCGAGGGAGGAGAGACACAACCGGGCAATGAAAGCAGTGACAGATTGGTACGATAAAAAGCGCTAACAGGTACACGGCACTTCTAAGGGGAGGGGAGGCGCTTTCGGCGAGATAAGAAGTGCGAACTGCACAAGTGGAGGTGGAGGAGATAAGGGCAGCAACAGAAGCCGAATCACGGGAAACAGGCAATAAAGATAAAAAGGAGGGGGAAGGGAGGGAGATAGCGAGGAGGCGAGTCGGGCTGCAGAAATTCAATGTCACCGATAAAGTGATGCCCCTTTACTTGTCTTTTGGGGCTTCTCACATTTATAAATTAATAAAAACATGTTTTTGCAAAGGTCAAAGGTCAGTCACAAGGAGCTGCAAATACCATATGATATTAGCAGGCTACCCTGAGGCTGGTTTTAAGGAGGATATCCCAAAACAAGGTGTTTTCTCACTCTAAGAGCTCGACTTAAATATCAAATAACTTCCATAAATGCTATAGGGGTTCCATAATAGGAGGAATTTGCAAGCATATGTAGTTTGGAGAATAGTTGAATTTCAATGCAACAGAAAAAAAAACTTTTTTTTTTTTTTTAATTTGGGTGTGTGGTTAAAAACAGGCAAAACCACTGAATAGTTCCCCCGCCCCCCCGAAATACACAATTCTTCTTTGCCTTTGAAGGATCCAGGAGTGACAAGTGACACTAAGCAGTAGAGCGAATCTCACGGAAGGGACGACGTCTGAATAAAAAAATGCAAAAAAAAAAAAAAAAAAAAAAAAAGGACGGCGGCACCGAGGCTGAAAATCGACTGAAAATGCTCAGATGTGAAATGTATTAATGGCGGTTTGGTGGAAATTGATTGAGCATCGGGCAACAGACTCGCCAGTCTGCTCTGGATTTGGCTGCCAGGATTTACACTGCACTGCGTGTGTGTGTGTTTCTGTGTGTGTTAGAGACCTCAACCAACTCCTTGCCAGAGCCACTATTGAGCAACCCCTACGCTGAAGGGGGAACTCTTTAACAACTATTAATCAAACGCCGACTTCAAACTCCGCACGTGGTCGCCTGTGAAATGAATTAAAGGTCTCGGACAATTTGGAAAACGATTACATTTCCGAGGCGGCTGTCGTTAGCGGACCCCCCAGGGTGGGAGGAAACAGCGCCGGCCCTCTGGGACGTCCCCCATCTCCCGTCAAAGCAAAAATTAATCAGAAGTAGTCAATTAGCATTATCCTACTATTTATCATCAGAGGAACATGCATCGACAAGAACACACCCACACAAAAACGTGCACAGCAGAGCCGCCCCTCATTTGCAGAGTTGCGCAGAAACGCGCCGATGTAGTTGTGATTCAGGACATGAACGTGTCCCGCTGACATTTAATCACGGGGTTTTACATCTGCATGACAATTAGCTAATTAGCTAAAGCACCCAAGAAATGGGGGGACATAAAGGATGTAATGCTGATGTACTGTTTGACTTGAGTAAGTTCGGTGTGTGTGTGAGTGTGTGCACCTCCACCTGTCTCTCTCCACTCTATTATTGCAGCCATCACTTCTGTTGTTGCTGGTGTGTGCCCACCTGCACCCGCTATAGATAGATGTTTGTGTCTCTCCACATGTGCGTGCGTGTATGTGTGTGTCACCACTCACTGTGCCTCTCTTTCTTCCTGTTTCCTCACAGCATGTGATTGCCATCCCGTGGGCGCTGCTGGCAAAACCTGTAACCAAACCACAGGACAATGTCCCTGTAAAGACGGCGTGACTGGTATCACGTGCAACCGCTGTGCTAAAGGCTACCAGCAGAGCCGCTCGCCCATTGCCCCCTGCATAAGTACGTGGAACCAATCTTTACCCTATCTGTCTCACCGTAGAACACTTCCAGGTCCGATGGGAGGGTCACACAACAGCAGCTAAACGCAACACTAATGTTGTCTTCAGCTCACTGACCAGTAAATCTGCCTGCATAATTAAACACACGAGCATCCGCTGTCTCTTTTAGGGCTGCATGAGAATCTGAGTTGAAACGTCCACACCGGTGTCTTTCATTCAAATATTCCGAGATAAGAACATCTTATTGCACCGTAGAGGATAATCCACGGGTAATCCACTGTGAACGCCTGAACAGCAACCTTACCCCGGCAACCAATCCAGTCCAATAGGATTCTGGTGTGCGAGTCCGGCCCCTACCAGTGCCACCGTAGAGAAGGGTTTACCGAAACGGGCAACTCGAGTGGAGGCGGTGGACCAAAGTGGGCCAATCTCAAGAATCAGCAACAGTTCCAGAGGAAGGTCCTTGGGTGCCCTATGTGTGTTGACACCTAACACAGGAATACGTCCAGTATTTCACATCCTTACAGAGATCAGGCCAAACAAACACTCCCCCAACAGCTTATCTGACACCTAAACATTGAGGCGTGAAAGGCAGCAAACTCGCAGCAGCGCACCTGCCTGCAGCACCGGACCTGCCTGCAGCACCGGCCCGGGATCGCCAGTATAGACGTCAACAAAGAGTACGTGCTCATGCCACTTCTTACAGTTGGAGGTCGGGTGGAGCCACTCTCAAAGCATGGACATCCATGTCTGAGCTGGTCTGCCGCCACAGCAGCAGAGTCGACACCATGTGCATAGCGTCAGCCAGCCCCTGGAAGGGACAATTAGCATAATGGTGGTCCTGCTGCGGGGCTTATCATAGTAGTCTTGGCCGTGGCATTGCGGCTACGGTGGCGGTGAACTCGAGGCCTTCTTGCCAAGAAAAGGGCCAGGACGGAATCCATGGCACTCCCGACCACACTTCCAACCATCCAGACAATGTCACAAACCTCACCCAGAGGCTTCAAATAGGACCTCCATTAGCTGTGCCCAGACTATCCATGGCAATCCATGACTACCTGTGAATTAAGTCATCCCTTTCGCCAGTAGCTATTGTAGGTTTTCCTTCACATTTGCATTTAATTTCGGGCTTTGTCACCAAATTGGCTTCAACAGAAAGTCCATCTTCATTACGGAGGTCTTGCACCCTACAGCTGTAAACTGAGGCATCGATGGCTACAAAGTGTGTACCGCTGATTATGTCAACTTCCTCTGCCAACCCTTGATACTATTTAATATGCAAGGATGGTGAGCATACAAGGGCAGTGTGCAACGGGGCGCTAAATCTTGTGAAGACTAGGAAATGTTAGAGAGGAGAAATGTAGAGTCACCTGAGCCGAGCAGAGCTAGCATTGTCCATTAATTAATTTGGGGACGCGCAGCTCATTGAGAAGAGCCCCGGTGACTACTTCTTGAGGGCGTCGTATTGGACATGTGCCGCAACCATGTGATTACACTCAGTGTCAGCCACGGATGATTTCACTTCTTGAAGCCGCTGGGTTGGTTGGCGACTGCAGGAAGTTTAGGGAAAACCGAGCGCCACTGCCCAAAATGGAAGAAGTAAGAATGGGATGAACCAGCGTGGCATTGAGTCCACGCATCTCCGACTGGAAAACCCGAAGCGACGTGCGTCAAACACCTTAATAGCACCCTAGCCCCGCCCACCAATCCAGTCCAATTCCAATCTGGTGTGTGAGACAACCCATCCCCCACAACCCCAGTGCCGCCACAACTCCTTGTATTCCCTCCAACCCCGTCAGCGCAAAGATCTACACAAATCAACGGGCCCCATAATTTGAACTGGCACCTGATTGGCAGAGTAATGATGGTCTACGGCTGATCAATGCCATGAACAAAGGGAGTTGGCGGTTCAAGGCACTGCTGCGTTGGCAGCCATTGCTTTTCCTTGTCACTGTAGATCAATCCATCTAGGGAAAAAGGCCTCATTATGTCTCCCGAGTTAACAAGAGACATGCATATCGCCCCGCAGAGCCCGATCCACGACGGCCATTAGGCACATAGCGCACGTTCTCGGAGCGGCGGGCAGGTTTGCTCGGTCTCCGGGCCGAAATGTTCTGATCAAAAGACTCGATTCGAAGTCCTCACCCACCCACGGTCGGAACGACCTCTGCTATGCCACTGTTCACGTTTTACCCTCCGACAAAGGGACTCCTCTCGTTGCATGTGTCTTTAATCGCCGCTGTGGTTTCGCCTGGTGTCCTTGTATTCCCCCCCTTTTGCTGCACAACCGCTCTGAAGGGCCCCCTTCTCTCCCCCCCCCAAAAAAAAAACACAATATGTGTTTTATATCTTTCGCCATCCTGGTCCTTTGGAGAGAAGCGGGTCCTGCTTCACACGCGGTTTCTCTCAGCTGTCAACTTCCCAACCACGTGTGAATAATGTGCGAAGGAGGAGTCGAGAGAATAAACCCTTAGGGCATGTAAACTGACGCCAACTCAGTAAGGGTTGCGGAGAAAATGGAAGAGGGGTAGACAGAAGTTCCGTTGATAAAATGAAAATATCAGTATATATTATATCTGCCTATGGGTGGGATCAGAAGCCTAGCCCAGCTGACATTGGGCGAGAGTCCAACCTGGACCAGTCGCCAATCAATCGCAGGGCCACATATAGAGACAACACCCACTCAACCTCTCATTTATGTCATATTATGACAAATAACCCTTTACTCTGTCACTCATACCTCATATAAAGACAAGCAACTATTGTCTTTGGAGGTTCTCCTTGTAGCAACTGGATTTGATTTTCATGTGTCACCTCTCACCTGAGAGGCTTCTTCAGTTCATCAGGGGTTCTTCAGAACTGAAGAATGAGAGGTGAAATGTGAAAATCGAGGCGCTACGAGAAGATTTGGACAGAAAATCGTTCGCCCTCTCGTTCATATATCTGGGAAATCTACAGTTTCCAATTACCCTACTACATGTTTTTGGACTGAAGCCTTCTGGGAAGTGTGAGGCAGAAGTGCTAACCACTGCCTCAACTGAAAACAATTCCACAAAATCTAAATTAAAGGTCACTTAGAAGGGGCTAAAGCTGGGTGATAGTGAATGTGGCTAATATGGGATAAAAGAGGTGTTTGACACAATCTAAGAGATTCCAAGAAAAACTCCCAAGGCGTGCCTTTATCCCTTTTTGGTGAAAAAAAATGCCCTCCCATTAGTAAGATAATTATATTTATTCATCGGAACAGCTCATAAATCAGGGACCACCCAGAATCAAAAGTCCGTCGGGTGACTTTGCCTTCGTGTGTCTGTATCTTTGCGCGCAAGCAAACTTTACGTGGGCCGGAAACTGATCTCTCTTTGTGTGTCTTGTGTCACCTTCTGTCCCCCGCGGAGCAGAGATCCCGATCACTCCCGCCACCACGCCGTCCAGCAGCACGGAGGAGCCCTCGGGTGAGTCCAAGCAGCCATTTCTAAAAGATGCTTTACACGAAAACTTCCACCAAAAAACAAAAAAAAAAAAAAACACAAACACATGTGTGTACGGTTCTCTGTGCCTCATCTGGATGTTTTTTTTTTTTTTGCACAAGTGTGAAATCAGAGCATGTGATAAATTGGATCCCCCGCATCCACCCACCCTCCCTTATTTGGAGTTCATAAATAATAAAAACCCGAAATTAGCAACAGCCCTGGGATGTGCCTTCTTTAATCTCTCACACTTTCACAATTAATCAGTCTAACTGCGGCACAGTGGGGTGTTTGGTGTAGCGTGCGGCGCGGGTTGGGGTGGAAATCGGGGTCTGGAAGTCGGTTTGTTTGATTCTCTGCTCCTCCTTTTCCTGCAGAGGGAAGGAAAAGATGTGAATGTAACAAAATTTAAGATGAGCCCTGTTTAAAGGTGGATTCAATGAGGCTGCGGTTCAACAGTTCAGGAATCGGAGGATGCAAAGTCTTGTGTGCCAGATGGTATCATAATATATCATAATAATAGAGAGGAGCTCTTATGGAGTCCTATCAGAGCAGCTTCAGGCGTAGACTGAGACGCCTGAACGCCACAGGATGTCTTTTCTACCTGTGGCCTTTTCACGGGAAGGAAATCATTCAGTTCCATGTGCTGTTTTAAATGTAATTCACTACAATGTGCAATATATTCGTTATCACATCATGTAATGTCAGATTTTTGTACAATGTGCAATATTTTTTTTAAATTCACCGTCACTAGGATATCATTCTTCCCTTTTCAATTTTGGAGCCATCTGGTACGAGGATTTCCTTTCAGATTACCGAAGTGTATCTTCCTATCTCATATTATTATATGTGACATAATTGTTACCTATCTCATTGGTAACCGCATCCTTTTTTTTTTTTTTTAATAAATAACATTATCAGTCAGATTATGATAAATTAAGCAAACCCCGGGGGAAGATTTTGTGAAACCTTGATTCTAAACAATTGATTTGAAATATTTGGAGTGTCTACAAATCCCGGGTGTGTAATTGTCATATGCTAAAAAAATTCCTAAACACGTTTGAAAAGCAGGTGTTTGGAGCCTATGGCCATAATTGAACCGACGCCTAATAAAGAATAGACTTTTGCTTTTTTTCTTTCTTTTCCCTCTAATGGTGGAAAGAGTTATCTGTAATCTGACATGCAGCAACTTTCCTCCAGTCAGACAGGCAGTTGCAGGAGGTCCTGAGCGTGTGTGTGTGTGTGTGTGTGTGTGTGTGTGTGTGTGTGTGTGTGTGTGTGTGTGTGTTTGTGACAGAGAGAGAGAGAGAAATAGAGAGAGGGGCTCCTGCAGCTGTTTCAGACCCTCTGAGGTCCCTCGGCATTCCCCCAGTCAGATTTGATTGACAGCACAGTCAGAATACCACCGGACCCCGACCCTCCTCCACCTCCTCTCTTTTCTCCCCCCATCCTTCCCTTTGCTCTCTTCCACCTCGGGTCTCCCTCTGTTTCACGCTTTGTCTTTACAAAGCAGCGTGTGTGGTGCTGAACTGGGGTTTCTGGAGTCTTAACCCCCCCCCCCCGGTCAGACTCAAGTCCATTTAGGGGTAAAAAGAAATCACTTTGTCTCATTGAGGGACGACCGGGTTGATGGTGGAAGGACTAGTTTACCAACTCCAGTGCCTGTTGGATTTTTAAAGCTTAAAATAAAGTAAATAAAGATTAAAGATATATCAGCAAGAAAAACAAATGAAAAAAATTACATTTTTTTTTTTGTTGACCTCAAAGTTTCCAACATGGAAAAGTAAATAAAGATTAAAGATAAATCAGAAATACGATTAAAAAAAAAATGTCGACCTCAAAAATTTCCAACATGGAAAAGTAAATGAAGATTAAAGATAAGTCAGAAATAATATTTAAAAAAAAAGGCTGATCTTTCAAATTTCTAACTGGGAAATGTAAATAAAATATTTAGATAAATCAGCGAAAAAACAAACAACATTTTATTGATTTTGCTGAAAAAATATAAACATTTTTTGGTCCTTTATGGGGTGGAAACTCCTTTCAAAAACCCACATTTCGTTTTGAATCCTCAAAAAAACCCTCTTCTTGTAATTGCATTTCTTGAGTATACGATCAAACCAATGCAAACACGACCCAAAGGGGGCCGCCAGTGATTTGCAACTAATCCAATCACGCCGGTGAACTGGTTTGGAAACCTCCGTGCATGAAGCCGGTTCAGCCCCACAGAGGTCCAAATCGAGGAGGTTGCGAGACGGGATAAACATCCGGTGATGGTCACGTAGGAATCCCTCCCCCCCGAGCCTCCTTGGAAGGCCGCAAAGCAAATGCACTCCTGGTATTTGAGCAGCTATGATATCACTCGCTGCGCGATTGCAAACAGATGTGAGCAATGCTTTTCCCACCGCCGGCTCCACCTGCATCAAAGCAAATATTGGTATTAGAAATGCAAGACCTTTCCAGTCTATATGCTGTGAGTGTTAGCGGTAGCGGTGGCTACACTGCAGATAGCTTGTGCAGATTCAGGTAAACATAGCATTCATTCATTCATTCACTCATTGTGTGATTCATTCATTCATTCACTATCTATACTGCTTATCCTGCCCTCAATGGTCGTGGCGTTGCTGCAACCTATCTCAGTCATCCTGGAAGTTAATCACAAGGCCACATATGCAGACATACAATCATTCACTCACTCATTAACAATTTATATAAAAATATCCTTATTTACCATAATTTATTATTACCATAAATTTTGGCATATAAGCCATTATTTTTTTCATACGCTTTGAGAACTGCGGCTTTTACAATGATGCGGCTGATTTATCAATTTTTATAGGGTAATTATGGTAGCTTCTACACCATCACAATGAACAAATGAAAGTTTTGGCAAACCCGCTCGCATTTATGATAATTCTTTAGATCAGCCGTTTTGCGCTTATTCCACACACCCCCATCATGAAAATGACACGCAGAAATGAATTTAATCCGTCTTTCAAATTGAAAGCGATCAGTTTGGTTGTCGAAGAAGGAAAGAGAGTTCAGCATCTGTTCTGAAAATAAAGCATTTGCGTCACGTATCAATAGTTGTAGATGTTACAGTCATTTATTTAATTTAAAGTTTTCAAAAAAGTCTTTCCTGTCACATCTTGCTGCGTAAATATCTCATACTTCAATGGGGACACCTGCGGCTTATTGATAAGTGCGGATTATTTATGTACAATTTCTTTTTTCTTTTAAAAATCATTCAGTGCGCTCTATAGTTGCAGCATATTGTTGCAGTTTTGCATTTGAGTAAAACAACCATTCACTCACTCATTAACACATTATAAAGAAATATCAATATTCACCATTATTTCATATTATACCGCACAGCATATTGTTGCATTTTTGCATTCGAGATATGCAGCAATTCATCCTCTCATTCAAATGTCATGTTTTGCCCAGCATGGCTATATCTTCTAAACTTGCGGCTGGATTTCTGTGATTTTGAAACGTATTGTGCAGAGTCACAATCTATTTAACATATTTCAGCACCAGATGCCAGCTTTTAAGAATTCCGAAGTTATTTACAAATTGGTCCAATCGCTGGGCGATCAACTGGGCAAGATAAACACTTTTGGGCCACTATGGATTTAAGTAATTTTGAAATATATTGTATAGAATCACATCCTGTTCATAAACCGTATACAACGATTCTCGGTGGGATCGAACAGGAGACTTTCTTGCTGCGAGACGGAAGCGCTAACTGTTACTCCAACACAAATATAGCAAAAGAGTCACAATAATATTAGAATTTGCATTTTGAATGCTGTGAAAATGAGAGCGTAGAAGGTGATAAACGAATGAAACAAAGAAAAATAAACGATCATTGTCGGTATAAAAGAAAACCCTGGTGAGACAAGAGATGCCAAGCTGACAGCTGTTAGGCAGGTGCCTCCTCTGGAAGGGGGCGACATCAGTTTAGGGGGATGAAAGGAGGGCGTGGGGGGGGGGACGCAGTGGATATTAATTTGTCTCCCCTCCTTCCGACCCCCTTGACCACACGGGGAGGGCTGGAATGCATGGAGAATACCTCCTGACGGTGCGGCCCAGACAAAACACACATTGTGCAGGCGGGTCACGGATGGTGTGAGTCGACACTCCCACGGGTCGTGACAGAGACGTCTGCGCCGCAACCAAATGTGGAGGAGATTAACCGCCGGTGACCTACGATGGCCGCCCGGGCCTGTCGGAGGGGGAGGGGGGCCGAATGTGAAAGCGGCTAATGATGATGAGGAGAGGCAGAGCCGGAATGACGGTGATGAGGCTCGTAAGGGTGGTGGTGGGGTCGGTTCAATCTTCCCCAAAGCTGGAAGCGATCAGGATCTGTGACGGACCCCTCCTCGGATTTTTCGGGCATGACTTTCTTTCTTCACACGCCCGGCTGACAACTTTGACTTTTACGGCCGCGTCAACGCGGGATTCCATCGCACGCGCTCCATCGGATAGTTACTGTCGATGCAACGCTCACGGGATTCAAAAACACCCGTGGTTTGAGCCTCGGCGGGTTTAGGGGTTGTTTTTTATTTCTTGTTATTGGAGTGGTTATTAGTCCCCTCCCCAAGATGCACACACACACACACTATCCAATATACTACTGCAACCATCTTTGCAAGAATTAAAAGTGCAATACAAATATGTAATCATTTGTAATTCTTTCTTGCTTATTTCATCTAACCTCTGACACATATATTTATATGTATGTATGTATGTATGTATGTTTATATGTATTGTATGTAAGTGTAGATAGATAGATAGATAGATAGATAGATAGATAGATAGATAGATGTTTATATGGTCATATGTTTATATATATATATATATATATATATATATATATATATATATACACATAAATATGTACACATATATGTATCTATATATTTTTTAGGACATTTTATGGGAATTTGTATGTATGCGTATGTATACTGCATATGCACACATATATAATTTAAGGCTTGAAATATATATGTACAGTATATCTATATTTATATACTTTTTTAAGGGTAATGTCCAAATTTTCTGTTGATATCCAAATGCATATACAGTCAAGACCCAAATTATTCATACCCCAACCGTATGAATAATTAGCTGGCTGTATGTTTTTCGATGTATATATATTTTTGGGTCATTTTATGCAAATTTGGGGGTAATTTCCAAGTTTCATATGGAGAAAATGATCTGCCAATGTTTAACATATAACAGTACAAGTGAGTGTGTGTGTGTGCGAGTGTGTGTGTGTATTCTACCCATTTTTTTAAATCTGGATAGAATCCAAAATACAGAACTGATCTAGTATTGGATGACGTCCACAGAGTGAGACGAATCGCTCCTGGCCCTCTCGTGACAACAGACGCCACTTCCTGCGGTCGACGGGAGCAGCTCCGATCAGAAGATCGGCTTTTAGCAGATTGGTTTTAATAGAAAGCGATAAAACTGAGCGAGGGAAGTAGCTGTAAAATTGGCTGACAAATGCCGCTGTTGACCAGCAACAAGATTCTCTGAACACCCACATCCTCACATTCATTCAGCATAAATGAATGAATAATGAAGGTATCCCGGTCATCCAGAGAGGTGGGGTCAGTCAGTCACCAGTACATCACAGGGTTACGTAAAAACAAAGATGCCCGTTCTTATTCACACATCATATAGAGAAATACAGTGTGATGCATTCAAAAGCGAACTGCAAGGTTTTGTTGATATTTGCAAAAAGGCAGTCGAGCCGGCTGTTATTTATCATAAATGAAACCAGATAAAGTGCCAGCCTGCATAAGCACAAAGTGTGTGTGTGTGAATGTGTGTGAGGAGGTGAACACACGCAGAAAATACATTGCATTGCACATATGCATACATTTATAAGATAAGAAAAACAGGTAACGTGTTCCTCAGAGTGTGCAAGTGTGTGTACGTGTGTAATATGCAAACTCATCCTGTGATTGCCCCAAAAAATGCTAAAGCTAAAGCTAAAGGTGCGTGTCAATAAGAAAGACAGGTAATGCGTAACTCAGAGTATGCAAGTATGTGTGTGTGTGTGTGTGTGTGTGTGTGTGTGTGTGTGTGTGTGTGTGTGTGTGTGTGAGGAGGCGAACACACTCATAAAATACATTGCAGTATGCGCATGTGTGTGTTTGTGTGTGTGTGTGTGTGTGTGTGTGTAATATGCAAACACTCCCTGTGATCAAAAATGTGAATAAAGTGAAGGGTGTGTGTCAATAAGAAAAACAGGTAGCGCGTTCCTCAAACAGTGTGTGTGTGTGTATACAATGTGTGTGTGTGAGAAGAGGAGGCAAACACACTCAGAAAATACATTGCATTGCACATATGCATACATATATAAGATAAGAAAAACAGGTAACGTGTGTTCCTCAGAGTGTGCAAGTGTGTGTGTGCATGTCTGTGTGTGTGTGTATGTGAGCGTTCGTGTGTGTGAGGAGGTGAACATCCACATAAAATACATCACAGTGCATGTGTGTGTGTGTGTGTGTGTGTGTGTGTGTTTAACATGCAAACTCTCCCTGTGATTGCATCAAAAAATGTGAATTAAGTGAAAGGTGTGTGTCAATAAGAAAAACAGGTAACACGTTCTTTAGAGTGTGCAAGCGTGTATGTGTGTGTGTGTGTGTGTGTGTGTGTGTGTGTGTGTGTGTGTGTGTGTGTGACCACCCTCAGCATTGGCCCTGCCGCACACTACTGTCCAATGTCTGAGAAGAGAAGCGTCCCCGATGAAAAAACGATTAGCTCGGGGTGGGGGGGGGGGGCGGAGGGTTTGCGCAGCACATTGGAAGGACGGGGGCAAAGGTCCGCCTCTCGGTTACGCACATCCCGGCGCTCTGAAAGACAGAAGACAAAGCGCTGTAGTAACTACATCTACTCGGAACACCCAGGGCAGCGTTTTCGCCGGGCGCTGAGAGGCCGCTCCTGCCGCTCCCCACAAAGGGAACATTTGTCCTCCCGGTGGGGGACTCCCCGGCCCTAAATGGGGATCTCGGGGTTCTCAAAGCAGGGCTCGCGGCGGCGTCCCAGGGGTTCACTAATGGGGAATGAAAGGCTATCAAAGGGAAGTATCACGATGGCATCGGGGAAGGGTCCGGGGGGGTTATGACAAAACAAAGCCCGCTCACCGAAGCTCCCCTTTCATCATTTACATGGTAATCGGGTCGGGCTCATATAGACTCATCTTTTACTTCTCTCCCTTTGCTTCTCCTCGCCGTCTCTCTTTGTTGCCGACGGCCGCTCTGACCTGTTAAAACACTCGAAGTCCCGCGACTGCGCTTTTATGCGCTGCAGGTTTGGAGTTAGAGGGGGATCCTTAACCAGCCTGTGAGACGATTGTTTTTTTTTTTTTTTGCTGATTTGGGGTTTTTACTTCACCCCGTCCTTCTTCTCCTTCTTTTTCTTCTTCTCCCCATCCCCCTGACAAACTTCTCTCCTGTCTTATTCTTTTTTTTTTGTCCTCTCTCTCTCTTTCTTCCAGTATCCCTTCTACCTCCCGCTTTCCCTTTTTTTTTTCGGAAGGAGAAGGAAGGGGGGGGCGCATTTTTTCTCGTCGTGGCGTTTCCCCGGCAACCTCATTCAAATAGGGAATAAAGGGGAGTAAAGGCATGGAGTAAAGATCTGCTCGCAACAATGAAGTTTGTTCATATTCAGGGTGCCTGAAAGCTCTGGTCCCCCCCACCTCATGCACACACACACACACACACACACACACACACGCACACACACATACACACACACACACTAGCACCATCGCTTCTCCTCCTCAACCCACTACCTTCAGCCGTACCCTTCCACTCAGCAACACAGAAGTGTAAACTTAAGAGAAAAAATTGGATCTAATTTCTCGCACTTGGAAAGCAACGGAGAAGAAACGGAGTGTGTCTTTGTGTGTGTGCGTGTGTGTGTGTGTGTGTGGGGGGGGTAACGTTTTGCTGGCCTGGATTGTGCGGAGCTGGCAGTGACAAGCTGCATGGGGAAATCACTGTCGCTCCTGGAAAACCGTGATTCACAAAATGTTTCAACTTTCGGTAAAGTTGGATTTAAAAAAAAGAATTCCGTCGTGCATTTTTTATAACGGCAAATAAGGCTGGAATGGTTTCTTTGCGCCGTCACTCAACTGCGTGTATCCGAGCAGATTTGGGTGACCCCTCAGCCAGCATGAGGTATTTATTTGTTCATGCCTCCACAGTGGACATACACCCCCCCCCCCAAAAAAAAAACCTGCCCTCTGCCTGACGCTTCATGGATGGCTAATTTTCCCTTCCTGACCTCCCTTTGTGTGGCGCTGACCCCATTCATACCCCCCACCTTCTACTCTCTCCAAAAGCTGCCAGCCCACGGCAGCTCTTTTCTATGCCGTCCACAGCGCCATGAATGCAAGGGTTTGACACGGCGCTTGGTGGGGCCTTAAGGTGATCCCCGGGTAAAAGTTTTTTTTTTTTTTTCCAAGAGGGTTGGGTTGGGAGGGGGGGTAAGGTGACAAGGGAGGTGAGATTCAGAGTGGGGGCTGCGTAGTTCCCCCCTCCCACCCCAACTCATTCCCACAGTCTTGACAGGGAATGAGCGGGCAGATCGCCGTGGTAATTTGTATTCCTCTTTAACTGCTGGTACCATCCGCTCCATTCGAGGGGGGCGGGGGTGCAGGAGTACTCCCCCGATTGAGGCTCCATTAGATGCCACAATCGAACACGTTTGCGGCCGGGGGGGGCGGGGGTTGTTCATCAACCTGTTAGCCAAGAACACACTTGCCAGAGAGTGTTGTCATTATTATTTTAATCTAAAAAGTGCCTTGCACAGGGGAATGCGTGCAGAGGACAGCTGTCTGGTTGAGCTCCAAATGTGGGATGATATCACGCTGGCAAAGATCTTGCAAATGTAGCAGTTCATTGATGTTCCAAAATATATTTTAGAGGTGCGTTTATTATTATAATTGGGATTTTTTTTTTTTTTTTTGCTGTGTGAGTTTCACAAAAGACCCACGGGGGGGTCCACATTGATCATTAAGGTACAATAGACAACATTTCAGATGTTTTTTTTTTCCCAAATTAGGTCTAAAGTAATAAATAAAGCAAAATTTCACCTAATTTTAAGTAACATAGCTAGATGTATAGGTGGTGTCCATGTCTGAAAAACAAAATTGGAAGGTGCAGTTATTCTTATAATCATTTTTTTAATCACACTTGCTATTATTATTCATTGACTATGAATAATAATATATGACGATATTGCTGATGAGCTATTTTTTTACTAGCATTGTTTTCAACTATTTTTTCCCCAAAATTCAGTCAAAGTTAATAAATCGGGCAAAATTCCACCTGATTTGTCATCACTCAGGCAGATGTATAGAAAGTTTTTAGTTTGAAATTGAAAAAAAATTGTTTATTGTTATTCTAATTGTTACAAAAGACCAGTGGGGGCTCCACATTGATCGGTAATATATAATATATAACAACAAATCTAATATCAGTTTTTTTTTAATTGCCGTTCATTTTATCCCACTTTTTTTCCCAATTTTTTTCCTGATTTTGAAGCCACTCAAGTAGATGGAGTGGTTTGCATATATGAAAAATAAAGAAAAATGTAAATACAATCAAATTAAGAAAAATATAAATGTAAACATAGTATTTTCTCATGTATAAGTAGTGAGACTAATCACAGGAGCATTTAAAAAAAAGTTAAACCACCAAACCCTCTCAAATAAAAAGCAGATTGGAATTATACGCGGTGCAACTGCAGAGCAAAGACCTCCGCCGGCGCCAGCAGCACACCCTTCCATTGTATCCCGTCCAAAAAAGCACCGCGGAGTACGACCGAGAGCCGGTTTTACAGAGCAATTAACCAGAATCATAAAAGCAGCCGATCTCTCCAATGTGACCGAATCCCTCGCGCGGCCCTTGGGTTTAATGGATTCTTCATGAATCCTGCTTTATCCCCCTCCACCTCCTCCTCCTCCTGTGTTTGACTGTTTCCTCTGCTTGCAGACTGCGACTCCTACTGCAAAGCGTCCAAGGGCAAACTGAAAATCAACATGAAGAAGTACTGCAAGAAGGATTACGGTGAGTCCGTCACAAACATGAAGTTTACCCTTGTGTGTGTGTATGTGTGTGTGTGTGTGTTTGGCGTGGATGGTGCACATCTGGGAAACAGCTGGAAACTAAAGTGAGCGAAATGTAAATGATATTTAAGGTCACGGTGGGATTGAAGACACGGATGCAGATTTTTTTTTTTTTTTTTTTGAAAAGTGAGGGGAAAACATCCATAATTGATATTAAGCTACACCTCCAGATCCTGGCAAGATCTTATCTCAGGGGTTGGGGGGGGCGTGCACGTGCTCGTCCCCCCCCCCGTGCACTAGATCGGCAGCCGAAGACACGAGCGCACATCCCTGTCCAGTTCGCCGTGAATGAAAATCTGGCTAACTCCTGCAAGCATATGACACACAGGCCATCCGAGCAGAAGAAGTGTGTGTGTGTTTTTCTGTGTGCGTGTGTGGGATTGAGCCTGAGCCAGCATTAAACACCCAAGCGACTAAAAAAAAAAAAGGCAGAGCAATTGACAGTGGATGCACTCGGAGAGGTAATGGCGGAGGCAGCACACAGCCCCCCGCCTCCTCTCGCAGCGTTTCCTGCCGCATTCCTGTGACCACCCGTCCGCCACGCCATTCAAGGTGTGGATAAGATGTATGACCTCTCCCCTTCTCCGCCCCTCCACCCCCTCCGCCTCCCCGATTGAAGTCAGAGCCGGCGAGGCAGTCAACCGGACGGCGGCATCCTGCAACAAACCTCCGCGTTTCGGGCCGAGGCCTTTTGTTCCGCAGGGATTTGGGGCGGGGGTTGGGGGGGGGGGGGGGGGGGGGGGCGGACGCCTCTTCCGCGATTGTCCTGTCTCTGATTTTGCGAGAACAGCCCGCGATTTCGCGATGTTCACTTGTTTTGCATGACTTGACGGGCGAATTCCCGCTATCAGTGTCGGTATTTTGGAAGATGGCAGATGGTCGTCTGCTGGAAAGGCTGCCGAATGTGTGTGTGAGTGTGTGCTGAAAAAAAAAGAGACATCTCCTGCCGACCTGCAGAAACCGTCACTCAACACCCTGCTGAGTGCCCGCGTGTTGAAAAAAAAAACTCCCCGCAGAAGCACGAGGCGCCAGGAGGGCCTCCTTTCCACTCGGCGACATGCTGCGAGACAGTTTTATAGGTTTGAAAACTCTGGGAATAAGATTAAAAAATATAAAGGGCAGAGAATCTATCAACCTCAAGAGTTCAGGGGAATTTCACCAACGACCGTAGAAAAGAGTTGTTTCAAACAAGGTTTTTGAGCAAAGGTGGTTTTGGTTTGGGTTGAAGTGTTTCCTAGAATCCAGTCGTACCGGCATTCAGATAGAGACAGTATTTATTCATTCATTCGTTTTGTACACTGCTTAATCTGCACTCGGGTCGTGGGATGCTGGGCTTCACCCCGCAGTGATCACAGCACACGGCCACATTCTGAGACGTACAACCGTTCGCCCTCTCATATAACCACTCACTCTGTAACAAAGAGAAAAGCAACCATAAACTGTTAAATAATCATGCACACATTAACTCTCTATAGAGAAATACAATCATTCACCCTGGCATTCATGTCATCTACAAACATCCCCTCACACAAACCTTTACCTTTACATAAAAAACAACCATTCACTCCTTCATTCACACATCAGATATAACAACTTTTCACCTTCTATCGACAAACAACCATTCACCCTCTCATTCACATGTAAGGGAACCTCCTGCATGTCTTCGGGGGGAACACGGAGACTCCTCCCCCTTGCCGGGAACCAACCAGGAACCTTCTTGCTGCGAGGATTACTCGTAGAATGTAGTAATGTGATGAAATGCATGCAAGTCATCAACTAACCGTAATCAAAATGGGGAATCGGTTAAAATCCGGGTCTCAGCTTTAAGTGCAATACTCTGGTTTGTCACCAGGGGAGCCAGTTTTTTTGACCGTCACGACTCCGTTCAAGTCCTTTTCATTTTCATCTGAATACAGCGGGAAAAAAGTAAGACCTTGGTACAGTGTTTGCCTCTGGAAAAGCCCCGGCGAGCTGATTCCAAAGTCGAACAGAATGCAAACGGACAGGATAACCTGACAGGGTGGTGGCGGGGAAGGGGGTGGGGGGGGCTTTGGAGTGTTTTGAAAAGAGCAGCGGGGGAGCCGGGCGCCATGCGGTGAAGGAAAACGATGATACAAGCTTCCACGGGAGATTTACAGAAGCGCATGAAGAATAACAGGAGAGGGCGAGCGGAGGAGGGGGAGGGGGAGGTGTTTTCAGCCGAATCCAGAGGACCGCTGGCCTGGACGTTTCAGAATCCGCTGAATAAAGAACACAGGGATCGCTGTCGAAGCGGCCGGCAGCTCGCCAGCGCGTGGACTTGGACTTGTGATGTTTGTAAACACTTTCCCTTCATTCAGTTGTATTCTCTCTCACGCCGGTCTCGTTGGCCCCGGAGGGCCTCCTAATCCGAGTCAGCGGCTCATCGCGCATTTGCTTTTCATTGCTTTCGACCATTAATTGATGTCTTTATTATCCGACGCTGGCAGTAACATAATCTTAACCCGTTATCTTGAACTGAACAATGTTGGTATGAAAATCCAGCGCTTTTCTGTTTATAATCTAAATTTCATTGGGTTCCTCCCACAGTCCAAAACCAAGCGGGAGGTTCAGTGGAATGAGAGGGTGAATGGTCGAGTGAAGGAATCTTTATCCATCTCTTTATGTGGTGTGAATGAATAAGTGAATGGTTTTGTCCCTATATGCGCCGTTCATCAGAGGGTGAAAAGTTGTATGTCTCTATATGCATTGTGAATGACTGAATGAATGTTTGTATGTCTCTGTGTGATGTGTGAATAAGTGAACAGTTGTCTGCCTCCACTTTGTGAACGAGTGACTACTTGCAGTCTCTATATGATGTGTGACTGGTTGCATGTCTCTATATGTCTTGTGAATGAATGAGTGAATGTTTGTATGTCTCTATGTTTAAATGAATGAGTGAATTTTTATATGACTTCTGAATAAGTGAATGCTTGTATGTCTATATGGCATGTGAATGTTTGTCTCTAAATGAGGCATGAATGAGCGAGTGAATGTTTGTGTCACCATATGACGTGTTAATAAGAGTGCAAAATGTATGTCTATATGAGTGAATGTTTGTCTATATTATTTGTGAGTGGTTGTGTGTATCTCTTTGAAGATTGAATATTACATGTCGGCATATGAGGTGTTAATGAATGAGTGGTATGTCTCTGTATGACTTGTGAATGAGTAGTGAACATTTGTCTCTATATTATGTGTGAATGAGAGTGAATCACTGTATACGACCCTGTGATGTACCGCTCCACTCCGTGCATGCGTGATAAGTAGTATAGTATTTGGCTGCGGTGCACAATTCATGCCTTCTCTGATGTCCCTGTGCCGCAGCCGTCCAGGTGCACATCCTGAAGGCAGACAAGGCGGGCGAGTGGTGGAAGTTCACCGTCAACATCATTTCCGTCTACAAGCAAGGCGAGAGCCGCATCCGCCGCGGGGACCAGTTCCTGTGGGTCCGAGCCAAGGACGTGGCCTGCAAGTGTCCCAAAATCAAGCCCGCTAAGAAGTACCTGCTGCTGGGGAACGACGAGGACTCCCCCGGCCAGAGCGGGGTGGTGGCGGACAAAGGCAGCCTGGTCATCCAGTGGAGGGACACGTGGGCCCGCAGGCTCAGGAAGTTCCAGCAACGCGAGAAGAAAGGCAAGTGCAAGAAGCCGTAGATGGAGGACAGGCACGGGGATGCTGTGGAAGGAGAGGATTCTGGAAAAAAAAAAAAAAAAAAAAAAAAGAGATAGCGAAACAGACAGGAGACTGCAGACAGATAAGAGACTGTTAACGTCGCTGCTTTTTGTGTAGTAGCATGAAGAGAATTATTTAGGGTGACTTTTTTTTTTTTGTTTTCTAGTGAACTTTTCGTTGAAGGAGCTCACCTCGCAGATTTGGTTCTGATGGTTTTATTTTTTTTTCTTTGAGATGCGTCTCTCTCGTGGATTTGCCGAATTTGCACCTATTACCAGTATATATATAGAAAAAAAGTTATTTGTCATTCTTTTTCTTATCTCAGTATGAAATCATTATATTTTATGTTTGGATTTTTTTTTTTTTTTTTATGGACACTCAAAGACGACCACTAAATTACCACTGCCGTTTTGCCTCCGCGCCCCTTTCCCCACGTCCGGCTCGCCTCTTCCAGACTTCCTCTGAGCTGGACGTGGAAGCCGTTTTTTCCCGCGGTTAGGCTCACGCCTCGAAGCTATTGCGTACGAGTCACAATAACTCACCACATCGCCGCCGCTTTTGTCTCCCCCGTGTGGACAGAGGGCGTCGGCACATCCGCAACTCCGTAATCAAAAACACGATTCTTTAGCTACCGGGACCTTTGACAAATGTACATAATTCAAATAGCAATGTAAACACAGTATTGACTCAAGTATCAACACTTGCGCGAAAGTACGAGTACTTGTACAAAAAACTCCTAACACATTTCTGCCTTTATCAGCCCCCGCTTTTTTTTTTTTCTTACATTTCTGTTGTAATTCCAACTGATTTACTGATTCAGTAACTTTTTTAAATAGGGACAAGAGGCCATTCACATCACTTGTTATGCAAATTTAGTTAATACAGTTATCCTAGAAGAAATATTACGACAAAATAATATATTGATATTATTACATTACATATTTAATGCTGTATTTCTATTCATATATACGTGTTATCGGTGGATCGCGGCAACGTCGTATATTCTTCAAACATGCATGATGAAGAGTATTCTTAAAGGACTCCTCTCACTACGGTGCTACGATGGTGACTAATAACAAGACATGCAAGTAATGAATTTAGTGAACGCCATGACGATGGGCTGGAATAAAAAAAAAAAAAAAGTTTTTATCTGGCATGGCTATCATTGTCTGTGTCTTCAAACGGAATGGTAGGACATTCACCTTCAGGTTCACGTACCTCACCATTGCGCGTTTTCGCCGAAGGGACGGTAGAAAGTCACGGCCTCCCGTTGATCTGTCGCTTTCATCGGCCGCACTCCCGACACGTGCTGGGGGGGCTGTAATCACTTGACGCTTCTTGATTCGAACCACATTGCTTTCTTTTCTTCGTTCAGCTTGGACTCAGCTCAGGTTTGTAAAAGCCCACGGTGCATCTGACTGATCGTAAACCAGGGCAGCGGAGGGGTGGGGGGGGGGTTTCCTTCTCGTCCAAAAAAAACGCCCCGGCAGCGACTTGTTTGATGTCTCGGCTCTTTGTTATCTCACAGAACTCTTAATTTAGCACCTTTTAAACTGTTGAACAACAACATTTTATTATAAAAACAAAAAAATTGCCTTTGAAGGAGCTTTTGATCCAATCGGACTTTGCGATTCCGCCAATCGTTTTCGGTTCCCTTTCTTGTTGGCCAAGAAAGCTGCCCTCTGTGATTGGCACGGGAACCCAGAGAACGCCAAAAAACGTTGGAAATAAGTCACCTGGGTTTGATCAGTCGGTACAGAGAGCCAATAACCTTGTCACCAAGACGCGTTTTGGGAATTTTTACAATTTGGTTTCGAAAATGAGCACGGATCAGGTTCATCGCGACGTCCACCACCCGTGTTGTTCTGTCTGGCACAATGTAATCTGTAATTCGTCCTCTCCTGTCTCCGTCGCCCGAAGCTGTACATTTTTGATTTCAACTCCTGAGCGGTGGCTCGGCTAGCTCCCCCGATGAGATGCTACGTCCCCCTTGGCAAAGCATTAAAGCTCGGTGTTCATATAAGTGAATTGTAAATGTTGTTTAGTTGTCACATATGCAAAGACCTTTTTTTTTTCTTTTGCAATGTTGTTTTACAGTGCGTACTAATATATTATGGTTATTATATATGAATATATTTAATGACACAAGACATTGTGGATTTTATTGTCTTTCTCAATGTTTTTATTTTTTCTTTAATTTTATTTTATTTGTCATTGTTTTAGATTGCTGCCATTAAAGAAGGAAATTATAACTACTGAATATGCCAGCCTGGTAGAAATAAAGTCAGATTTTCAGCTGAAATAAACCCTTGTTACATTGAATATTGATTTCCCTCCATTTCTTCTTCCTGAGGAACCAATTCCTGGTATTTTGGTTTTTGATCCAATTCAATAACAAGTCACAGAGTTTCTTCAAAAAGGTGTGTCACAAGATAAAACTCATATAGACCAATATATATAAATATACAGTATTTGTATTTGAATACATTTAAGGGAAGATAATTCCACTTTTTAATAACTTTTCCTGCTGAACTTTTCTTTCACCCCACTGATCGAATTAAAATCCAGAAACATCATAATTATTTATGATCACATTTCTATCGCTGTTGTCGGGATCTCTTCACACATAGCTCTTGACTTGCTAAGATGTTACTTATTAAATACAGCTGTTATATATTTTTACAAAAAGGGAAAAAAATATAGAGTTGTGAATGAGCCTCATTATGCTAACGTGTACCAAAAACAAACTCAGCTATACTTAGTATTCAGCTTTTAGAATGGGAAAGGGTAAAAGGTCACACCTTACACCAGTTGGCATACACACATTCACGTATGCGTGTGAGGCAGCTAACCCGGCCATCAGGGGGCATTTGGAAGTTCAGTTTCAAGGCACGAAGACAGGAAGAGCCGGGAGTCGAACCGCCAACCTTCCGATTTGAAGCCTCCCCACAAGGGAGCTCTGGTCTTGAAAGCAGCTGGATGGGAAGCCGGGGTCTTTAAACTGTAAATGTAATTTATTAGAAATCACAGCCCTGAATGGATTTACAAGGAGGAAAGACAGTGAGAGATGTTTGTATATGACCGCGAGCCACTCTGCAAATATCATAAAACCCAGAGACGCGTGGTAACAGTACAGCTGCGACAGTACGGCGCAGGTTAATATCACAAATGGTGAGTATCGTGAAGCTCGGAGAATGATCGCACTCCGTCATCGGCCGCAGCCGGTACACCAGAAAAGGCTAGTTTAGGAAATGGCCGGTTACTTTTTTTTGAGGTTCCTCTATGAGATGGTTACTTAAAGTGCAGGCTAGAACAGTTTTACACACAGAAAAAAAACAAGACATGAGAGTCCCAGAGGGAAAGCGTTGTGAAGGTCCGGGAGGGGAAAGCAGAACCGGGGGAGACTCTGATTACGTGGGTTCGTTCCTCCTCCAAAATCATTGTGGACGGCCAGCACAGGTGTTGCCGTCCTCTTGGGCTACACCGGCAACACGGCGATCACTATGATCGCAATGAGGAGCAGCACGATCACCACCAACATGCCTGAGGACGAAAGAGCGGATAGGAAACTAAAGTCAAACGAAGGTAATCGTGAGTACTCAGATTTAAAAACAACAACCCGCAGTGTTTTTTTATTGCGGAGTCTAATGAAGTCCTCCTCGTGCTGGTGAAGCCTGTTGAAACGCTTTTTTTTTCTTTAGTGCGAGCAACCGGCGAGCGTTGTCCAAGAACTGTCGGGAAAATAAATAAATAAATGAATGAATAAAACAGTAAACGGAGTCATTAGTGGGTTCGAATATTCCAGCCCTTGCGCAATTTTGGTTCGGTTTGAAGGCGGTTCGCCTGCAGCTGCCTGCGAAAACAGGAACTATAAAGAAAACTATTCCCGATCTGAGGAATTGATTTGTGTCGCAGGTCTGTGCCTTTTTTTTTGGGTGTTAAACCATGATTGGCTTGGCGTTTTGCACGGCCCGGTTGCAGTTAGCGTTCAGGTCCATCCATTTGAATTAGGGGAGTGGTTCACGGTTCGATTCTGACACGGAGGCCTTTGTGTGTGAGTTGGCTCCCCGTGTCAGCGAGGCCTTCCTCCAGGTTCTTTCCACAGTCGCAAAACACGCAGGAGGTTCATTAGCCACCTTAAATTGACCAGACTTGTATGTCTCGATATGTGGTCCTTGCTAGGATGTGGCAATAAGAGAGTGAAAGGGTGTTTGTCTCTAGATGTGGTTGTTTGTGGTTGCCTGACGACTGATCCAGGGTGAGCCCCGCCTCTCACCCAGTGACAGCTGGGATAGACTCCAGCTCCCCTGAGTGCAGGATAAGCAGTGTGGAAAATGAATGAATGAATGTCTCTTCACCAGCTCGTAATCGACTCGTCCCAGAGTTGAAGGGGATGGATTTTACAAAGCACCCTTGCTTAAGACGGGGATGTGCGTTAGATGGGCATGACGTCACCGGGACCTCAGTCCGGTGAATGCTTGATATTACATCCATTGAACGAGACAAACGCAGAAGTGCAGGCACAGGGGGCAAATGAAATTCCATTATTTGGCAAACAAAAATCCTCGAGCTCTCTCCTTACGTATCAGTGGGAATGAGAATAGCGCTGCTATAGAGAAATATTACTGCGGCATCAAGGAGTCCTCAAGGCTTCGGGCACAGTTCAGAACCATCGCTTCAAATGAGCCGAGACTGTTTCATTTTGGGGTCCCACGTGGGAGGCCAAGGGAACCCCCCTCCCCACCGCCAAGTCCGGAGAGATTAACTCTTACTCCCAGCGGTGCCGAATTCAGACACATGACATTTAGCGGTACATAGCTTGTCTTATTCCTACTTCTGTAACCCATTTGAAATAACAAAAACCTTTGTAGTTTACCAAATTATCTCGTCTTTTAAGTTGAACGTTTCAAACGTCAAGCGGCGGAGGAAGTCATACCTGACTGGAGCCGGAGCGGGGGAGAAGGAAGGGACTCCGGGGAGTAGATTTGGAGGTACGAGGCATACATACCTCACTACTAATTTCTGAAGTCCTTGATCTGAGTCCCGAGAGCACATGCTCTCACAGCGTATCGCTGTTCTTCTCATGATGACATAATGCAATTTACATGCGTTCGACGGCCACAAAAGCTTTATTGCCTCAGATTGCACACTGTGATAGGCATGTGTTTCTGATTCCGCCTTGGGAGGATAATCATTGTTTTTCACTGATACTCTGGAAGCGGAGAAAAAAAATGTGCAAAAGCTCACTCACACTTCATCAAAGCGCCGTACCCCCAGGACGTAAAAATATTACGGTTTTTATTATAGCCACCACCTGTTGCGCAGCTCAGCCCCGGCCCGCAACCAAGTGCCCCTCTGTGCGTGCCGCGTTCAGACGCGAAGGTGCAGCCTCTGACAGGCTGAGTTGAAGTGTAGCAGTCGCCTGCCGGCCACCACGCATGCTGGGACCGACTGCCGCACACTGTCTCCGGTGGTCTCCCAACCCAATCCAGGATGTTGGGTGATTTGTTAGATCAAGAGCTTTGAGAGATTCAGGGAAAGGCAGCCCTTTCTCTCCATAACCCGTTTTCGGCATCTCAATGAATCAGTGCCAACGACGCAAACATACAAGTTTGGGCCAACTGTCCCTTTTACGACGTATCTTCCATCAGCACCTCTACAACCTCACTTTGTACTATTTGAATTCATAATTTACCGTAAGCTCTTTACTTCTATTTCTTCAAACAAATCAGCAGATCGTTCGTCATTTGTTGACGACTATCTTATCCGCAAATCGTACAGGTGGTTGGAAATCCCAGGAAAATCATGCCCCCCCCTCCCCCCGCTTTAGTTCTCATAAACCTTCAGATCTTCAGAGGTTCAGATAAAAAAACCTGGGTTTGAGGTGAGATTTATAGAAATTGTCAAAGGTTTGATTAAGGCACAAATCAGGTTTTGGATCAGGACATAAAAGTGCACATCCCTTCAACCTGACACCAGAAAACCCTGTTGTGACCACAAGCCCTGGGAGCAAAGAGGAAAAAAAAAAGAAGCATCTTCCTGAACTTTAGCATTTCAATGAAAATAATACACATGTTGGGATGCACTGGTGCTGTTCATCTGTTGGTCAGCAAACAGACTCTGTTACTCTAGCAACTACGTACAAGCACACAAATAAATCTAACAGGTGCGTAATTTCACAACGCCGGTGGAATATTTTGTCTACATTGCTGCCCTCTGGACAAAATAAGCCCCTTTTGCATGGCTGGAACGTTTTGATGTTTGTAGAACTTTTTCAGGAACGAGGCCATTTTTCCGTGCATTCAAACAGCATAGGAACCAGGGACTACGGACCTCAGTTTCTAGAATGGTTTTAGCTCCTACTCTGCGGCTGGGTCTTTTACGCTTCCATAGGAACTCATGTAACGTGCGTGGGGATTGGTGGAACTCATTATACTTCTTGCCTTGTGCCATCTTTAGAAACTAACCTGGTAAGAGGTCAGGTCGGAGCTTTTCTGGCCAGCAACAGCACAGAGGGGTTTAGTAAACAGTTTGGCTTAAATAAGAATAGAGTTTGCTAACAGCTAAGCAGTGGGGGGAGAAAATAAAAACACTTCAACCCATCTGATAGTCAATGGGGCAAGTGGACAGACACACATCAGTTCTAGACCAAATCTAGACCAAACCACAAACATACGACGGATAAGATTCACCAAATGTGCCTCCTCATAACATATCACCCTTCCCTTCCCTCTAGAACTCGCTAAAGGTTTCAAACGACTGCACCCCTATCTGTCCTAAACGCCATCGATGCCCCCCCACACCTCGTCAACTCAAGTCCCCCCATTGTTGCTTAGCGTGCGTCTGGTATTTTCCCCAGCCTTTCACTTTAGGTTTACGTTTCTCCCATTCTTCAGCTCCTTCCTCATGCCCTTCCCCTTGAGAGGCCTAATTGGCCATCTTTCCCACAGGCAGAAGACCCAAGGCAGATATAAGCCATGCTGAACTAATTGCAGCGGAGTGGCGGTCCAATGAAACGAAGGGCCGTCGCTCATTTGTTTCCTGGGTAGCTGTTAGGAGACCAGAATTTCTTCTTTTTTTGGTATTTATAAATAATGGCCTTTTTCTCACCATATGTGGTGTATATATCCTCTCAGACAGGAAACTCTTCTATAGATCCATACACTGTGGGAGTTATCACTGCTATACGTAGACTTCTCTCGCTGATAACTTGCATATGTGAGCATTATATAAATGTCAAAGTAGAAACACATTCAAATACCTATTGTGATGGCTCTTTAGGAGCCTGACACATAAATCAAACAGTTGCGCGCAAGCACGTACACATCCACACACACACACACGAGCAATTATCTTTGTTTGGGTGTAAATGAAACCAAAGCAACACCCTGTCAGCATTATGCTCAGACATCAGAAATTCATTCAGCCCGGTCCAACATCTGTCCGCAACTCAATTTGACAGCAACAATGGAAATAAAAGCCCGCGCTGTGTAACACATGCATACGTTAAAGTTGAATGGGGGCTCTCGCACTCTTAATAAAAGGCAGGCATTGAGCAACATGAGACTCCCACACTGACCCCCCCCAAACCCCCGGGCACCTCCGACCGTCCCTGCCTGTGACTGAGCGAGCTCCTCCTGACCCTCAGTGGGCCTCCACAAGGCTAATTTAAAAAATGATGTTTGCCACATAAATTAGAATTCTGCTGTGGCACCCATGCTGAGGGAGACGGTCGTTGTCTGTGGACGGACTGGCCACCCGGGAGCTCGGGGGTGGGGGGGCCAAGAGTCTGGGTTCATCCCACCTTTGCAATTTTCTGACACATCGGTAAAACAAATCATAGACAAAGCGAATAATTGGTGAGAACCCTGGACAGAGGAGACACAACCCCTGACCTCTGCCGATACTACTCACACTGTGGCCCCTGCTTGGGGGTTTAAAGACCTTCTAGGGCTACAAAAGGCCAGGATGGTCTCTAGAGGAAGGGGACAAACTTGATGTTAACAAGGCTAGCTTGACACTCGGCGTCCTTTGGAGCCAGGCGACAAGACAAATCTGCCAATCTCACTTTTATTTTAATCTGCACAGCCTTCTGACCCCCTTTCAGATCATGTTTAATCTAATTTCCAATATACTGAGCTGGTAAGCAACAGTTATTACACAAGGTGGGGGAAACGGCAGACCTGGAGAAAGCTGAAACGGCACCATGCGTAGCTTTGTAAACACAAAATTGCAGCTCTAAATATTCAAGCATTCATTCATTTATTAATTCATTATCTATATCCCATCCCAGCTTTCATCGGGTGAGATGGCAGGGTTCACCCTGGACCGGTTTCCTGTCAATCGGAGGGCCACATAAAGAGCAATACCCATAATTTTTGGGGGGGGAATATACACACAACAAAAAAACATGACCACTTTTTTCAGGATTGGACCCTTGGGACTCTGAGTAACTTCTATTTTTGTAAATATAGTCATTTTTTTTTTTTTGTTTTGAGGATGACGAGGCGGCCAGCTGTTCTTCGTCGATCCGAGGCTGGGCTAGCCTCGCTAACTCCGGCCAAGGGCTTGCAATCGCTGCTTGGCCATTTGAAAAAGTGGATTGGGGTTTTTGGCATCCCTTGGTTCCCCCTTGACGTGATCCTGAATTTTGTAATAAATGATTAAATACAGACCTCCCTTTCGTGTTCATGTCTTCACCATACAATGTCACCACTAAGGTTACTCAGCAATGTCTGCAACAGCAGTTTACAGTATTTTTTTGGTGTCTTTTTACATCTTTTTACATTAAAAAGTTACAGATATGTAGCCTAGCATATTTAAAATTCAACTACCATTTGATATAGAATGCCTAACAAATCCATTGCTTTACAAAACAAAATGTTAACATCATTTCACGAAAACTGAATAAAGTCACCATGTTAAATGGATCATTCAAAATAATGAACAATGAACCCAAACAAAATGAAATAAGGTATTTGAAGTCCCAGGTCAACGAGAAGATGAATGCTTTTATGTCTCCATACGTGGCCCTGCTATCGATCCAGGACGAACCCCGCCTCTCAACCAATCACAGCTGGGATAGGCTCCAGCACCCCAGCATCCCACAGTGCAGGATAATCGGCAAATATAATGAATAAATGAATGGCTTATTTTTCTAGATACACCAGCTTTTCACTAAGGAGCCTTAGATCCGATCAGCAAACCTGGTATGATATGAAGTTATACGGTCTGTGAGGGAAAAAGTTAACTGATCAGCATAGATGATTTTTTTCCTTCGTGAGAAAATTTAGGATTTCCATGCAACTCAGGGTGTAAGTCAACACTGCATGCTCCCCGACGATATCCACCCCTCACACTCGGCTCTTTAGACCACCCTCCTAATCTAAACAGTGCAAACCTCCTTGAGATGCAAGCCATCTGCGGGATTTATGGGGCTACAGAAGTGGTACTCTATAAACTGAGGATTAGCTCTGTCGAGAGGGGAAGTGTTCGAGCACGGATCTTACACGATGTGATGCCTAAGCTCCGGGGAGCTCACACCACCCTCCGAGAGGTCCTTTGGCCCCGTGGAGTAATCTGCCGCACTAATCCATTCAAACTCAAAGCTTTCACTCTTCAATTCCCACAAACATCAGCTGAAACAAGTGGTAATGACTGTGAGTCAGGCTTGTTTGGCTCTGGTGACAGCACTGGACCAGTGGCTTATGAACAGAGAAAACGTCTCAAAGGTTGCCAAATAATGACAATGAAATTGACTCGGATCCATGATATTTTTGACAGCACCCTTGTCACACCGGTAGCATAAAACAGGATAATAACATGGTATGAATTAACTTCTCTGATTTAAACACGGCTGTATTATTTAGCCCTAGGATGGACTGATTTTATTCACTTATTTATTAAACTGAAAGCGAGAAAGCCAAAAAAAAAGTCAGATAACTATCAAGTTCATTCATTCGTTCATTTATTCGTTCACTCTTTCTCTTAACTTTTCTTGCTCTCAGGGTCTGGGGAAGGCTGGAACCTATTCCAGCTATCATTGAGCAAGAGATGGGGTTCAGCCCCGGACCGGTCGGCAGTTGATGGTAGGTCCATCTCTAGATGCATACGACCCTTCACTCATTCACAGAACATCGCAAGACAAACAATCATTCACTCGCAACCACATGCAAACTCCACACAGAAAGGAATCCAACCTTGTTGTTGTGCCGCCAAAAATAAAAGCTGTCGTACCCTGAAATATAACATGTACTCTAATATAAATCCCTGTGGTGACTGCAATCACGATAATAATATCTGACAAAATAATAAAAAATAAAAATAAAAAAATTAAAATTAAAATTAAAAACATAAGCAAGAGCCTCATTTTCCATCTCACTTTCTGAATGTGTTAGCTGTGTTACCCTGTTGTAGCTCTTCCTGAGCTATTCAATAATGCGGAATTCAAACACGGTAAATTATTTAGCTGCGGAGCGAGACGCCGATATCTCTTTGTATATCTTGGCACAATAAAACATTTCATAATATTTATGGGGACGGCGCATACAGCATACGTTAAAGGCATCTCGAGCGAGCTACGCGAGAGTCCTTTCTTCCATTAGAGGCAGTGGATCGTTAGAGTTCGCGATGCCATCTCCAGTCGCTTTTACCAAATAAATACAACCAATACGTAAACATATGAATCAGTATAAACCAATTTACAAATGTACTGATAATCTCACTGCTGTTAAATTTGCCACAGCAACTTCGATTCCTGTTTGTCACGGCGGCAAAAAGCGAAATGTTGAAGAAGGGGCCGCTGGTTCCAAATATCAGGACAACGGTCGTTTGGTTCTAATTTTTGGAAACATTAATGAGTTGCCCTTATGGAAAAATGGGCGATCCTGCAAGTTATCACAAATGCGTTTGTCTGTCAAAACATGACATTTCTAACTCTAACAGGTCCTCGGCCGACACGTGACACCAAGCACTCGTTCCTGGCTGAAAAAGGTGGCCCACGTGAACAAGACTAAAAGCTCAGGAATTATAAACATATTGCGGCGGAGACAGAAGGAAAGCCCTCGGAACAATTCCTGGCATGTGGCATTTTCAGCGCTTTCTCTGTTTGACAAAAAAAGACGAGTGTCAAACAACTGCAGACACAAGCGAGGGGATGACAGGGAGGAATGGAAAAAGAGAGCACGGAGGTGAGAGCAAGGGAGACGCTAGGAGAATTTTTCCATCCGGAGAGAAGGTCTGACACACACGCCTGCACGCACGCACACACACATATACACAAAATCTTATAGCAATATAAACAAGCATGCATGCGTGCATATATGCAGCAAATACTCATGTATTTGTAAGACTATTAGTGCACCTGATATAGGCTGCATAGGGCCCTGGTATCCCTTTTTTTCTTTCACTCTCACACACACATTAACATAAGCACAAACAAACATTCCCCATGAATCTTCTCGAGACGGAGGCTGGAGACGAGGTGGCAGCTCTGGGATCTACAAACAAGCTCACACTCAGGTACCATGGGGACAACGCCAATAGAATGAGGCATTCTAGCAGCTGACCTCTATAGTACCTGCTCGGGAAAACAATGCGTCGTAAAGCCGGCGTAAGCAATGCTGAACGGGGCAAACGGAGCCTCGGTCATGAACCCCATTCCAAGGATGGGCTTCAGCCAGCTGACGCACCTCTTGTGGTTTTTACCCACCGAGCAAAGAATGTTGTTTTGTATAACCAACGCGAAACTGAAGCATATCTGCGAGTGTGAGGTGAAAACGGCGTATTTGCTGCGGACAAAACTCCGGTGTCGCATCCTTCAGCAGCCGTATGAGGATTCTTCAAAGGACTGGTTTGAGACATTCACTTTTAAAGCTAATTACACAATGTTACCAGGCGTGACAGGCCAAGCCGCCCCACCCACTATTCACCCCTTTGGGTTCTGTGCCAAGATGGCTTGTCCCATTGACTGTATTAAAAAAAAAAAAAAAAAAAGATGTACAAAAGTGACACGCTTGTTTGCGGAGGTTTGGCCGTTACTGCCGAGTTCGTGGCCAGAAGTGAGCGGTCATTGAGTAACAGGGTGGAGCTAGCGTCTTGTCAATAAAAGAAAAAAAAAGTCTATTTTACATTATAGGCTGTTTAACTGCCTATTTTACTCCTCAATCAGATTTGCACATCGACTTGTATTACTTTTATTTACCACTGTTCTCTCTGGAGGACAAGGCCAAGGCAGCGGTCGCTGTTTATTCTGCTAATTGCGACGATGACATTATGTACCAAAGTGGTGTTGGAACAAAAAATGAATATGGCCCCTGCGTGACGGATACTCTATATGAAATAAACATACCATCTTGATGAGTACGTACGCGTTAAATAGCTCACAGCTGTCAGTTAGCACATAGCAACAGTGCAACACAGTCACATTAAAACATCTGCGAGAGGAAGCAATAACAGTTTGAACGTCTTACAATAGATCTGATTTGTAAATGCAGGAAACCGATCAGGTTGCAGGGGAGAGGTTCTTATTGACAGGCAAAGAAGCACATTAGTGCCTTGCAAGTAAAAGAAAATGACAGCACTTACCGCAGGATGCCGACTTTGTTTCCAAGAGCTTCACCCTTCGTGTCTCATTACGGACCCTGTCATCGGTCTTGTCCACAAGATGTGTGATGTCGTCAATGATTTCTGGGAGTGGGGGGAAAAGAAAGGTAATATCAATAAAGATAGTTTCAGCCTCGTATTCTTTTACAATCTCCTATTTCTGTCATTTCGGGACATAAAATACCTTCCCGTAACGTTAGATGGAACCGTGATGGGTTGTGTTGGATGTGACATCAGAGCGGTCGGTAATTCCAAGAGGCAGAGGCTGCCATCGCGCAGACATGAGCGCCGGCGACGGAGGGAGTGGGTTTTGTGAAAGCATTCCAATCCTCAACCTTTCAAATGGTTTCGCTACTTCCTCAGTCAACCCTGAGTTTAATCAGGCCCTTATTGTTCAGCCAACAAGTCTGCCAAACCCAGGCTTCACAGACCATGCCCGGGCCTTCACAGAAGGAGAGTATGTTTTTTTTTTGTGTGTGTGTGTGTGTGTTTTTGTGTTTGGCGAGGTGCTGGGGTCCCTTCAATAAGAGTTCTTGATTTGAAGGTTCTCTAAACAGAGGCCTGTTGGATTTTTTTAAGAGCTTGTCACTGCTTACATGACATTTCAACAGGCCTGTATCAACAACCAGAACACGCCCCTGCCAAGAATAATGTCAAAAATGCTATCGTTTGTTGTGTCAAGTGCTTCGACTTTAGCCCCCGCTGCACTTCTCCACTGAGGTTAATCAAAATTAGTGCAGCGTTTTTTGCATAATCCCTCTGACAGTCTGACAGACAAATGGCACCAAAGAACAACCTTCTTGGCAGAGATAATAAATTGCTCTACAGAGTACTAGAGTGATGTATTGGAGTACTGGATTGAGTCAGAGCCCATTGGCAAATATCAGCCGGAGCTAAAGACGGCTAATAAAAACGACCGCTATAAATTATATGAAATGATATGATGTATTTGTGCAAATGAACAATAACAGTGTCTGATGCATTGACCTGCGGGGATAAACTAAACTGAGCATGGTGTCCAACACAGATTTCTTTTTGAAGAATGGGAGGTTCACCTACCGATGACAGCTAAATGCCAAAGGATATAAACTGTTCTCTAAAAGCAATGATAGATGTCCTAATTTTGCTTTTAGGTGTTAAAATGCTTTACTTACAATTGAGAGACATTTCATCTGTTTGTTTTTTTTCCTTGATGTCCAAAAAGATGGCAACACAATTTGAGCCCTTCCAAATTGTGATATATAACGATTTGTCCCCGTAAGTCTTTGGTTCTAATTGCTTTTTTTTAAAGTGCAAGTGTTGCCTAGGCACCATCTTCAATATTGGCCTTTGCCAATAAACCGCATTTGGCTGACATTGAATCATCCTTCTGTAAAAGCGATATCAGGAATAAATAAATAAATAAAAAATAAGGCACAAAAGATCAAGCGGCTGCAAGTGCAAAAAAGCAAGGGTAAGGCTACAGTATATGTGAGAGGGAGCGGATACGGTATCCCCTGGAGACGTCGACATCATCATAAAAGCATCACGCAACAATTTATAGGGAAGAAACTCATCTTTTACTGGCAGGCGAGGGGTGGAGACACAGAACCATTTGTGCCGCGTGCCACTGCAACTACTCACAGAGGATGGCTTCGGTCTGCCCGTTTCTTGATTCAATTCTGGCTCAGCAGCAACGACTGTCCGCTGACGGAATGTGAACAATGCCAAGACGGCACTGGCGGTGCAACAAGGCTACACTGCGGTTATGATGTGGTCGTATTCGAATAAGCGTTATCAATTTTGTTTTTATTCTCAATTTCCTGTTCCGATCCCTGCGTCTATGGCTTTTCAGCCCCGGGTTAGGGATCGCCGGGACGCAAAGACAGCCTTGTTTCGGGCTTGTTTGTTTAACACAAATCTTACATTTAATAAACCTCCCAACACTACAGGCCCTTTTTGTACTGGCGTTGCCTGAAATAAAGCCTTAACAAATCTGTCTCAAATAGCACTCTGCTCTGATCATCTCGCCGGTCCTTGACCTACTGATTGTGAATTCCACTAGCTGTGCGACGGCAATCACAAAAATTCAGCCTGGGTCAGGTTGCCCAATGCTGCTGAGATCTTCTGTTTTCTCTTCCGAAATGACTTGTCAACAACATCTGACTGGATGTGGTGCACAGCATATCGTCTGCATACGGGTGCATCTAGTCACCCTGTCCCTTATTCCATAATCATCATTTGGTTGTGAGACAGACCAGTTTAATTTATAAGTGAAACTGGCACGATACGCTCTTCAACATTTTCTCACATCTGGTCAGACCCGGGTTCACCTTCGCCATATGCCAGGACCGCAACTGGAACGCCTGAATGGCATTATGTTCCTTTCGTTTATATGTTAATTCTTTCTTTCAAAGCGACGATTTCAGAGCAAGAAAAGAGAATTCTTTGCTGAACTCATGTTTCGCAGCTTAGCTTTCAAGACATTTAAACGGAGATCAGGATGCTTGCGATAAACGCGTATTACATTTTTGTGTCATAGATACGGGGAAAAAAAATTCCAAGTGCTGCTACTCGATCAGTCAGAGTTAAAACTGCAATTTACTGCAACTTAGGGTTTCATGTTGTTTGTCACAAGTTATGAGATCAATTATATCTTGCTAGGCCAGGGGGGCTGAACAGGCCCCTGCACCTTCCCTCCCATCAGTGCACACAGCAGCTGTCAGCACAGTGTTGAAATCCAATTATGATTTAATCTGGCATAAATAATTTGGTCGTTTCAATTCTGGCTGGGAGGAGTCACGCGTGGAATTTACATGTTCTGGTTCTCAAGATCCCCCCCAAGAGTCTATAAACACGCTCTTCGTTAAGAGTGTCGAAGGGGAGATTGAATTGCTGTACGTCTCTATACGTGGCCCCGGGATTGGCTCCGGCAGGATAAGTGTGCGCAGTCAATGAATAAATCAGACCATCATAAAGCTGCTACTTCCTGCTGAAAGCAGGTGAATCAACGGGTGGCGAGCGAATCGAATCCCGCCTCGCAAGCAGTGGACATGTACAGATATGTCAAACTTTTCTGAGCAAAGATTTGCCGGGTTTGAGCCAAACGTTTCAATCAAAAGGAATGACTGACCCTTTCAAGCTGGGTTTAACGCACCACAAAACCAGATCACATTGGATTTTTGCATGAGTCATGTATTTCATTCGCCTTCTTAAAATAATTGCCATAAAATGTCAAAAAAATGACTCGGGCAATTATTTTAAAAAGTTGACAACTTGTTGGTGTTTCTGTTGACAGAACATTGAGCCTTTGAGCGAAAACAAATTGACAGCCCGTGAGCGTCATTATGCTGAGACGCAAAACACTCTCTTCATGTTTTTAAGGCAATAAAAAGGATGAATTTCAGAAATTCAGAAATGTAACATCCTCTCCTCATTGCTTGGAATGGGGCCTGATGGGTAAGCCGTGAAGGACGGCAACATCAGAAGTTGTCAAATAAATAAAACTCAAACATAGCATCTCTAAATCCCTTCCAAATCATTAAAACGGTGAAAAAATAATGAATGTTGTAGTCAGGACAAAAACAATGTAAGGCTCACAAACAGGAGCATCAGGAGATGGATGGCAACAGAGGAATTGGGTTGTTTTTGTTTGTATCCAGTCGAGGCGGCATTTCTTTTTTGATTTTAAGATACATACCCAGAGTGGGCCCACAGAGTAAAAAAGGTTCACTCCTGTCAATTTTAAGACAATTTAACACCGTGGCCTTAATTCTGTTAAGCCTATTTGGGAGATTATTGATTTTGAGGATTCAGAGAAGAAGGCTAAGTAAAGAGGTGCCGTTTTCCCTCAGCCCTCCGCTTACAACCCTCACTGTGAGGCAGGAGGGGCCGAGCACAACTGTTACCGGTCGGGTTCATGTAACTGACCGTGCACGGAGAGTGGGGACTCTCTTGCCAAGCAAAACACACACATCTCAGAGAGAAACTGGAACCGCACTTGGCAGCCTAAGAGCGACTCAGCATGATGACACAACTCAAGGCAATTATGGTATTTACAAGAAGTTGCACAGCCTTGGAAGGCTTTCGTTCAAGGGATCTTTTTTTTTTTCTATGCCTCTCAGCCTGCTTATTTTAAACAAACTCAACCCGAGGATCTGCAGGTTAGTGAGGAACGGGACAGTTTCTCAAATCGAAAACAAAAGGTTGATATTCAAAAGAGGTTGGAAAATGCCAAGCTGTTGACACCCATGAATGCGATTAGCGAAAATAATTCTGCGTGCCATTTAAAAAAAAAAAAACAGCTGCCCAGGGGAAGCAAACAATTACAACAGAAGGTGCACAGCGAGACAAACGGGAAAAAAAAGAAGTCATCAGATGAAAACAACAGAAAACAAGTTGTCCTGGCAATTCTTGTAAAAAAAAAATTACATGAAAAAAAGGACTAGATGGCAAAGATATTGTTGGTGACAATTTAAAGGAAATCCTGGATAATGATTTGTGTTCCCTCCAATCTTGGACGAGATCGGCTTTTCCGTAATCTGAAATGAGGGTTGTTTTCGCCAGTTGGGGAACAAACATTGGACAAAACAATGGCGGCTGCGCGTAGCTAGGGTGATACATGTTTTTGGATAGGTGTACAGTATATCCTTGGCCGGCACGCGTTGGAAATACTTTCAATTTTCTTATTTGCTAAAAAAAGAAAGCCTATCGTTGGTGTAAAATGTAGTTGTTTAGTCCGCGGGGCTTAAATGCAGCACGATTAAAGTGACCTCCATCGATGAACGCTCCAGGTGAGTAATGGTGTACATACGTGCTGTAAGGATATTCGACTGCCTCTCGCTGACCGATTGCATGCACATGTGCCGGTGAGGCTCATGAGCGAGCCGCCGCACTCGCAATTCACCTTCCCAACATCTGGCCCTCTGAAGTACCTCACCACATGTGTAGAGATTAGTCTCACTGCTAGCCATTGTCATCCTCCCCCCCTTTGGCCCCAATGAATCTCTGTGGACCTCTGACAGGCTCTGCTAGTAAACAGGTTGGAGTTTTTTTTTTGTTTGTTTGTTTTTTTTTTTTGGCATTATTGCTTTCAATCGTGCCGTAATTAGTTGCCGGATTGAAATAAAGCACATTTTTTTCATTTCCTCTTTGGTCCAATTTGGGCTTTTTGTCATCCTTGGAATAAATATGACCATTTCTACAGTTGGGGATGTATTAACCAAGTGGTAAGTTCAACAAGTTGTCTTCTACTACTGAATATAATTGTAAAATACCATAAAGTCCTATTAATAATGCTGTTCATTGTCAAACTGAAAACTCTGGCTAACAAATAATTGCTGTTGTTAAGTCAACAAGTATAAACATGAAAGGGAACAAATGGAAAATGTGTGGCGCTTCTGTCATAAAACGGTACAACGTGGTGAGCGACTGCATCCCATATGATCTGAGCTGGGAGAGAAAAAAAAGGGGCAATCCAAAATAAACCTGAAGAGGAATCCGGGGTTGCAGGTTGCCAAAAGCGGGGAAGGCAGTGACCCGCCACTCTGAGGACAGCGGATCAGTGGTTTCGGCTCTAACCTTGATGGTCCTCTGCGCCAGTTTGAGACCGAATGGAAAAAACGCGGTGGTGTCTTTGGACGCTTGCGTCACCCTGACCCCGCTGCACTTCCTCCACCGAGAGCGCCGCCCGTGATGGACAGCGCAGAGAATGGGAAGCTGACGGACGGCTTTTTCGAACAGGGACGGCTTTTTTTCGCACACACACGCTGCGGTTCAAAGAAACACACATAAATCGAGGAGAACTTCAAAACTGCTGCGGTTTAAGCACGTACAGGCTTCTTGGTTAGCGCGTGGGTGGACTCAAAAACATAGTTCTTGATGATTCTAGTATAAAAACAGATAAAGATATGTGTTATCACCAGACGCAAATCTTCACTGTAGATCTAATAATATATATATACTGAATGGAGGTGATCTGCTAACTTTAGCAACCTCAGCCTGGCTATGAGCACGACAGTACACGTGTTTTAACACAGTTTAATAAAACTTGTGTTGTTGTCACAGAGAAGAATTACCTATGAACCCCTCTATCAATATGGATATTCATTCATTCATACATTCACTCATTATTGAAACCGCTTCCTGCACTCAGGGTTGCAGGGGTGCTGGAGCCTATCCTGGCTATCATTGGACGAGAGGCGGGGTTCACCCCGGACCGCTCGCCAGTTATTCACAGGGCCACACACAGAGACATACCTCTATTCACACGTCACATACAGACAGACGGACAACCGTTCACTCTGTCATTTACACCTCCTATAGAAACATAAACCATTCACTCTTTCATTCAAACAGCACATAGACACACAACCATTTAATTTCACATTCCCACCTCATATAGACACTTAAACCATTCACAGGTCTTACAGGCATACACCCATTCACTCGCCCATTCACGTCATACAAATTCAAAAAACGTTCACACAGCCGGGCAATTTAGACCACCAACTGACATACAGCATGTTTTTGGACGCCCTAAGATGTGGCAACTAATCGTCAAAAAGAGAGATCTTTTTTTTTAGTCTCCACTTCTTTTGACCTGGTCGTGCCAGGATGAATTTCAGGACGAGCATGAGGATGTACCCAGACCTCCTCATCACGAGCACCTCCAGACCAACCATCGTTGCCACCAGTAAAGGTAGCATGTTGGGTCAGGAACTATCCATAAGACCCGCTGGACCATTATGGAGTGCAACAATACCAACGCAAAATTCATAGGTAGCCTATAAGTGTAAAAGGGTGAAAGGGACTTTTGTGGTATTTCCTGTTAAAACCATTCATTTCATCATCTGGGGAACAGTAAGGCAAAGCAGTTGGCTACAATGCTTTTTAACCATCAACAAAAAGCTCCCTGAAAAACAAAGCATTTATATCGGGATCTAATGGGCTTGTAAAAACCGTGGAGACGGTCTGTTATGAGGTAGAGCTAGAGAAGTAGCAGTTAGTTAATTCATAATTTCACTGCTGATTTTTTTTTCTCCCACAACTAAAAACTATTTTAAAGGAAAAAAAAACTATAAAGGGGAGAGAAAACCAGGAATTTCTCTCTCTTAACTTAACAACTGTGACCTAATTGAAATAATATGAGTCGAATAATTTAACATCCTCGACGGTGAGTCGAGCTTCCCGCCAGTACGCCGGCCGGAGCTGTTGGACAGGATTTGCGGAGTCACTTTGATCTCCTCGCCAGACCCCATTGCACTCATAATGTGCTCACACACACAGACACTCACACACACAAACACACACACGGAGACGCATATGCTCCACTAGCATAGATGCCGACGCAAACACGTGTGTATACACACTTTCGGATCCCGTGAGTAACAAAAGAGGCCTGCACGCAAATGGAAAAGGGGGGGTGGGTGGGCTGGGAGTGGACGCGCCCACACTTTCCGGATGTGACAGGGCCTCCCCACTGGTATTCGACTCCGTGGGATGATGAAGCGGTGTCCAAGTGACAATGGTTGACCAACGTCGAACAGAAGCGGTTTGAATCAAAAGGAATGGTGGTGGTGGTGGTGAGGTTTGGGGTGAAACGGCTGAGATAGAGGTGTTTTACAGCGCTCTAGTCTAGTTGTTTTTTATCTAGTGGGGTCGGAGGATAGCTCAGGATGCAGAGGAGGAGTGTGTCGCTGTGTTGTTGTTCGTCCCAGAAAAATTTAAATTTCATTTCGCAACCAGGAAAGTGAGCGAGTCTGGTTGGAAAGCGCCGTGTTAAAGCAAAATGGGCATCCATAGGTCCAATTACTATTGATTATAGCATTAATAGCAATCAAAAATGCTTAATTTGACACTTATTTCCAGATTTCCCAATGTCTCCTCCCTGTTTTTTGTTAGATAAGATTAGATTACTTTCATTTTTAGTGTCATTACACATGTACAAGTGCAGTCTAACCAGAAATGCAGGTGCAGATAAAATAAATAAATGAACAATATGTACATGGTATATGATACAGATGATTCACAGATAGGGTACTATGAACATATACCGATGGATATGTACAATAAATATAATAGACTATGGACAGAAACTAAGGATTATAATTTACGAGTAGAAATGAACAGGTGATCATTTACGAGATGTACGAGAATAAAGTTGAATTGAATGTTAGAGTTCATAAATAAACATTTACGGTTGCTGCTTATGGTTACTAAAGTCATGGAGTATTGTATTTTTGCGACTGTGAAACATCTGTCCAGAAAGGACATCTTGATGGGCAAAAACTGATGCAAAACGTCTTTGTGTAGTCATTTGCTGGGTTTGGTCTAACTTGTTTTAATTGAAAATTGAGATTTGCAAAGTGCAAAGTGAGTGTGAGCGGAAACGTCTGATTTTGCATGAGTATGGTTTAGCAGAATTCTCTTTGCACGCCACAGCCAGCGACGATGATAAATGCTACTGTTGTGCTGAAAATAAGTCTATTACACAGAATTCTATCATCATATTACGTTACTGGGAATTATTTTTACGACACTTTGAATCACTTTGAATCACTTAAATCCACGAAACCCTCGCCGGCAAAATCGAATGAAACAAAGACGGAGAGACGGAACACTTGGCACGGGAAAGCGGCACAAGTATAATTGCTGAGAATCCTCACAGGGCCTGCGGCGGATCCGGGGTGACGCTTACACTGGATTCAACGCGGCCGGGATAAATGTTTTGCCAACAGCACGGCTGAAACAACTTCCTATCCTGAGAGGAAGCAGCGGCCGACATGGTTTATAGATGACAAAACCAGCAGAGAGAGAGCGGGGGGGGGGGCAAAATATGACGCACTATTGAATGGTACAAAGGCACTGACATACACCACCTGATGCACAGATACTTAGACCTACAGGGTTATACACACACACACACACACACACACACACAAACAAGCACTATGAGCCCATGTTGCTACACTTTTAATTGCAGCAGTTATGATTACAGAGCCATTACAGACGACATATCGTTCCATGTTCAACAACTCTAGAGCTGGGTTCTTCCATCATGGTTAAACACACACACACACACACAGACACACACACAGACACACACACACACACACACACACGCACACACACACAAAACGGATGTCCACCAATGAACTCTGCTGCCCACCAGTGGATTCACAAGTGAGCTGCTTAAGGGATTAGACGGACGACGCCTTGACTTCATATCACGGTTACCATTGACAGCTAATTATAGTGTATTTATTTGAAAAATAAAGAGTAAAAAAATGTTTCAGATTAAAATAGTACGATTAAAATAGCGGTAGGATCAAAGTACTGTTTATTTGTAAGCTCTGGATTTTGATCATATTAACACAAAACTGTTAAAACTGTCAGTGTAAAAAATGTTTCAAAAAAAAAAAATCTACCATCTACTATTTCAAAGATGTCAACAACTCAGTTTTGATCATTACACAACCATATGAAGGACTGTAACAGTTTGGGTTTCATTTTTTTGAATGTGTGAATAAAATAATTACCGTAATTTCCGGACTATTACCGATTCTTTTTACCACACTTCGAACACCGCGGCTGAAACAATGATGCGGCTAATTTGTGGATTTTTACAGGCTTATGAGCTTCATGCCGCCAAAATATTTGCCATGTCACATCAGACCAATGAAATTACACATAGACACCGCAGAACACACGCGTGTTGTTTACACAAGTGACGTTGAAGTGTGTGAGGCTGTTTAATTCTGACACCGAAGAAGACGACATTAGTAGTTGTGGTGTGCAGAATAAGGATGAAGATAGCGATCAATGGCTTCTCCTGGTAGGCTACTGTATTTTTTCTTTTTTAACAAGAACTGTTATAGGCACTGTGAGTGAAAAACTGCGTATTTAATTTAAAAGTGGGAAAAAGGGTTTATATATTTATCACGCCATGTCATTTTATGTGGCCCATGAGAACATCTTAAAAGGTCTGATTTTCTTAAAATAAGAAAGTCAAACGCGTGCATTGACTATAAACTAAATTTCCCACAATTCATGCCTATCATGTTACCTGCGAAGTTACCCGGCATTAGATCGCAGTGTATCCACGTCAATGTGATTTTCAACAAGTGGAATTGAGAAATACGAATGATCCCTAAACGGCCAGGAAGAGAAAAGTTGATGCAGAGTGAAGGCTGTTTCACGAAAGATGGGAATGCATATGTAACATTTTGGATTTAAATGAGTAATGAGAATTATGAGTAATGAAACCACTATGCTGATGTGGCCCTGGAGAAAATGAGTTTGGCACTCCTGATATATACAGTCTATAGGCTAGATATATATATCAAAATATACATACATAGAGAGCGAACGAGAATGAGTGAGAGAGTGAGAGTATTTGTGCATGTGTGTGCGTTTCTTACTGTAATTATACACTAAATATATAATTTACATACACGTACAACATTATAATATCAAGACTTAAGTCTGAAGATAAGATATGTGTGATACATTTGATAAAGGGTTTATTTGTAGGTGGCACAAAATGCCCTGACATTTTTTTTTCCTGTTCTCCCTTAATCTTTTGTTTATGCCGGTTTGTCACCCCTGAGTCTTTTTTTTGACCATACACGTGTGCGGCTATCAGATCGCAGGCTGACACCAAATGGATGGAGCATAAAGCGCTTCCCGTTTGTTGTAGAAAGGTGCTGTGATTCGACACAGTACAAATGCAACGGCGCCACATCACTTTGAAGAGTCGGCGATAGTCATCGCGTGCGATCAAAGGCCTCCCCGGTGCCTTGGCAATTCACAGGAATTGTTATGTCTAAAATACCATTGTGTGCGATGACTTTGGGATGAAACATTTATAAAGATTACATTAGGCATAGGGGTCGGGCTAATACTCTTTGAATGTGTCCTCATCACTATTCGCACTTTCAAGCACAGATGTGTGTCTGTGTTTGTGTGTGTGTGTGTGTCTGTGTGAACTTGTGCACACATGTATGCTTAAAAAAAATATCCAGGTTGTGAAGGTAGAACCATCCCGCTAATATGCGCTAAAATGGGAACCACGTGCTTTTGGGTCACAGCAGACTTTGTAAAATAAGTCCTTCCCACAATATATGGGGTGACCCATGCTAACCTGAGGCTGGGGGGGTTGCAAGGCAGTTCTCCATTTTTTTTTTTTTTTGGCTCTTTAAAGTGGCCTCCAAACCAGAGTGGTTCGCAATTAAATAAACACAGGGTCGGGTTTGTCACTGCTGTCACGTTTGTTCGCCAAAAACAACTTGCCGAGCCAAGCTCGAGTCAGGCTATGGTGAAAAAAAAAAAAATGTAAAAAATAAAAAAATTGTAATGGCAGGGAATCCTGTGCTCGGAGCGAAAGCGAGATGCCAGCTGGAATTCGTAGGTTCGTAGCCACCGCCGCAGTTGTACAATCTAACCGCATAAGAACTCTTTCATAAGGAGCTCACATCGGGGTATCAGCATCACTGAGGTTGCAGCCATACCATAACCATGTACTCCACCAGGAACTATTTCAAAATCTAGAATCCCGGTAGATGATTTGTCTGCTCCATCGCTAAACCAACGTGTCCCCCATACTCACAGTTACCCCTTACAGAAGTACTGCAGGACTCAGCCTACTCCTTCAGGCCATATGGAAACCCAATCATTTACTTCAGAGACTTTGCAGGGGTACTATTAAGCACTATTAAAAGGTTTATACTCGTCCATAAAGTGGGGCAGCCCATTGGATGACATAAAACTGAAATTGAAATTAGAGTGAAACCTTATTGTTATTCAAAAAAAAGAAATCCATTAAGAGTTTTAGTACAGCGGAGCACACTGTGATATGAAGAGTAATCCCAGTACTCCAAGGAAGTATGTGTAGGATGAATGAGCCGAGAACAATGAGCGTCTTGTATTGGTAACATGAAAATAGTAGAAATTTGAAAAAAAAAAGAAGCTTAAAAATCCAAGTCCAAAGTTAGCACTTCGACGACTGGCTGATTTGTAGGGTCTTTTGATATGATTTATATCATAATCATGTGTCTCTTATTGAGACGGACAGCACGGAGATAATTCACTCAAGAAACCAAATTTTATTTCAAGGGCGTGCCGAGTCCAGTGCCTCAAAACCGATATTTCAAATACACCGTATATTCTGGACTATTGAGCACACCTGAGTATAAAGTGCACCAGCTAAAAATAAACAAATAAATATGTGTGCATAAATAGGCTGCACTTGACTATAAGCCGCAGGTGTCTACCTTTTAACATGAGATATTTACACATCAACCTTTTTTTTTAAATTCTAATAAAATTCATACTGGTAAAATCCACAGCTGCGTGCTGGAGATGGTTTTTTTTCCAAAAAGTGCCTGTAACACAGCTGATGAAAAAGATTACCATATTTTTCACACTATAAAGCGCAGTTAAAGTTCTTAAATTTTCTCAAAAATCACACCTTACGTATGAATCCTTGTTGTGTTTACTGACCTCGAACCCATTTAATGTGGTAGACTGCACAATTGAGGCTACAGGAAGTGGAGATCAAGAAGTTGGAGGATTTCAAGTACTTAGGGTCGGTCCAGAGCAATGCAGTATGGGGAGAGGAGGTAAAGAAACTGGTTCAAGCAGGTTGGAATGGGTGGAGAAAAGTGTCAGGGGTGCTATGAGATAGAAGATTATCAGCCAGAATGAAAGGAAAGGTATACAAGACGGTGGTGAGACCAGCGATGCTGTATGGCCTGGAAACGTGGACGATGACAAAAAGACAGAGGTGGAGGTCGCAGAGATGAAGATGCTAAGGTTCTCTTTGGGAGTGACAAGGATGGATTGGATCAGAAATGGGTCTATCAGAGAAATAGCACCTGTTAGATGTTTTGGAGAGAAGGTCTGAGAAGCCAGACTGAGATGGTTCAGTCATGTACAGAGGAGGGATAGTGAATATATTGGAAGATAGATGCTGGAATTGGAGCTGCAAGGCAGGAGGTCTCGAGGAAGACCAAGGACAAGATTTATGGACTAATGAGAGAGGATATGAAGGAAGTTGAAGTGAGAGAGGAGAATGCAGAGAATAGGGTCAGGTGGAGAGGGTTGATTCGCTGTGGCAACCCCTAAAGGAAAACCCGAAAGGAGAAGAAGACACTGCGCTCAAAAATCTGTCAAAATGTTTTCGTGTGACTTTGGTAAGCGACAAAGCCGCTCCGCTTGATTGGTTGTTGGACCGTTCCCACCTGACACAGGGACGTTGTATTAAAGTTGGTTCTTGAATGAATATGTGTTGCAACGTCAGACAAAGTTAGAAAACTAATTATGTAGTGCCAGAACGCAATGTTGTTCCAACCTCACACTAACTTCAGGTGTCCACTATCATTGGCAACGACAAACCAATCGGAGAACAGTACGTATTATGCTTACCTCTGCCACTTTTTGTAATCCCGGTACTTACTGTGCTTCAACATAACTGTACATTCGTGTGTATGAAGAACCCCAAAAATGGCACCAGCTAAGAGACATGCTTACAAAGCGCAATTCAAACTCAAGGTTATCAGTCACGCAGTAGATCAGGGAATGACCATCTGCATGCAGCTCATTAGCCCCCAAAAACCCATAAATTAGCTGCATTGTTGTTTAAGCCACAATATTAAAAGCGTGTGAAAAAAGTAGAGGCTTACAGTCCGGAAATTAGATAGAGTTAAGATATTAAAATGATAGTCGACAAGGCTATCCTTCCTAAATGCAAGGTGTGCAAGACACTGGTGACACCAATGATGTTGTCCAATTTCAAGAAAGTGGCACTGAGAACAAGATGGAAGCCAGAGCTGGCGGGAGCAGAGAAGATATATTGAAGTTCTCTTTGGGAATGGGAAGAATAGATAGGATTCAGTACGGGTCCATCAGAGGGATGGTACATGTTCGCTGTTCCGGAGATGAAGTCAGACAGAGATGGTTCGGACCTTGTGCAGAGGTCGAAGGATGCTGAGGTTGAGACTGCCCGGCAGAAGGGCTGGAGGAAGACCAGAGAGGAGATTTATGGATGGAGTCAAAGAGGACACAAAGTAAGTCGGTGTGAGAGAAGAGGAGGCGGCTGATTGGCTGTGGCGACCCCTGAAGGGAGCAGCTGATAGGAGAAGAAGAATGACTATTTTGTTGTCTATACAATCCTTCTTGTCATACAACTCATGACCTTGTTATGCCTCCCTCTTTGTATTAACACAAAACTAACAGTGGCGAGATTGGTTTTACATCAGACTGTCATATTCCTGTACTTTCTCATTCCACGAGTGGCTCAGTTACAGTAAATAGTCAGCGCTTTATGTCCCAACAGACCTTTGTCAGTGTGTGAATAAACTCAAAATCGTTCCACCCAGTCCTTGTAGAGGAAAATGCAACAGGGCTGAGCCCTGAAGAATCGGCGAAAATAAAAAGAAACACCTGTTACACTCGCTTATGTATGGTTTTGGATCATGATCATGGACCCAACCCTCATAACCCCGCCCACTGTCTCGATCATTTTACCTTCCCTGCCCTTCTACCCCCACCGGTCAAGGCAGAAAGCCGCCCACATTGTGCTCAGATCTGTTCGAGATTTCCAGCCTGGTTAAAGACATTCGTTTCCTCTCCGCTGTCGCCAAGCACTTGCTCATGGGCGAACGTCGGGCTGTTGTAGATCATCTTCAAGAATGTGGTCATACAGACCACAGAACTGAAGAAGCCTCTCGGATAAGGGGTGAAACGTCTTCAAGTGAAGAAAGTCAAGTCCAGTTGCCAAAACAAGAAGATTTTGACAAGAATTCAACAGACCTCTATTAACTTAGAGCTTCTCAACACGGTCAGGCTCTAACCAGTGTCAACATAAGAATAAAAAAATGGCGATACTCCACACCCATCTGAGACACAGAGGACCTTCGGTAACCAGCGTGCAGCAACGTAGGCCGTTTAGACAAAATCCACGTCATACCGCCGTGAAGGAAAGGTGTGTTGCGTCTCATGCAGCAAAAACGAGCATGACGGAGCATGTGGCACAACAAGCTTTTTCATGTGGATTATTACATTTTCATGATCACGAGGAACGCAACCCATAAATTAAATTACAATTCGCTGAGTCCTACCGTTAGGCGAATGATTTATGGATTGATCAATTTAAGATGAACATGCTAGATAATAAGTGGCAGCGTAGTGTTGCATAACCTCTCGTCACAGTGTTGGCATTTAAGTAAAACACACAATACCAGCTAAAGCCCCTGTTTGTCTTCTAAGACAGTTAAAAAGACGGAATATTCAAAACACATGGTAATCAGACCGAGGTCTTCAAAGAAAACACAAGCACACAAAGCCTTCCTCTCCAAGTGTTGTATAATACCGTGATTAAAGTGTTGGGAAATAATCGGTGAACTCTTAACATTGTGATTTTTTTTTTCTTTCTCTTCCCCCCGCATCTCATTTGCTTATGAATTTTTATGCACAATTGATAGTTTGTGAAAAAGCGTTTGGCTGCCAAGCATGGTGGCTGCTTGCACTGCAGACGCGCCCGGTCTCTGTGCAGGCCGGCTGGCGGACATCTGGATGTGATCTGGGTCTATAGATGAGCTGAGCACGACTGACCACACCTTTATCCTGAATCACACTGGACACGGTGTTTCTGGTGAAGAATGTATATGGAGTGACTATGTGTTTCTGACCCCAATGCTGCAGAAGGCCTAATATGCCTTCTGAACTATCTGACCTAACTATGAAAACTGTTAATGTGAATAATAAAAGTTGCACAGTCAAACAAGCATTTTTCCTTCATATAGAAGAACTTCTACTCCTGCATTCATTCAGATTGATTAAAATAGCAGTTTGCACTTCCGCCTCCGGCAAGACCCTGGTTGGATTCCGACATGGGTTCTTTCTGCGTGTCCTCCTCGTGTCTATTTGGTTTCCCCTGGTTCTCCGGTTTTCTCTCACTGTCCAAAACCATGCAGGAGGTTTCGGAGACCCCAGATTGCCCAGCTGTGTGAATGAGTGACTGAATGGTTGTATGTCCCTTTAGGTGGGCCTGTGACTGATCCATAGTAAATCCTGCCCAGCCATGAACCTGACTGCAGGACGAACAGTATACTGCCTAAATGAGTGAATGAATGAAAGACATACTATAGGCCCTTTGGAAAAGTAGCTTTCATTCATTCATTAGTACCATGTTTGTAGCTCTGAATGCATGTCCTTATGCAGGGAATTTTCATTTTTTTATTGTATATTAGCAGTTAAATGCTTGTTACCTCCTAAATTATTCCCAAGAGATTTTTCCACAATCAATGCAATTTTGTATTCTGTTGAAAAAAAAATGCAAAAAAGTTTTTTTTATTGATTTCTTTTATTACTTTTATCAATCTTTTCTTATCTAGCATTTCCACAGAAAGTGCATTTAAAAAAAAAAAAATTGAAATACGAAAGGTTTGACAGGAGCTCTACACTTCACCTTCAAAGTTAAACACAAAAAGTTATGTTTGGTTCTCGCATGCTGTCTGCATGATAAAATGGAATTTTTAGTCATTTTATGCAAAAATAAGCATGTTTAGGTAAATTTCAGTGGCAACGATTGGCACAGACAGTGCTGTGTTCAAGACATAATGGTGTTGACCTTATTATATCCAGGAAATTGCATTTAAGACCTACTAGCTGGATTTGTAACAATTTGTGTGACATATTGCGTCCACTCCCTTCAATGTTTACCTAAATCTTGGTTTTGACCTGGCGATGACCTAGGGTTTCTTTTTTCTCTCCTTGAAAGATTGAAAAATAAGTAAATGATTAAGACTCATAATCAACACTAATAATTAACCCACAATTGAGTAGCGTCACACATAGACGGGTCAACGTTGCATTCATGCGTGCCTTGGTCATCGATCTCGGCGCAAGGCAGAATGACCGCTTTTGCTTTTACCATCATGAATATATGTCAAGCGCGAACTGTTCGTCCGCATATATATCATAACTTAGACGCCCCAAAGAAGCTCTTAAACCCATGCTCTGCAGACAGATCGTCTCCAGAAGGATAGAACGTTACTTGACAGATGTGGCGGCATGGGATGTGTCGGAATGGATGCGCAGTAAGTAAGCGGGGAACGGGCTGTACGATTATGAAAATCGCTGAAAGTATAATGAATTCAAAACTCCCCTGCGCTTGTTTTCCAGGGAGACACCTTCATCATTGGCAAACGCTAAAACAAATGACAGATTTTAACATATTTAACCTCAGATCAAATGAAAAGTGACAAAAAATTAGCACCGTCCACCTGCGCGTCATATTTCCTGGCCACGAGAAGCCAAAAAATACCTACTGACGCTGTGGAATCCCTAACCTCCTGACAAATGAATGACAATTTCTCAATGAAGACAAAAGCCAGATGTTCCGGGGTGTTACTGAGATTCCTCCGGCGTGAAGGGGGGAAAGATGTCACTTCATCCGGTGCTCAAAACCATTGCTATGGCGAGCATCCTGCATGAAAGTGCGAAGGTCATCCTTTAATCCGACAAACAAATGTCTGTTTGTCTCACTGATGGAGTGAAAAGTGAGATTTGAGTGAAAAGGGGGGGAAAAAAATGAAATAAATGTGTGACTATTACGACTCCGAGGCTGTTTTTTAAGTTCCGCCATATATCAGCCCGCCCGTCGTGGAGTCTGAGAATCTCCGCCACTGGTTTTTTTAATGTGGGGTCTTTCCTGCTAACAAGTCACCGCCACATATTTGTTCCAGATGGATCGAGATAAATCAAACCCATGATCCAGCAACAAAGGCCGCTGCTCGGCAAGCACAAATCATGTGGGAGGGGAAACCTCGGGGGCTGAGGAGCGCAGCATGTTCACTTCTATTAGATGAAAATGGCCTCGGTGAATAAAACAGTAACAACAACAACAAGTAGCGATAGCAACTGGGCTTGCTCAGTCTGGAAATAAACATTATGTGCTTGTTGTGAGGATCACAGCTCGAAACTGACATAAAAATTCTGTTTTTCAGAATGTCGTCTAATGATCTCCACTTTTATTGCGCTTTCCCACCTTGCAGTTTTGAATCACTTTCCACTCGAAGGCATTCACCCATTCACGCAGCGATGGCGGCAGAGCGTCCATGCAAGGCGCTAACCAGGCCATGGACGGGCCAGGAGCACCTGGGGGTTCAGCTTCTTGCCCAAAGACCATTTGGCAAGCAGATCTGAACTCCCAACCTTCTGAAGGGCAACATGCCCGCGCTGCCACCTGATAATTTACAGATTATTTTTGATAACGTCATATTATTGTGATGTCTTTGGAGGTTCACAGTCATCTAGGTCATGGTGAATACTTGTCGAAATCTTCTTGTCGTGGCAACTCGACCTGAATTTCTTCACTTGAAGACGCTTCACCCCTCATCCGAGAGGCTTCTTCAGTTCAGAAATGAACAAGAACATTATTGCGATATTTTTTAGAAATCAAAGTGACACTTATTGCCGAACAGCAAAGTCAAATAAATGAATATTTTGAGGGTTCTGTACCTTTCTGTGACAACGAATAAAATATTATCTGATCCACGATGTTAAAAGACGAGGAAGCATTTTAAGATCAACATTTTTCCGCTGTTTTTGCGCCAGAGGTGGGGCTCACCGAGGACTCATTCCCCATTCAACCACAGGGCCAATATAGAGACACACAAGCATTCACTCGCTCATTCATATATAATACAGGGACACATAACAAATCACCCTTTCATTCACACGTCTGGGCGATTTAGGGTCTCCAATGACTCTCCTGAATCTTTTTGGACCGCAGGAGTAAACCGGAGAAGCCGAAGGAAACCCATGTAGTCACGGAGAGAACATGCAAACTTAAAAGTAATGAAACAATCCCATAATAAAAATTCTAAATATTCCAGACCAATCAACTAATCTCAAGCCTTTTTGTGTGAACCCTTCTTGGGCAACTGTGGTTGATAGAGCTGGTCGTCCCTGAAAATCAAAGTTTGCCGGTTCAATGGCTCGCCACTCATGACACGTATCAAAGTGGGCAAAACACTTAACGCCGCAAGTTACTCCCGAAGGCACCTTGCATGGCAGCTCCGCCACCGTCAATGGTATGTTAAAGGGTGAATGCAATCTAGGGACCGATTACCATTTAAGACACTTTTTGCGTATACTTTTGATGAAGATATGCCCTCAGTAGTCCCTGAATGCCACTTAGCGCATTGCTGCCGCAGACTTTTAGGAGAAGAAAAAAAAAGGAATGGAGAAATTTTTGTCTTCTCAGTCCCACTGTACTCACTCATGAAGGTCATTTCATGTTCTCAAATGACATTGAACATCCCACACGGAAAGGTGAATCATGTGACCCCTCTAACATTTGTGACTTTGTGACAAAGTCAAACGGTGACGGCACTCCTGCACATCACGCTACGGCTCTCCACCGTCTGGAAAATGCTGCTCACTGCTGGCCTCTTAATTTTCAAACGGAGCGAATCAAACAAACAACAAATCAATCTCTGACTCTGACCGCACTGACTCTCTCTCCAAGTGCCATCATTAGCGTGGTTTATTTTCTCATTGGGGCCGCTTCTAAAAGTAGAAGCTTGTTGAGTGGCGTGTTTCCCTGAGGTAGCCGCTGAGGACACTGCGCCGCCTCTGTTTATTTGGAAGCCGTCGGGACTTAAAACACGCCATGCCTGATGCTGCTTTCTACAGCGGCCACTGTCCTCGTTGCCGCAACCTTTGGAGTTCAGCTCCCTGTCTGAGCCTGTTCACGATTCCAAATACTTAACAGTTTGCGCGTCTTCTGGTTCCCTCTCTGCCTTCGTTGTACTGAAGAATCAATGTAAAGAACCTTCACGGCGTTGAACTCACTCAGCATTGCAAGGATGCTGGAGCCTATCCCAGTTGTCACAGAGTGAAGGCCGGGGCTAACCTTTGACTGATCCCCAGGGGATCACGGGGCCACAAATAGAGACAAACTTACATGGCCTCAGTGAATAAAACTATAAAAACAACAAGAAGTAGCAAAAGCACCTGGGCCTGCTCAGTCGGGAAATAAACATGATGTGCTTGCTGTGTGGATTAAAGCGCGAAACTGACATAAGCTTTCTGTTTTTCGACGTATGGTATAATGGTCTCCACTTTTATGGCACTTTCACACCTTGCAGTTTCGAAGCGCTTTCAACTCAAAGGCATTCACCCATTCACACAGCGATGGCGGCAGATCGTCCATGCAAGGTTCTTGCCCAAGGACCATTCGGCTTGAACTCCCAACCTTCTGAGTAGCGGCATGCCCACGTCACCAAATGACAATTTACTGATTATTGTTACACGGATTGAGATAAACAACCATTCACTCAGTCATTCACACATCTGGGCCATTTTTCCAATTTATTCCAGTTAACTTCTAACCCTTTGGACCGCGGGAGGAAATCGGAGAACCTGGAGGAAAAACATGCAAACGCACATGCAAACTCCACTGTGGGAACCAAACCAGGGTCCTTCGTGCTGTGAGGCCGAAGCGCTAACCAGTGCCGCCTTCAAACCACCAATCATCGCTTAAAGGGTGAATGGGGTCCCATACTTGGGAAGTGAAAAGCGCATGGTTGAATGCCCTCATCCGTTCTGTCTCTTCTAGGAGGCACAGATGTTTCTTTCGGCCTATAGACGGAACCGAATATCTGCACATTTAAAAGCTAACCATAGAATAAGTACAAACACACAAGGCTGTGTGCTGGATATACCCCTGCTAAAGATGGGGTGCAATATCTTTGTTATGATTATGAAATACATGAACAAGACTACGCACAATTCTCGGTAAAAGCTTTGCAAAATTAGGCTGTATAAAGGCAGCACTTGTGAAACACTGGAAAAGCAGTCCAGGATCTTTTGAGTTTCTTGGAAGTGTGCGTAATACGATTATGCTACTGTTTGATATACAATATGTCACGGGGTAACTGCTAATTCGCCGCCGTTCAAAACGAATGCAGAAAAAAAGACTCCCTCAAATGGGCTAACGGAGGCAGCCAAGGCTCAAACTCACGCTACCCGATTCAATAATCCTCGTTTCGGCGGCCGAGCTCACCGCGGCGTCAGTCAAAGGTACGGGAAAAGTGAGAGGGAGGCGTGTCTCCGTTCCAGGCTGCACCGTGTTGTGCAGCACCACGGCCAAATATAAAAGTGAAATAACCGTTAAGGCTCTCGAGGAGATATATCTGCTGTTTCAAGCCGTTCCACCTTGTGTCCGGCATAGGGTTTTCTGCAATAACTCAATCTGGGAATGAAAATACAATATATTTAATAACATCCTGTGAGAAATGCAAATGGCACGATGACAGTGCGGCATTTAACCTGTTTCATAAACCCAACACTGAGGTCTTAAATCTGGTCAAATGCTCTGGAAAAAAATCAAACGCAGACCAAATTTGAATTTGCCGCTGCTTTTTTCTTTTTTCATTTCAGCTCTTCTATTTTCATCTAGTTAAGCCTGAAATAGGGGTAACCGAGGGATCTGGGTTCAAATCCAAACCACTGACAGGGGTCGTCTCCCCTGCTGACCCAAGCCGGAATCGTTTCCCAAAAAAGGAGATGACTGCAACCTCCACTGCGCTTGAATCATGGGCAAGACCCGAGGAGCGAAACTACAAAGAGCTTAATCTATTTATAGGAAAACACGGCGCTCACAGTACAGCGATCAGGTGGAAACCTACAGGACGGAAAGACAACCAGACACCACGGTTACGCACCGGCTGTTGGGATCAACGGACAGCTTCTCCTGCTTTCGACATCAAATCCGCTTTTTCTTTTCCCGAAAGTTGAGCCGTTGCCCCGCTTTTAATGAAGAACTATTTTTGATTTCACCTAAGGGGGGATCAATACTGTTCAATACGGGATCAATACGGGAGAGTAATGAAGATAAAATGCTGCATCCCATTGCGCAGAGATTAATGACAAATAAGAGTAGCAGCAGCAGCTAAGAGAAGGAGCGATGAGAAGAAATGGAATCTCGTAAAGTCCGTGAAGTGGCGTTTAAAACTAATAAGGCGCGCTGCCTGCCACTAGATAGCCTAGCAGAAATCATGGAAAAACATGAGCCGGGTGTGCATTTTGTCAACTTGTTGGTGAAGAGATGGAGAAGTTATTGTTGGTGAGATACCGTGACCGAGAGCATCGTCTGTGAGAAGGCAGCAGACGATTATGGGGATTTGGGGCAGCAGACGGCGGGAATGTCGACGGACGAGGCATCAGAAGAGTCAGCCAAGGCCGGTAGGGGACGGTTCGATCGTTTTGAAAAGAGGACCAGCATTCACTCCGTTGCTTAATTAAGTTCAGCAATGAAGTAAAGCATCATGTGCAAGTTACATTTTGCAAAAATCTTAGCATTAAGTGTGTAGCATGTAAGTTAAATTTAGTCATAGAGCACCAAATGAAAAACTCCCCTAAGCTTCTTCACCAACCCCCTCTGTCGCCGGCAACTTCTTTGTCTGATCTTTGTATACACTTAATAAAACCAGTTTATTTAACATTCTCTTTTATGATGTATGTTTATATATATATATATATATATATATATATATTATTTGTTATGTATAAAGAAAATTTTTGTTATTTAAAGACATGTAACAAAAACAGGGTCTGGAACAGATTAATAGGGTTTCAAGTCATTTCAATGGGAACCTTCAATTTGATATGCAAGCAAATTGAGTTACAAGCTCGGTCATGGAACAAATTAGGACTTGTAAGGCAAGGTATTATTGTGCCAAAACTGTCGGTATTCTATATTACCAACTTGAAAATCTAGGTCCTCTTTAGCAGTCGAGGCGCCAGCTAGCTAGCTCGCTACCTGAACGTCCCCTTGGAAGAAATATGCCTAATGTTTCATTTAATGGAAAAATATAACAAAGCCAAGCATAATTAGGAAATCATTTTGGAAGAAGTTAGCAATAGTGTCCTCAGCCCAAACTATATTTTAAAGACTTTTGCAGAAAAAGAAAATGGAACTCTGACCATACTTTCGAGTGCAGGGGGAACAGCTGGTCGCCCCCCCCCCCATCCCCCCACCCCACCCCACCCCACAAAAGCAAGAAAGGCTAAATTTAGGTCAAGGATTGCATCAGCAGGAAATAGGTCAGTTCTCTTTAACAGAGTTAATGTTTTCATAATCTATATGAATGGCTCCACCCTGTTCAGAAAAAGGGGATCTATAAAGCAAAACAGATGGTACGGTTTGGATGAAGATGCTAAGGGAAGACAATGAACACCTTTGCACAATTCCATCCGACCGCAACACCACCCAACGAGCTTTTATGACGTGGTGTCATTTTTCCAGTTCGCACTCCCACGCAAGGCGCGAAGTTGCCCTGACGCTTGTGAGGGGGCAATTACGAGATCACTCTTCAGGGATGGACCCTGGAAAGCCTCCGGTCGTTTGACAGCCGCTCCACGTCCCGCTGTAGAAAGGCCAAAGCAGACAGGGGGGAGCTGGGGGATGATTGAAGGAGAGGCAGCGAATATCCCCCCAAATGGCAGAAACAGGGAGGTAAAGCAAAGCTGTGGAAGGCCAGAGTCATACAGGTCTCATGAATCATCGCTTGGGTCTCAGCAGACCTTATGAACCTGAAGCTTGGCCATAAATCCTGGAGCGCTCCAAAGGAAACTGTAGTGATGTTGGAGCGGTTCACAAGGAGATCCTGTACTTCCACATCGTCCACAGGCAGGCTAGCCCAGGGGGACTAGTTGCATTAAACGGTTATTATTATAATTTTTTTTTTTTTTTTGCTTACAATAAGAACAAGCAGAGTATAAATAGCAGGAGGTGCTCGGCGTATGCCAAGGTTTCTACTCATTTGCGCAGTTTGGGTTTGAACACATGGAAGCCATTACAATCCCCACAGGTAGCATACATCCAGTAAGAGTGATGTGGGGTCCGTGCACGGAGACAGTGACAAGCTATTGTTTCCAGAGTCAAAATAATCGGACTTCTTGCTTACACGCGGCGGAAACCGGCGTGGGTCTCGGGAACGCCTCTCCCATAACCCGCGCCACCTCGTATTATTGGAAACTCTGACATCAAGCTGAGAAAATGAGATGAAAAACATGCCAGCTGGAGCATTAGAGCAATGATCTTTTTTTTTCTTTCAATAAGGCAACAGCCAAGCAGGCTAAAACAATCAGCATTTCTCTCCGCGTTCCCCTCTCCCATCACTGTCGAGCGAAATCAGCCAAACATCTGCCATTTCATTCCAGCAGAACGGGAGTTTTTTTTTTCCCATGTCCATACTGAAATCACTCCGTCATTCCACCCCCGGACCTGCGCTCGGACAGAAAACACGGAGATAGTAAAACGCGTTTTTATTCTCTTTTTTCTTTTTTCCTCTCTCCGAACCTGAACATGGACGAGGACGTCGTGAAACGAGTGTGCGAGACAGAGCCGGGGGTGAACGGGCGGCCGGGGGGGGATTCCTGAGGATATGAAAGTCGGACGATCCGCAAACAACCGTGACATTTCTAATTCGTCAAATTGGACTTGGTGTCAGGTTTGGGCCAACATGTTTGAAAAGTCAGTAATGCTGCGCTTCTCCCCCGCTTCACTTTAAACGTCACGACTGACTGAAGGAAACCTATCGAGCCTCTGTTTTGTCTGCAAGTTGTAATGGAGATGGAAGTGCATCATATCTGCCATTGTACAAGAATCCACCCTGACAAAAGCACCTACTCCGTCAAACGCCGAACTCCAAATAAGCATCTCAGTGAGCTTTGCACCAACTGTGAAGCGATTTAGCCCTCGTCTTCTTTAATCTTCCTGTCTTCTTTGCCTTTTAGCTGCTCTTCAGGCGTGGCCACAGCCAATCACCTGCCTCCATCTAACCCTCTCTTGACATCAACACTATGCTGGGGCCAATGAGGCAATGAAACGGGGTTTTGAACTCAACGTCAAGGTTGTAGGTGAGTCTGAAATACATCATCGCTGTCGTTTAAGTGATTCAGTGCCAATGCAGGAGGTCCTTCTTTCCCTTAGGCGGTTCACTTCAGGCATCGCCACCGCCAATCATCTACCTCCATCCATAAATCTCCCTGGTCTTCCTGTTGACCTCCTGTCAGTTCCAATCTCAGCGTCCTTCCATCCAGACCTTCACCATCCCTTCTCTCTATGTCCAAATCATCTCAGTCTGACTTTATCTCCAGAACATCTAACATGTGCCAGATAGTACCTGTCCTCCTCCCTCCCAAAGAGAACGTCCACATCTCCGCTGCCTCCAGCTATCTACACCTTTCCTTTCATTTTGGCTGATTGTCATTTATTGCGTCTGACTCTTTCGGCAGAAATGTATATCCCCGCAGCTTCCCATCCTCAAAACTATTAAAAATATTCTAATCATTTTAAAGACAACATATTGAACATAAGGTAACGTCACATCTTGACCCATTCACTGCTATAGCCGTCTAATAGCAATGCACTGACACCTTGAATCGTGTGTGGTTGGGAAGTGATGAGTCCTATATAAAATATTTCTAAAAAGCTAATTTTAAATCCAAATTGTTGAAACTTCGGCAGCTTTGCAACATAATATTATCCATGAGGTGAAGAGTCAAGTTCTTCTTTGGGATAAATGCAAAAGGTTAACTGCGGCTTGAATTCCCAGCCGATGACACGAGTGCCGGGCATCGCGTCCGAGTGCGACCGATTCGCTTTTACGCTTCGGGATCCCGGAATTTCGCGCGTGCGCTTGGACTTTTACCGTTCTGCTCTTCCAGCTCGTTGCCAATTTCCTGCCCCATCATCTTCTGCCGGCCGATGACTGCCGCAAGCGCGTCCAAGCCGGCGTCCTGGGCTGAGGGGCAAAGAAAGAAAGGGGTTTAAGATGAGTTATCTTCACAAACAAGCAGAATACGAAGACAAATCAATCGTCAACTGAGGCGCAGCGGGGGACAAACAAGTAGGACATAATGAAATCCCTCTTGAAAAACGCCAATTTTAAAGATTGACTATTTAGGAAGTAGCAATGACAGACTATTGGGAACCGGCAAAGCTCGCCGTGCCACATGTGAGTCATTCAGTACTTTACTCCACTCAGCCTTACTCCTGTTATTACAACTGCAGAGAGCCAAGGTGGAGGGGTGGGGGAAAAGGAGCGAAGCTGCAGAGAACAGAAGAGATTTGGCCCCTGCAGGTCTCCAAGTTTGACACACTGTCTACCGCAGGAATTTCTTTTACGACCGCAGGTTCAAGCGCTAACCATTACCCAGCTCCACCAGAAATCCCACCGGGCTGCGAGGAAAACTCCATGTGGTTCGATTTCACTGTCTTAACAGAGATCTCTGATCCCTTTGGAAAAAAATAAAACTGAAAATAACCAGAGCGGTAATGGAGACATGGCAATGAAGTGTCACGCGGAGGATTCTGGCGCGGTGACGTCGGGGTGTTTGAGTCACGTCGAAGCGCTCGCCGTATCTCAATTGTGAATTCTAATGCCTGCCATTTGTGTATTACAAGCCACATGTATCTACAATAACAAAAAAATGGAATTCTCATCCTGTCCAGGAAATAATCTATCAGGAATATCTTCTTTCCAGCTTGGTGTCCCGAAGTACCTTTTTCACTAGAGATCACGCGTGTGTTACCAGACAGAGGGAAGGTTACGGTTAATATTTTTAACCCATGTTTAACTTTTGTATTTGTTGCAGTAAATATGATAATTATCCCAAAAACACAGTGACTCAAATCAATGGGATTAAAATTTACTGTTTAAAGCAGCCTATTTCATATGACGCCTGTTCTGTTCTGTCACTTATTTTTACATGAACACACACACACACACACACACGCACACATACATATATATACTGCTCAAAAAAATAAAGGGAACACTTGAACAACACAATGTAACTCCAAGTCAATCACACTTCTGTGAAATCATAGTGTCCACTCAGGAAGCAACACAGATTCATTTTGACTTGTTTTAAGGACATTACATCAAATTTGGATCAGCCTGGAGTTTGTTTTTACACTTTAATTTTGAGTGTGATTCTTATCCAGACCTCCATGGGATGATACAATGATTTCCATTGATCATTTTTGTGTGATTTTGTTGTCAGCACATTCAACTGTGAAAAAGGGCAAAGTATTTCATAAGAATATTTCATTCGTTTAGATCTAGGATGTGTTTTTTAAGTGTTCCCTTTATTTTTTTGAGCAGTGTATATATACACACACACACACATATATATATATATATATATATATATATGTGTGTATGTGTGTGTGTACCGTCAGATCAATAAATATTTTGATTTTGCAAGTTCTCCCTCTTAAAAATCATCGAGGGGTATAAAATTTTAATTGTTGATGCATTTCCAGCGAAAGACAGAAATTACAGTACTTGATCCCCTGTACTATATTAAAACAATTTTAATATTAGGTACAGAAGCCACTGTTAACAACTACATAGGTCAAATGGTTCCTGTAGGTCTTCACCAGGTTTGCACACACAGCAACAGGGATTTTGGCCCACTCATCCATACAGATCTTCTCTAGATCTCTCAGGTTTTGGGGCTGTCGCTGAGCAACACGGAGTTTCAGCCCTCTCCAAAGATATTCTATTGGATTTAGGTTTGGAGACTGGCTGGGCCACTCCAGAACTTTGATATGCTTGTTACGGAGCCACTCCTGGGTTTTCCTGGCTGTGTGATTCCAGACATTGTCATGTTGGTAGACCCAGCCAAAAACCATCTTCAATGCTTTGACTGAGGGAAGGAGGTTTTTGCCCCATATCTCACAATACATGGCCTCGTTCATCCTCTCCTTAATACAGCGCAGTCGTCCTGGACTGCGCCCTTGTGCTGAAAAACACCCCCAGATCACCCTCACGCTTCACTGTAGGTATGGTATTATTGGGATGATACACATCCTTCTTCTTCCTCCAAAGACAGCAAATGGAGTTAAGACCAAAAAGTTCTATTTTGGTCTCATCTGACCACAAAACTTTCTCCTGTGACTATTCTGGATCATCAAGATGGTCTCTGGCCAACTTCAGACGGGCCTCGACATGGGCTAACTGAAGCAGGGGAACCTTCCGTGCGATGCATGATTTTAAACCATTACTTCTCGGTGTATCACTGATAGTAGCCACGGAAACAGTGGTCCCAGCTGTCTTCAGGTCATTGACTAGCTCCTCCCGTGAAGTTCTGGGCTGAATCTTCACCTTTCTTAGCATCACTGATACCCCATGAGGAGAGATCTTCCTGAGGGACATTGACAGTCATCATTAGCCTCTTCCATTTTCTGACAATGGCTCTAACAGTTGTTCTTTTTTCACCAAGCTGCTTGTCAATTTTGATTCTGTCTCTCACAGCGGAAATGCACCAACGATGAAAATTTCAGACCCCGTCCTTGATTTCTAAATGGCAGAACTTGCAAAATCAAAATACTTATTGATCTGACGGTACATATATATATATATATATATATATATATATATGTTTTTAACCACTTTATCACTGTTATTGTTTTATTTTTATTTTAAATCATTATTTTGTAAAATCATATGTCTGTATGGTGTCCTTGTGTATACAGTTAGGCACCTTAGATAAAATGCATTATTATTATTATTATTATTACTACTTATATTATGTTGGATTCATATCTACTTGTAACCATAAATCAAAATAAAAAATTGATATCTAAGACCATATTTGGGCATCCATGATTACATGGGTAAGCCGTTTCCAAATTTGTATACAGAAAATTAGGATAGGATTATTGATACCGTGATTGGGAAATTTAATTGTCACTCCAATCCAAAATGGAAACAGCATGTTGTATCCATAGATGCTGTCACAGCAGCATCTATGCATACAAAATAAACAAATATTATGTGCAATATGAACACTACAATATAGAACACAAAAATAAAAAGAAATAAAAGATATGAAAGGAGAATACAAGGTAAAAAGTGATATGTCAGTCGCAAAAAAATGAAAAGGAAATAGGTGAGGTTTACATATATTACAATGTAATCCTGTGTTACTACCATCGATAATCCGCTGCTGCTGCTCTTTGATTTCTCCAAAAGTCAACCCTCTGGTTTCTTCGGATTCATTGATTAGCCACGGGTTGGCGGCCCCCCCACCACTGGCTCCCTGCCCTCCGGTCATCAGCATCGACCTTCAAAAAAAAAAAATCAATAAATCATAATAAGGACAGATATACCGGATGTTCACAGGTGAGGTAAAAATAGTAAAGTGGTGGAAATTTTGAACTACGACGATCAACACTGGTGATGAGAGCGGATCGCAAAGTCAGCTCCTTTCTCAAGACCGACGGACATCTCGGCTATTTGAGTAAAGAAAACGTAAACACACATGTTCAAGGCAGAAGTGCACGTGTACGTAAGGCCGACAGCAGAAGCATCTGTGCGCGGCATGCTCGCTTTTAATGCCACGCATGTTTAAACATTTATCAAATTACAACGCCCCCCTACAGATGAAAGAAGAAAACTATTTATTTACTCGTCGTCTCATTCAGGGTTTCGGGGGATTGAAAGCGTTTGGGTTGTGCGGGCCGCGTGCGCAGCCTGAATGCTCTGGAGGTCGTCACCGGCAAAGCCGCGGGCCAGGCAGCATTGGGACGTGGGTTTTAAAGCTATTCTGCCCACTGACTGCTTAAAGCTGCCGCCGCCACCACCAGTCAACAGGTCCGGGGTATGTTTGCGGTTGAATTCAACCACGTTGGCTGACAACTCAGATACCATCTGCCGGTAAAGCCGAGAAAAGGTTAGAATCGTGCCCGAGCATAGCCGAGGAAGGTAACACATGACAAAAAAAACTATGAGAAAATGTAATATTAAAACCTGACGGGCATTTCTGTTTGTGCCGTGCATACGGCAAACTTTTATCTGACCGCAACTAATGCTCCCCCCTTCGTGCGGCAATAATCTCCCGCCTCCTTCAAGGTGGTCTGTGGGAGCGTTCGCGGGCTGGAGGATTACGCTATCAGAGGAGTGTGTCGAGATAAAGTGCTCGGCTCACATCTTCCCTGACATGTTTGATTATGATGCGACTGTATAGGGCCTTCCGCTTCCTCCGTGCAAGTGCCCAGTGTGTGAAGATCCAATTAACCAGTCAGCGGGGGAGCGCCGAAATCACTCAGGCACATCTCTTGGCAGCCACAAAGGCACTAAACCCACGGCCTTAGCGCCCCCAGGGTCCTGACTGAGTGACTTCGACAGGGGAGATTTAACTAATTGCGATTATTTCCAGCGCAATCAAATACGAGGGAAAGGTTGCTGAATAATTGAAGAAAGGTGGGTCCAAGGGGCCACCGGGGTGAAGGGAGCCTTCAAATCCAGGAGCCACATCCAGATTGGCGAGACCTTGAAAACGCGCCGTTATTCTGGGACGGATAAAAAAAAAAAAAAAAAACAACAGCGACATGCGGTCCTCGCCCGCAAACCCGAAATTTGAACAAAAAAGGTGGATTAGACCACTCATGCGTGACAATCCATCCCCCCAAATTCTGTCCTCAAGAGACCACACAGCGGGAATGCGCCCCCCTGCCCCACAAATTCAAATCATCCGCCGCGCAGATCATTGTTAAAAGTCTCACCGAGCAAATGGAAAAGCATAAAAACCACATGATTATTGTTTGCCAGGTTAACTTATTAGTGAATTTCATTCGAGAGATTTTTTTTCTCTCAGAGCCTTTTATGCAACAAGAGTGTGTGGTCCGTAAAGATGAAAGCCCGCGCACAGCACAGCTAAGAAGATCAAATCTTGAAAAAAAAAAAAAAAACAAGACTTGTGAAAGCTTTCCGAGAAAGGAAATCTATTCTCGGGGGGCACAAGTGAAAGTATTCAAAACTGTTTCATTAGTGACGTCTCAGTTGGTCACTGATGGAAGCCGAAGAGAAGCCAGATTGTTCTCCACGAGAAGTCGTAGCATTCTGCAAGTTGTAGACTATAAAGTGAGTGCAAAAGGCAGCAGCTAAAACCCATTTACACACACGATGTGCGGGGAAAAGTCACAAGCGTGACATTATTTCCTCTCCCCATCCAGACAAACATTGCCCAGTGCGGCGCCAGATCAAACCAGACGCGACATTATGATTGGCTCCTGCCTCGGCATTTCCGACGCTGCCCATGGAATAAAAGCTGTTAGTAGGATCGCAATTGTTACCCTGTTCCATCCGGTCACCTTTAACCAAACACACACATATTTGTGTGTGTGTGTGTGTGTGTGTGTGTGTGTGCTCAACAGGGCAGAGCCAGCAGATCCTAATGAAAAAGAATTAGCTATGAAGTTATGCACCGAGCCAAACGACAAGACAGACAGACTTCCTTCCAAGTGATAGCACAGGGAAAGGTCGTGGCACACAGGTCACGGTGGGAGTGCAAAGCGAGCGCAAAGACTTTCACAGAAAGTTAGTGACCGGTGACATATCATCAAAGCAGAGCTCAGAGCATATGACCTCTCTGGTCAAGGACATAGACAAGAGAATGAGGAATCATTATTTTTAATTGGACGACCTATCCTTGATTTTTTTTTTCTTTTCTTTTTTTTTTTAATCACGAAATGAAAGGTGGCGTATCCTGGGCAGGATGGCCCCCAGACTTGACGCGCTGCTTGTTTTGGCTTTTTCAACACTGAGCAAAAGTGACAGATTCACTACTCAATGACATTTTAACAGGACCAGCCAAATGTTGCTACGGTACAGCTTTTTACACAATAAATAACTGTTGTGTTTATTGAATCGCTTAGTGAAGTTAAAAAAAAATGGTCCAATTTATCATTTGTATTATCCAAACATGTAACAGGTGAAACTTTGGAGAGTCAAAATCAAACCAGCAGTATCATTAAGTGATCCTGAATTTGAGAGACACACTCTCTTGAATATTGTCCTTAACACTCATAATTCTTGATTATTCTGTATTTATTTATTTTTATACCTGGAAGGCTCGGGTTCTGTAATTTCTCCTTTAAACATGGCATTGAGCTGTTTTTCCCTGGTCAGCAGGTCATCAATAAGATTCTGCCGTCTGTCAGCTTCAGACTGCATACTGGTGTGGTAGTAGTAAGGTAATTGCAAAGACCTTTGCATGAGAGGGAGGGCTGGGGAGCAGGAGGTAGTTGTCAGGAGACATTGCAAACCACCTTGAGTTGGTTGTGGTTTTAACCCGTGAAAAAAGCTGTGAAAAGACAATATTCTAAATGCAGCCCTTTGTCGCCCTCTATTGGAGGGCCATGGTTACTACAACCAAAACAAACTAAATATTTATATATGGTCTCCTGACTTTTATGAACTCGAAGTGTTCTTCTGTCCCAGGAAAAGATACATTCGCCGAGCTGATGAAGACCGCAACAAGCTCTCTTTGAGCTGGGCAATGTTCTGTTTGAGCTTCTGCAGCGATGCCCGTAGTGTCATGTTGATCTGCGGTGGGAGATAAACAGACATATTCATGGATAGTAAGTGGCAAACAATGAAAAATAAAATCTTCTGTCCAGAAGATGATGTCCTATTAACCAACACAGCACTTAACCTTTGCAGGCTTTCCCCCCGTTCTCTGCTGTCTGTTCCGCTCATGGATGTTTTCTGCAATTTCTTGCGCCAGTCGACAAGTGGCATCATAATTCTGTAACCTGCAGGGTAAAAAAATATATCCATTTGAGACGACAATAAAATAGCAAAACCTGAAGAGAATTTTATTCATGTATGCGGACACCAAAATCAAGGGATAATTGTTTACGCTCTATTGTAAACAGAACACTCAATTTTTTCCACTGACTGAAACGTAATTGCAATGTAAAGGCTAAACTAACAAAAATATTTGCTTTGTTTGTCTATCATGGATTCTGAGAGAACTAGTATGTCCCTTTAACTGGGTTGGAACCTCTAAAAAGAACCACCCTGTCATTAATTATCTCATCAGCCTTTTCCCTCTTTTTGCCGGAGTCTTACTATAATGTTCTTTGTTTACACCAATCCTTAGATTAGTTGCAAATGATACGAAACAACCGCCCCTGTCTCTCTATTGCATGGAGTTAAAACATACAATTTTGTCCCGTTTGATGGAAAGGATCTTCATTACTACCGGGTTTAAAGGGGGAGTTAGCATATTAGCTAGCACAATGAGAGGAATGCTGTCAAAATCTCGGACTTTGAAACATCATTTATGGGATAGTCAATGCGTGGCTTATCGAAATCGTAAATTACCAGGGATCCTGAGACATTCCGATGAGATGTCAAGAAACTGAAAGAAAAAAAATCCTCTTAGTTTGAACAGTCCGGAGGTAAACACAAGCAAACTACGCTTCCTGTGACTGTGACGTCACAAACGGCACACCAGGAGGGACAAAACACTGGCGGATTTTTCGTTGGCACACAGTTACAGGCTACAATGGGTGGTGGTGCGTTTACTTCAGAAATTTACCAAAAAATATAATATATATATATATGTGTGTATGTATGCATACATAACCAATTCGATAATAACCCCTTCCTTTGAGTTGACAAAATCCTTTAAGTTCTCTTTGGTTAAAATCAAAAGACTTCTCCATGTTTATTTTTTAGTAGCATCTAATGAAGCTGTTCATTCTATTGTGTCTGATGTATAGTGCGCATTTGCCAAAAAAAAAAAGGAAACTTCAATTTTATTGATTCACAATAATAACAATAATAACAATAATAATAATAATAATAATAATAATGAAAATAACAATAATAATAATAATTATAGCAATGACAATATAAATAGAAATGACAACAACGGTAACAATAATAATTATTATTATAAAAATAATTATTATCATTAGTATTATTATTGCTGTTGTTGTTATTATTATTACCGCAGTCTAAAGGCCGTCAGTTATTATTATTATTTTTAATATTATTGTTATTATTATTATTATTATTATTATTATTATTATTATATATTGTAAATAATAATATTATCATTATTATTATTATTATTATTATTATACAATTTAAAACCATTAAATTTTATTACATTTCCTTTATTTATTTCTGTTCATTTCATTTTTTATTCATTTTTATTTCCTGCTGTATGGAGCACCTGGAATAATGCAATTTCCTGGGATCAACAAAGTACTCATAATGTTGATGATTTTATTATTATTTATAATACTATTATCATTAGTGCAAATACAAAGAGGTAACTGTATATTAATTAAGCATACAAAGTAATTGACACACTACTAGATGTATATTATTTTTCATCTTAGTATTATTAGCTCATATGGAGGTAGGGAAGTCAAGTGCACATAGTATTTGCACTTGACTTCCTGTTTAACTTATTTGATAGCCCTTACACTATATGCATAGTGAAAACTGAAAACACAATGTTTTCTACTTGGAACCTAAAAGTAGTTTGTAAAAGGTTTGTGAATGGTCAGTAAATCCTGTGCGGAGCCTCTGAAAGTCATAAGAGACCAGAGACCAATGCTCAAAGAGCAAATAAGAGCTATTGCAAAAAGCCTTTATGGAAAATTGATTCGGAGGAAAACAGGCATGTCCATAAAAGGAGAAATCTTCACTCATCAGACAGAGGAGTTTGTTTTTCTGCTTTATTACATGTGAAGCCCACATATGAGATCAGTGCATCTCGGGGTTTTATGTGTCATAAGCAAACAATGGCTGTGTTTTGATCAAAACAGATATCTGTTGTTTGGAATACAACCTTTGGACGACTTCTCGGAATATACCCATTTGGCATTTTGATGCTCTGCATGAAACAGTTTCAGAGAAAGCAAAAACATACCATTTGCAATGACCTTATTTTGAACAACATATTTTGTAGGCTTACGACAAAACACTCTGTATATTAAAATACATTAAGCCTAGTTGATGAGAGCAGTGTTCTCACCCTGTTTCAAACAGCGCTGATGTGTGTGACATGACATGCATAGCAACCGGCAGCATAGATTCAACGTTACGCGGTCAAATTGTCATAAAATAGTAACAGAAACCGCATAGGAAGATTTTAGTCCTTGAATAATAATAGGTGCTCTCCAGGGAGCAAAGTGAGAAGTAAACACTGTTTTTCCAGGATCAGAAATCAGTGGAACATTTGCCTTGCAATGCCTGAAATCACTACAAACAACCCATACCCCTATGCTGCCATCACATGTCCCTGCCTACGGGCTTATTTAAAGTCCTGATCTTCAGAACGTGCAGCCCGTAACGGGAGCCACTCAGCTTTCACAGCCTGAAGTTATTCAAACAACAGAACTTGAGATGATTCATGTGCAGAGGACGCCAGAGTTCTCCAACTGTGGGAATATGAATTCCGTCTCCGTGCACACGTCCCACGACCAGGACCTGAGCTCGATGGCAGGTGGGGGAAGCAGGCAGAGATCACACTCCTACTACAACCTGGAGGATATGAAGAATTACAGCCTGCAGACAGAAACAAAGGAGACTGACCTAAGACCTCGCTCCAGGTATGCACATGCTTGCGTTTTTCATGCGCTAAGGCTGAATAAAATGCTTACAAAATATGCTAAAACTGGGTGATTTTTCATAACAGCATGCTTATTGAATCAACCGTTTCAACAGGTCTTTCTACAGTTTTGAAACATCCGAGCTTTACTCCCACTATGGCGCGGGAAACTTGACCAGGCTGGGTTCGCTGAAGCAGAGCCTCCCGCCTAACGTGACCAAAAGAGAAAACAAATCCAAGCCGAAAAAGCACTCACCCACACGAGAACTCCATGGTAATGAAGCAATTGAATTTGTCACCATGAGTTTTGAACCGGGTTGTGTATTCATCCATCCACCTTCTTTATTTTGTCTCAGGAAGCAAAGGGAGCCTTAAATCTGTATCCATGATGACCATCTCCGAGTCAGACAACTGGGAGATTTCCTCCTGCTCTGGCATGAAGTACGGGCAATTTGTAGACTGGGAGAGGATCGATCCTGAGGCCGCTGAGCGATACCGGCTGATGTTGACAAGTGAGAGCCAGCGGTTGAAAATGATGGGCCGGGAAGGATTCTGGGCTGTGCCCCACACACTGAGGGCAAAAGCCTACTACCACATCATTCACGGCATCAATTCCAGGTTGATATCGCTTTTGTGAATGCCATTCAAAGCTGTGGATTCATGTAAACATCTGGAAAAAATTAAAAGTGCATTTTCTTTTGGAAGTTCTGAATCATGACTTTGTTTTGAATCTGCAGCAGGTGTGTAACCCCGGACAGAGAGGTTTACCACGAACAAGCCAAAAAGCTGTTTGGGGAGCAGAAACTAAGCAGCCATCCGGTTCCGGAGTACATGGACGCTGGAGAAATACCCAGGTACATTTCCAGGACTATTATGGTCTACTTGATGCATTTGACGTAGTCTTGAATGTGAAATCAAGCTGGTAATATGGAGAAAATAGTAGTCATGATGTATCATTTAGGGAATAAGAAATCCAATCATGAACATGAACAACAACCACGGGAAAATGATAAGCAGCCCTCGCTGGGCTGGCATCTGTTTCTTTTTCTAGATATTGCCTAAACAAAGCCGGCCTGAATTCCGTGAAGAAGATTCTCCTCTGCCTGGGGAGATCTTTCCCAGAGATGAACTTCTGCCCCATCCTCCCTGCTTTGGTCTCCCTCATCTTGCACTTCAGCGAGGACGAGGCCGAGTGCTTCCACAGCGTCTCCCGGCTGATTTGCTTCAACGACCCCAACAAGCGCTACATTGATCAGAACTTCCTCACGTACCGCGCCTCGTGCATGACGTTTGGGGACCTCGCCAACAAGTGCTGCCGAGGCATGCGGAAGCTGATTGCCAGTTCTCATCAGAACCTCTTTGAGTTTTACTCGGACTGGATCATGTGGATCTTTGCGGACCTACCATTCACATATGCCATCAGGGTGCTAGATGTCTACCTGCTTGAGGGCTACAAAGTTCTCTACAGGTTTGTTGCCGCTCTATTTACCTTGTCAGACACCTTGTGAGAAACTAATAGTTGTGACGAATTTAGCCACGTTTTAAAATTACAAATCATACTTGCAGGGTGGCTCTAGCTCTGCTCAGCCTCTACAAGGTGTCGGTGTCGTCCAGGGTAGCAGATGTTGAGGACTTCAGGACCGACATTAAGAAGTTTGTGCAGAATGTGGCTCGTCACTGCACGGAGGAGAACCTTCTGAGAGAAGCGTTCGGGATTCCTATGGCCACAAGGAGAGAGCTCAACCTCCTCTTCTATGCTAATAAAGATTCCCTCATGCAGAAGGGAGTCAGCATCCACCAGAAGAGGTGGGTGAAAACATTTTGTGCCTTTCAAACCAAAAAAGTCAACATCATCCTCTCACAGTCGCTGCTTTGCTATGTCTCTAAAGGCAGTCAGTGGACACGGTGGAATTTAACACCTTGAGCTCCAGTGTTGTGACAGAGACGGAGATGAGGGTCGTCTGGGCTTGGATCCCCGAACGCTTTGCCCTGTTCAGTCCCATTAAGCTGTTCAGCACAGTTGAACAGGAAGGAAATCTGACTTCGTAAGTTGCCCCCCCCACCTCGCAAAACGAGGACTGTGAAAATGTATGAGGAAATTCAGCTACCAAAACAACAAGCAATATGTCCAGATTTTCAAATGTAATCCGTAATCTGGTGACCAACTGCTCTGCTATAATTATGAAGAGAAAAATCAATTTGATGCAAATTATAAGGATAATTAAAACAAAGATATTCAGTCAAGTATTTGCTTTGAGAATACAGAGAAGTATAGACAAGGTCAGAGGGAGCTATTTTGTGCTTTTGTAGACCTAGAAAAAGCATATGACTGCTGACTGCTGAGAGAGGAACTCTGGTATTGTATGAAGAAGTCTGGAGTGGCATGTTAGGCTGGTGCAGGACATGTATGCTCTCTGTGGGACAGTGGTGAGATGTGCTGTGGGTGTTACAGAGAAGTTCAAGGTGGAGGTGGGACCCCATCAGGGATCATCTCTGGAATTGGTGCTTCCAGGCAGGAGGTCTATTGGAAGACCAAAGAGAAGATTTATGGACATAGTGAGAGAGTATGAGGTTTGTTGGTGTGAGAAAGGAGGATACATGGAAAATGTTTATCCCCTAATGGAAAAAGTCGAAAGGAAAGAAGACTCTTAATCACTTGTCCTTAACTCAGGGTTGCCGGAGCCTTTCTAAGCTGTCATGCAACCATTCACACATCTGGGCATTTTAAGGTCTCCAGTGAACCTCCTTCTTTTTTTCTGACTGTGGGAGGAAACCAGACAACCCGAAGGAAACCCATGCAGACACGGGGAGAACATGGAGATTCCACAGAGAGACAGCCCTGGTCGTAATCGAACCAGGGACCTTCTTGCCTCCTGTAAGGCAAAAGCACTACCCACAACACCCTGCAAGACAATGATAGGATTGGAATAGTATTTGCAGTTGCAATTCATTACTTCTCTTTACTGCTTATCCTGCACTAAGGAGCACGGGCTACATATATAAACAAACATTCCCACGTCTGTGCAATTGAAGGGATTTATCTTTTGCTGATCTATTTATCCATCCACTATTAGGCAAAGTCTGGATGGGTGTAACAGGGGCATACGTTCAGGGAGGAAAATTTGGCTGTCATGTGACTCACCGGGACTTCCCGGTTTATTGGTAACCCCTGCCTTTTACCAGGTAGCTGGAAATAAAATGATATGCAGCAAGACGATATGCAAGAAGGAGTTTGCCCCTCACACTCTAAGGTTGCCCAGAAGAAGGCTCTGCTGGAGTTACGAATCACTTATGCCACCCTGGCCTCCACCATGGCAAAAATTTACATCTGCAGGTCAAAGGCTGAGGTATAAGGAGCAGGTGGTCAGGAATGGCCCGCACAGTCTACGATTCTCCCCAAAACGCTCCGAGGCTCCCAACTAAGGCTCCGCAACCACCCTGGTCTGGAGATACAGGGGATGACAGAATGGGAACAGGAACATCAGGGGTGTGGGCAGATATCAGCTGCTGCAACTGGGCAACTAGGGCAACTAGGGCATTAGCGCATCTCGAACCCACCTTGCGGAGGTGTTGCTTGGCCTATATCTGGCCAGATTGTGCTGGGGGGCGTGCGGACCCAACTACAACAGCAACAACTCCGCACCAACAGAGTGAGAGTTCAAGGACTTGTCTGAAGTGCTGGCAGCAGGTGAAGGGTTTGTGATATCCGAAAAAGCAAGAGAGTCAGGCAGGAGACTGCTGGAAAATCTCCCATAGCAAAGAGCAGTCTGGCAAAGTCCAGAGCTGGTACTTATAAGAGTTGATTGCCAGTGATGAGCAGCAGCCCTTTCTCCAGGAGGAGTGAATAAACTGCTGGCTGAGATTGGCAGACTGAGGGGGCAGAGGGAGAATCAACGGAGAAACATTGACTGAATCGTGACTATAAGATTGTTTACATGCAGTAGAGGACATGTGTCATATGAACACAGACAAGACGTTTCCAAGAATTAATGCTGGCAATCAGCTTTTGCGTGTATGACCAGTGACCTCCGTATATTTAGTGTTTATATTCTTACTCACTTAAAATTACAATAATATAATAAGGTCAGGTCATCATGGTTCAAAAGCTGCTGAGTCGTGCATCCTGTCGGCGCAAAACTTCTGTTTCAAGTTTCAGTCATGGGTTTAGTTGCGTAAGAGAGATTCACAATGTGTTTTTACCATCAACATGTTTGCTTTGAGCGTGAGAGTCATTTGCCCTCCGTCAACATATATAGTAACATACATGTTTTTACAAGAAATTGGTGGAATTTATTCAACAATTTCATAAAACCTTTAATTAAAAAAAGTCACATCACAAATAAATACTCCCAAAAAAAATCATGATTTTGATGTATTTATAGACGTGACTTTCCCAATCACCAAAGAGGAACATGTGCTGTAACTGTCCATGTACAGTTCGATTTTAGCAATTTGCATATCCATTCACTTCCTCGGTTACAATTAAAATGTATTTATTATTCAATTCCACCAGGTAGAAATAAATAAAATGCTGTTTTTTTTCTATTTCCTTTTCTAAAGATTCTACTCCCATGTGGAAGGACATGAACCTGCAGTCTTGGTTATCAAAACTATGGATGAAGAGGTAACATTTTTTATTTTTCAAGTAAATCCAATGTGACACGCATTTCCTCTTGGTTTCATTTCATGTTCAAAACATTGTCGACTTCAGCGATTCATTCATGAAAATAAAAACACGTCTTCTGGAATTCTCATTTCCCAGGTCTTCGGTGCATACTTGTCAACAGATATGATTGAGAGAGGAAAATGCGAATCTGATGGACTCACATATTTTGGCACCGGAGAATGTTTTGTTTTCTCGGTGAGCCATCCTTGAGGGTGTTCGTAACATATACTCAGATATAATTCCAAAAATATGAATTGCATGAATGATAATAAATTTAACAATTATATTGATATGGTTTCTAAACGAAAATATGCATCAATATGAAAGAAAAAAAAATCTGACTTGTGCTTTCAGCTTCGTCCCGGCATGGAGCGGTACCAGCAGACGATGATTAACATCATGACCAAGAGAGCTTCACCTCAACAGGCTAAAGTCAGCAGCTGTGTCCCCTTCCAAGAGACCAGTGGTTCAAGATCCTCCATCACTACCAACATGACCCTGACCTGTCCTGCTGGAACGCCCCAGGACCCCAGCTACCTGACCATACCTTTCACTGCCTTATCAGAGGAACCCAGAACTGCTAAAGAACCCAAGAGACCCAAAGAACATGAACCCGCCATGTTCGTAGCAGGCAGCGACAACCAGCTCATTATTGGTAAGGCTAACACGTCGTGATAAAGATTCTAGATGACTTCTGACAACAAGACAACATAATGTGGGAGAAAGTGAGCTGTTGATAAAATTCTGAGCAATTTGCCTTCAATGTTCTGATTTGCAGGTGGTGAATGACTCTCAAGTCATTTTTACTGACACATGAATCATGATTTCTCATCTCTATTGAAACGTTAACTGCAAATAAGAGACTAAACAACACGGCACTATTGCCAAGTTAATCAATTACCCCCTTGAGAAGTACAACAGCCCTGGTTTCTTGCAGCAAGTGAATCAGTAGCTATCCTCCATGCAAAACAAACAAGTCACTCGGTAACTCAATGAACAACATGCTCAGTAGCTCACAACAGCTGTCCCCACTCACAAAATGAACAAGTCGCTCAGTAACTCACTGGACAAATCATTCAGGAGCTCAGAGAAGCCGCCCTACTTGGAAACTGTGGCTCAAATGACTTAACAAAAAAAAAAAAATCAATTCTCCGGGCAAATGACTCATATAAACTTGAGTCAGTAAAAAGAATTGCGTTTCCCATGACTGTTGTCTTCTTTCAGGTGGCGATGGAGGCCACGCTCTCCTGCTGCATGAAGACCTCCAGGGAGGATACACAGAGTTTTGTGAGACATTCAAGAGCATGCCGCTCTGCAAGGGACATTTCAAGATCCAATCCCTGGAAGTCTGGGGTGTCCAGAACTCTATCTCCTTTTCTCACTGCTTGCCCTCTCAATAAAATAACAGTGTCAAGCACATCTGTAGCTACAGTATAGACATTTTGTTTTACATTGCACTGCCATTTCTTCAAAATAATCCGTCATTTTCCTTTGTCTATTTTTTGGAGAAAATGTACTTCATGTGTTTCTATTTGCACCCACACCCACAGACCCACGCACAAACACACACACACACACATCATCTACGACAGGAAAAGAGCTGTTTTTTTGTGTGAGCCATGTTTTAGATGGTTCCTGCATTATTCATGAATAATATCCTACCTGCCTAATTTCAAATAAAAGAAACCGTCTTTTAATCCTGACTTTCTCCTTCTTTTTTTCACTACCTTATATGATTTATTTTCTCACGTATAAATGACAAGTTTCTACATTCACATCATAGTAGAGTCCTGATTGCGTAATCCAATCTAAACATATGCATGTGCAAAGTTGGCAGGTAAATATAGTCATATATATGGCAACTTTCAGAGAAGCAAGGTCATATTTATAAAGAGCTTTTTGGGTGAATGTTTGCAAAGTCATAACGTGAATAATATCGCCCTGTGATCGAAATGAATAAAACCTAGCCCAAGTAGGAGATCAATGATGTTATGGGATGCTGAGCCAGAGGATGTACATATCAGGTTAAACTTAGGGGTCAAAGCTCAGAAAATCACATTTTGAAAAAAAACAAACAAAAAAACTTGCTGCAAGTCCCTCATTATTCTCAGTGATAATGGGAAGGAATACAGAATAGAACAGCCTGTTAACCAACAAAGAATGTATCAAATGTAATGGTGTGGGAGAAGAGTGGGCTTTACAAATGGCTAATAACTTGAGGAAAAATTGTAAATGCTGTTTTAAACAAATCATTCCTGTTGTAAAGTGATTGAGGATTTGAAATAATATGGAAACATGAGCAAGCAGAGAGCTTTTCTTTTCGTTTTTGACTGAAGACAGAAAGAAGGAAGAGAGAGATGTATCTTTGTCTACTGAAGATTTGAGAAGTCACCCAAATAAGATAGTCTTCAGAGGCCATTGGAAGGGAAAAAGAGGGAAAGAAATGGGGTTGAGAGGCAGTTTAAGTGAAAGTTACACTGTTTAATGCCAAAAATAATGCCTGACAGCAATGTGGATATAATGTGACTGAAGACTTAAGCAATAAGGAAAAAAAATGGTTGATCTTGTGATTGATCTTGTCAGTGGATAGATGGATAACACAGTTGGATATATTCGAAATGTAAGAAAACCAAATAACTGTGCAGCAAACACAACTGGAATGCTGGCTATTGTGGTGCCATTACAGTAGATGACATCCGATCTTAAAAAAGAAAAATCATTTTGAGTTGACATTCATGAAGCCTGCATTGCACCACAAGGGGCTCATTGTGCTGCAGTGCAGGCCTCATGATGGCAACATCAGCTTGACCAGATGCTTTATCATCTATAATAGCTTAGATGAATTTTCGAGACTGCATCAAAAAGAACCAGCTTCTTCTCAGTAAATGGGGTTAGGGTATTGAGGAATGACAATGCATGCCAAACAGGCTCGGAGTCAGAACTGAATCATGAAATGAAAGTAATCATGGGAAGCAAAGAAAAATCCATGAGATATTAGGGGTGACTTTTTGTTACTTTGCTAAATCCCAGCTTGTCACAATATTGACCAAAGGTGGAAAGTGGGAGTGGAAAATTCCTTGCAAAAAGTTATTTTCCTGATTAACGTTGGGACATAGAAAGGAGCAATATAACGCAAGTGTTGTAAAGCATCCATCCTAACTTAAAAAGTAAATCGTCTTGGTGGAATGTAATTCCTTACAGCCTGATACAAATAAGACACTGCATCAAGTTGAGGAAATGTGGTGTAGAATGATGATATCTGAGAAATGTACACATGAATTCACAATTAATATGCACAGCAGAATTCTTGGCTTCTATCTATCTATCTATCTATCTATCTATCTATCTATCTATCTATCTATCTATCTATCTATCTATCTATCTATCTATCTATCTATCTATCTATGAATGACTCCCGTCTTTCTAAAGGGACTGCTATTCCACGCCGAGACAGTAGGTGGCACTAGTGAGTCTTGGACGCAGCTGGTCGACCGCTTTTCGGGGGAAAACCCGAGAGGAAAAATAACCAGGACAAAATATATCCTAAAAGGAAAATAACCGGAGAAGTATGGATGATGTATGCGAATGAGAATGAGGAGTAAACGCTATTCAGCCATGAAATATAAATAAGGCGTAAAGTGAAGAAGAGTCCACCGACAGAGGTGCCAGACCCCGGGGAGAAGAGACGCCTGGTAGGTCTGAGCACCGACACAGCGGCTCCGCTGCAAGCTAGCCGAGTTAGCCGCAAACCTCTCCCGACGTGGACTTCTGGTAACGTCCGGCGGTCGGTTCACGATTCTCGGTGTCCTCTCATCCAAAACGTCCGCCACCCGCAGCTCAAATGCCACGGTTCTCGTTCAAGTGTGTCCTCAAACCAAAGGCTTACAGTGAGACTTTCGGACGACATTCAAAAAGGATAATTTGTATTTATCAAGTCTCTGGATAGAATAAATAATGAGAAAAAATAACGCCTGATATCAACATAAAAGCTCGTCTTTTTCAACTCCTGAAAAAGTGAATGATAATGCGTCTGTATTTGCAAGATATACCTTACCAATATTATTCAATGTAATTGTGTAAATAAGTAAACAATAGATCCCTCATAATTTTGTTTAAAAAAGGTGTTTCCGATTGCCCAATAAATCAGTACAAAATTATTTGCAAGCGATATCCTTGAAATTGTGCTGCATTAACACAACAGCTGTGTGTCCCCGTCATCTAAGCACATAAATGGTCCAATGAAAAATAATGAAAACTGTGCATTTTTACTCTTTCTAATATTCCACCCAAGCAACTTGCTTCTGTGCTTCTCTGAAATTGCAGAATCTGAGTGTGAAGACTAGTCCATCTCTACATTCTTTAACAGTAAAGTGCAGAAACACAGAAACGTAACCAAAGCAATTGAATTAAATTCAAAACATAGTGAATGCAGTGTTCTTCTAAAAACACATGTGCCTGATTTTGTGTTTTGCATAACATATCATGCACTCCAATCTTATGCACTCACAGAAAAGACAGTGCAAAGGCTGTTCTGTGCCTTCATTGTGGGAACGAGCATGTACCAAACTGTGAAGTTAAGAATTATAATTCATTTAATTTTAGTGTGCTTTCTGTGTGTCTTTTGTTGTGTTTGAAATTCTCTTCCAGTCATGGGCCCAGGTACATCACCAGTTTCTGAAATGGATTCTTCAGAGGAAAGTAAGAATTTGTGCACTGCTGTATTTAAGTTGTAGATCAGTAATTGCGTTCAAATTTCATTTGCTCTGTTTAAACAATCCAAAAAGTGTTTCATTTTTGAATTTCCATTTACCGTAGATATAGAAGTGATGGGTAGGGTGATAGATGAGGTTAGACAGGAATCTCCAGAGAGAAAGGGAGCAGGGGAGAACTTCTAGAGAGGTGGAGTTATGCCTTGGAAAGACGATGAGTGAAGCAACAAGAGAATAAGTGTCTGTGAATGTGAAGGACCCAGACAGAATCCTGAGGCTTCATAGATTGGAGATAAAGAAGGTGAAGGACTTTCAGCACCAAGAGTCAACAGTCCAGAGCAACTGAGATTGCAATGTTGTCTGGTTTAGAGACACAGAAGAAAGGACATGATGCAGCAGAAATGGAAATGTTTGGGTTCTCTTGAGGAACAAGGAGGATTGAGAGGATCCGGGATAGCCCGCCAAAGATTGGTACATAATGCATACTTGACATGAATGACTGAATGATTGGATCAATGAATGTGGGAGCTCAAACAAGAGATTATTTCATTTTTGGAGCAACTTGAGAACATTTGAGAATATTCCTGAGCTGAATGACACAGATTGGCTTTTTGATTTGGCCTTTACCGTGGACATACTGACACGCATGAATGAGCTGGATGGGAAGCTACAAGGGAAGAACCGGTTTGTGCATGAAATGCAAGCAAACGTCAGAGCCTTCAAAACCAAGCCAGTTTTATTTTCAAAGAAAATGTCAGACAATGTTGAGACAAATGTCAGAGGAGTCTGATATATACTGTTAACAAATGCGTTTTTTTTTTTTTTTTTTATATGTATCGTATCTTGTGCTGACCCTGCCCCTCTGTCAAATTTTAAAAGTCAATGCGGCCCCTTAGCCAAAAAGTTTGCCCACCCCTGGTCTAGAGTAAGACCAGAGAGGAGGTTTATGGATGAAGTGAAAGAGGACATGAAGTGAGAGAAGATGATTAAAAGGATAGAGTTCAATGGAGGCAGGTGATGTGACTGTGGCGACCCTTGAGGGGAACAGCCCAGAGAAAAAAAAAGAAATATACACAGAACTAAACTCTATGTTTTTGTGTGTGCATGTCTTGTAATGGGTTGTTTGAAATTTTCTTTCAGCCATGGGTCGAGGTATATCACCGGTCTCTGATATCGATTCGGCAGAGGAAAGTAAGTATTGATGCAACTTTTTTTTTTTTGTAGTTTTAGGTCAGTAATTGCATTCATATTTAGAATGCGAGCAGGTTGCAGCAGGTGGGGAAAAGTGTCAGGATGATAAGAGTATCAGCCAGAATGAAAGGAAAGCATTGAAGATGGAGATGAGAGCAATAATTGTGTCTGGATTGCTGCGGTGTGAGCTTCCCTTCCAGGCAGGAGGACTCGAGGACGACCAGAGAGGAGCTTTATGGATAGAGTGAAAGAGGACATGAAGTGAGAAAAGATGATTCAGACAACAACAACAGCATCAGGGATGACAAAGGGCAACATCAAGGAACAGTGAGGGGGAAAAATACGGATCTGCATCAGGGTGGGATGAACTGTTGGCTGAAGGAGCTGCGCATCAGCCACAGCTTGTCATGCAGGGGGTGGGAAGGATTGTCCAGGATAGCTCCCAGTTTGTCCTTCACTCTGCCCACTACCACCGATTGAAGGTGGTCCAGGTTCAGTCCCACCACCGAGCGGACTTTCCTCACTATCTAATTGAGCCTATTGACCGCACCAGTCCTGGCACCACCCCACTATACCGAAGAAGAGTGTGCTGGCTACCACAGACTGGTAGGTCTTGAGGAGCCCGCTACGGATGCCAAACGACCTCAGTCTCCTCAAGAAGAACATCCTGCTCTGACGCTTCCTCTACAGTGAATCAGTGTTGTGTGACCAGTCCAGTTTGTTGTTGATGTGGACCCCAATCTGTATCGGTGTTCAGGGGGATGGGGGGCAGGGATGATCTTGGGGGGGGGGATACTGTCAGATGGGAGAGTAAAGGTTGTGTGTATGTTAATGTTTCCATGGATGTAGTTGGGGGCGGGGGGGGCTGTCTGGAAGCTTCCGGTGGCCAGCCACAGCCACAATCACCTGTCTCCACTGAGGCAGTTGATTGTGGCTGTGGTGATCCCCAAGGGGAGCAAAACAAAAATAGGAGTACATTATTTGGGGTCCAAAAACATCCAGCAGGTTAATTGGCAAAAATTGGGAAAGTTGTCCTGAATGAATGAATGAATGAGTGGGTGAGTGAATGTTGTCTGTCTTTGTGTCTTTATGTGACACTGTGATTGACTGTCGACCAGTCGAAGATGTATCCCGCCTCTCGCCCGATGACAGCTGGGATAAGCTCCAGCATCCCCCGTGACCCTGACTGCAGGATAAGCGGCAGATGATGGATGGATAGAGAAACAGAACTAAACTTTGTTTTTATGGATGCATGTCTTGTAATGTGTTGTGTTTGTAATTTTCTTTCAGCCATGGGCAGAGGTATATCACCGGTCTCTGATATGGATTCTGCAGAAGAAAGTAAGTATTGGTGCAACTTTTTTTTTTTTTTTTTTTTTAAGTTTTAGGTCAGTAATTGCATTCATATTTGGAACGCCAGCAGGTTGGATCAGGTGGGGAAAATGGTCTGGGTGCTAAGAGTATCATCCAGAATGAAAGGAAAAGCATAGAAGAGGGAGGTGAGAGCAATAATGGTGCCTAGTTTGCTAAGATTTGAGCTTCAGGCAGGAGGACTAAAAGGAGACCAGAGAGGACGTGTATGGATGGAGTGAAAGAGGAAAGGAAGTGAGTCAGTGTGAAAGAAGATGATTTAAAAAATACTGATTGGCTGTGGCAATCAGAAAAGAAGAAGAAATATACACAGAAGTGAACTTAAAATGATATTAGTAGCAAGGATGACATCCTACTGTCACTTCCTTGTTTTACTATTCATTGCTCTCATAAAATTGGGGCTGTTTCGACGTCTTTAAGCTTGTCTAAAATTAATCTACACACAGCGAACAATAATAAATACATTTAATGTTTCTACATTTTTTAACACATGTAATCATTTAATTCAAGCCTCTCGGCTGACATAAAAAAATCCCAATTTAAATACTGACTGATGGTCTCTATTTTGGGCTGACAACAAAAATAATATGTAGTATAATATGATTTGTATTTTTTCTCAGTTGCAGAAGACGTCAGTCTGAAGGAAATGTTAGGCTCCCATTGTAATGAATCTGAGCTGCAGATCTCCAAGCAGAGCAACCGATCAGACAAGTGCTACCCATGCACTGTTTGTGGCAAGACGTTTGACCGACCGTCCAAGTTAGAGAGGCACAAGCCGGTGCACACAAAGCAGCCAAAGATCCTGCATCAGTGTGAGCATTGTGAGAAGAGTTTTACGCAGTTCGAGAGGCTGATCCGACACCAGAAAAGCCACAACAAGACGAACAGACACCCCTGCCCCGACTGTGAGAAAGTGTTCAACAGACCCTCGAGGCTAGAGAGGCACAAACGCACACATTCCAAGAAGCCCAAGGTGCCTCACCAGTGCTCGTACTGCATGAAGACGTTCAATAAGCTGTACAAAGTCATCCGCCATGAGCGGATGCACACCGGCGAGCGACCCTTCACTTGCTCCATCTGCGGGAAAGGATTCTCCGAGTCGAGTCGCTGTATTGCGCACGAGAAGAGACACAGGGAGGAGCCGGAGAAGCCGCACTGCTGCGCCGATTGCGGCCGGCGTTTTACCAATGCCTCGGAGCTGCGACGGCACTTAATCTCACACACACGAGAGAAGCGTTTCAAGTGCACGCTGTGCGAGAATCGCTTCTCGCGCTCAGAGGAACTCAAAAGACACATGTGGAGGCACACCGGGGACAGGCCGTACAAATGCGTCATCTGCAACAAGGGGTTTTATTCGCGCAGGGATATGAATGTTCATGGTTTGACCCACTCCGGAGAGAAACCTCACCTCTGCCCTGTGTGCGGTAAAGGCTTCTCACAGCTGGGCAATATGAAGGAACACGAACAGAACGTGCACATTAAGTCAGAGAAATACATTTGTAAAGAATGTGGGGAGACCTTCACGCGCTACAAGTCAATGTTGAAGCACAAGCGGACGCACACGCAACCTACCTTTGGCCCAGCTGCAGCCGCAGGTTTTCCTGGAGGACAGACGGAGGCACCCAAAGACATTGCAGTCTTCAACGGACTGCCCGAGGATCCGAGCAGCTGAATGTATGAAATCCACGCACGATGAAAGTTTTACACTTAATTTCCCCTTTGGTGCCATCGTCAAGCATTCATATTTCAAATCACTGATTAGAAGCTTTATGGGTATTTGCATATGATGGATGTTAAATCACGTTGCCAAAAACATCTTGAAAGAACATTTGAGACGTTTGATTAAGCATGTTGTTGCACGAAGTGCAGCTGTACTTATCAGTCAATACAGATTTACGTTCACCTTTAAAAGGTAGTCATGTGCGTGACGTGCGTCAGAACCTGTCCGTCAAGAGATGTTTTAAATTATGTTCTATATTTGTAATGGCTGAGGTACAGATCGCTGTAATTTAACCTTTTTTTCAAATCTCGCCCTTACAGTGTATGTCACAGGTAAGTACTGACTCCACTGCAGGATTGTATAGAGCGAGACACTCCCATTCTGTTCATAAATATATATATCTGTGTAAGATGTTCTCAGTTTTTTTAAGTGCGATTCGTCAAGGTTTGACCAATGAAACAGTAATAAAAATTTTCAGAGAATAATCTAACGACCAATAAAGTAATTTCATATAATAGCATTTAAAATGCTATAATGCATTGTTGTTTTTTCGCCTTGAGTTCCGTCAACAAAGACGTTTGTGACATTTAACAGGAAGCTGCGGGGGAGAGGTAACTTTGGACTTAATTAGTGCACAATAGTGACAATAGTAATCACAATAATAAACACTGATAAACCATAGTTGATGTGACTCCTGACAAATATGAATTGCATGATTGATTGTCAGTTTTACAACCATATTGATTGGTTTCTGAATGAAAATGTGCATCACTGTAAAAGAAAAAAAAATGTGACTTGTGCTTTCAGTTTCGTCCCAGCCTGGAGCAGTATCAGCAGAGAATGGTCAACATCATGACCAAGAGCTTCCCCTCAATGGGCTCAAGTCAGCAGCTTTGTCCCCTTCTAAGGGTCCAGTAGTTCAGGATCCTCCATCATCGCCAACATGACCCTGACCTGTCCTGCTGGGACCCCCGAGGTCCCCAGCTACCTGACAATACCTTTCACTGCCTATCAGAGAAATCAAGAACTGAAGAGCTGAAGAACCCAAGAAACCCCAAAGACATGAACCCACCATGTTCATAGCAGGCAGTGACAACCAGCTAATTATTGGTAATGTAAAGTGAACACACTTTGATGAAAAATATAGATGACATTGGACGACTAGAAGACATCACAGTGTGGGAGAAAGTGAAAGAATTTTGATGAATTTGTCTTCAATGTGCTGAAATGTGAACAAATCCTGAGAGTGATTTATATTTAGTCACGACTTCTTGTCTCTAAAGTTTATAGATTTTTAATCTGAGTGTAAAATTGAAATAATGAAAAACACTGCATTTCTCCTTTTTGATAACACGTAATACAAGGATTCATATGGCCCTCAATGTTTTGTACTTCTGAATTATATTACTGTTAGTGTTATTTTCCTGTTCACATGTTTTGAATTTAGACGTTCAAAGTGACCATTTTATTGTGGATAATTTGTACCGGTAATATCTTTCTGAAGGTTTTTTTCCCCCTGACAGAAGTTTTCTTCATTCTATGTGGTATTCAAATATGAATGACAAAGTGATTTTGGTCAAAACTAGCTTTGTGTTCTCTGTTAAGGCTTTAAAAGTATGCCAATTTGCAATAAAAAAAATCATGAAATAGTTCATATGCATTTAATGTTAATGGTTAAAATAACGTCATGCTGAATGGTCCATTGCCAAGGACCGTGCCCACCACCAGCATGGACGGTTCACACTCCTACCCTCCGGCCGGAGGTGCAGGGGTAACGACACGATAAAAAAACTCGTTCTACCCAACTGCCATCAGACACTTACAGCTGGCACTCATTCTCCTTGCACATGGAAAGTCTACCGGCTCTTTAATTTGCATTGGAATTGCACTCATCCTTGCACCTGCACTTTGTGAGTTGCACATCAACCTGCACTCAAACATCTTATTGCACTGTACTCTACTCACTGTTTTATTGCAATGTTCACATTCATATCTATAATCATATTTATAATGACGTTTACGCTCTTCTACCAGCACATATACCAATCCACTGCTTACAGCAAAGTAGGAATTTCACTGTGCAGGGAAACACGTTTCTACACTGTACATGTGACAATAAATGTCATGAATCTTGAATCTTGGTTGGCCCTCACACATTTCCACCTCACCAACTGTGGCCCTCTTTGCAAAAGGTGTGGACACCCCTGCTATAAATTCGGTCACTGACCCATCCCTGCTATTGCTATTTAGCTAACTGCATATAAGAGACATAACAGCATTTACTCTCTTATTTGCAGATACATGATGGACTCCTAGGTGAAGTGGAGGATCGTGTGCCTGTCGATCCTTCCCATGGAGGATGCTGAAGACATCTACGTAATTGGAATTATGAGAACAAGTATGCTGTTGTTTGAAGCCAGCCATTTCCAAAATTGGGAAGTCGTTGGCAATAATTTTGGCCATCAAGCAGCTGCTCATCATGGTTGATGCAATGCGCAGGGCTGCCAAAACTGAGACTCAAATGATAGGTGAACACTGTTGTAGACAGGATGAACGCTTTTCAAGAATGAATGCCAACTTGGAGAAGTTGACAGTTGGGCTCAATTTGGACGATTGGATCAACGTCACCGGAAGAACCAAAGAGACTTAAGATAGACGGAAAATCACAGTGGCGACCTGAAGCCAAAACACTTATCTTCATCGGCTCCTCATGCTGACCATGGAAGTCTGGTGTCTCTCCATTTGCAGACAAGATGCCCCCTCAACGTCCCTCTCCAACTGCGAACTTTGTCTCAGTATCAGAACTCTCCAAGGTCATCTCCATGGCAACGGCCGCGTCTTCGTCATCAGAGACATTGGGTGGGACTGAGTGGAGAGGAAGTCCACGGGCTTACATATACACACCTCTCAACTCGACGCCTTCTTGGCTCCCAAACCCCCTCTTGCTCCATGTTGCAGCCTGTTGCAACAGCTCACCTGCTGCTGTAACACACAAATATCCCCTTGGGGATCAACAAAGTATCACTCACACACAAAATGAACGAGTCACTCAGTAACTCAATGAACAAATCTCTCAGTAGCCCTAAGTAGCTGCCATATTCAGAAAACAGGTGACCAACTCTGTGACTGAACTAACTCAGAAAACCAGAGTAACTCATATGAGCTCGAGTCAATGAAAAAAATCGAGTTCCCAATGACAATTGTTTTCTTTCAGGTGATGATGGGGGAAACGCTCTCTTCCTGCAGGAAGACCTCCAGGGAGAATACAAGGAGATGTTTACGGGCATGTCACTCTGCAAGGGACATTTCAAGATCCAATACCTGGAAGTCTGCGGTGTCCAGAACTCTATCTCCTTTTCTCACTGCTTGTCCTCAGTAAAATAACAGTGTCAAACCAATTTAAAGCTACACTATACACGCAGTATAGTGGTTTGGTTCTAATTGGTTCGAGGTTGTCTATTTATTTATTGTTTTTTCGAAAATGTACTTTATTTGCACACAGACACACACAGTATAGGCTGACAGGAAAAGAGCTGTATTTGGTGTGAAATAAAATAACGCAAGTGTTGGGAAAACTTATAACTTATAAAGCAAATAGTCGCAGGAGAATGTCAGATAGATGGCATCTATCTATCTATCTATCTATCTATCTATCTATCTATCTATCTATCTATCTATCTATCTATCTATCTATCTATCTATCTATCTATCTATCTATCTATCTATCTATCTATCTATCTATCTATCTATCTAGTTGATGTGACTCCCGTCTTTCTAAATGAACTTTTATTCCACTCCGGGACGGTAGGTGGCGCTAGTGAGTCTCAGACGAAGTTGGACGGCCGCCTTTGGGGGAAACTCTCGAGGAAAAAGAAGCAGGAAAAAAAGAATGCTAAAAAAAAGATGCGGAGAGGGAAAAGAAACGGAGAAGCACGGATGGAATATGGGGCGAATGAGAAAGAGGAGGAGTAAATTGTATTTAGCCATTAAATGTAAATACGGTGTAAAGTGAAGAAGAGTCCATTGACCGAGGCGCCAGCCCCCGGGGAGAAGGGACGCCTGGTAGCCTGGTAGGTGGGACTACCGACACATTTTCCCCTCGCCTTACCCCGCAGCGGCTCCGCTGCTAGCCGAGTTAGCTGCAAACCACTCCCGGCGTGGACTTCTGGTAACGTCCGGCGGTCGGTTCACGGTCCTCGGTGTTCTCACCGGAGCCGCCGGCGTCTTCCAAAACGTCCTCCAACCTCGGCTCAAATGTTGCAAATTCTCTTTCTGCGTGTTTCGATAACCAAAGTCTCATATCAAGAATCTTTGAAGTGACTCTAAAATATTGTTATTTCAATACATCTCTAATAAACAAGTCTCTAAGTAGAATAAATAATGATAGAATAACGGCTCTTTTCAAATTAAAAGCCCGTTTTTTTCAAGTCCTGGAAAAATCAAAACAATTAATGAATGCTACCTCGTCTGTTTTATAAAACCGTATATATCTATTCATTTTGCAAAATATATCTCCCGTAATAATGTAAAAACTGTTTCCGGTTGCTTGGCAGATCTGTATGAGTCTTTGCAAGAAGTATCTTTTAAATTGTGTGGCACAAACATAACAGCTATTTCGGTAACGGCTTTGTGCGAGTAACGTAGTGTGCGAAGTGTCAACTGAAGCACATCAATGGTCCAGTGAAAAACAATGAAAAACATGTATTTTCACTCATTTTTAATACCCCCAACCAGTAAACTGGCTTCTGTACAGGTGGTTCTTACGGAAAAAATGTGCCTGATTTTGTGTTCTGCTTAACGTATCACGCACTCCAATCTTGTGCACTATCAGAACACAAGGTGCAAAGGCTGTGTAAGTGACTTCAGCATAAGGTTGCACATCGTATTATTGAATGCCTAGTTTGTGCTTGACAAACGCGTACCAAGCTGAGAAGTTATTTATTAGATATTAATTCATGTCATTTTCATGTATGTTTATGTGTGTGTGTGTCTTGTGTTCGGTATTGTTTGAACACTTCTTTCAGTCAGCCATGGGCCCAGATATATCACCAGTTTCTAAGATGGATTCTTCAGAGGAAAGTAAGTATTGGTGCATCTTTTTTTTTTTTTTTTTTTTTTAGTTTCAGGTCATGCAATGTTGTGGTCTGTAGTGAGAGCAGGAAACAGGTGGAGGAACATCTACAGAGATGGAGGTATACCCGGGAAAGCCGCAAGCTTTCACATTCACATGTGAATGTGGAGAACCCAGATGGACAGGTGAGGCTACATGGAGTAGAAATAAAGAAGGTGAAGGATTTTCAGTGCCTAGAGTCAACAGTCCAGAGCAACTGAGAGTTTGAAAAGGAGGTGAAGAAATATGTGCGAGCAGGTTGAAGCAAATCGGGAAAATTGTCCTGGATGATAAGAGTATCAGCCAGAATGAAAGGAAATCTGTAGAAGACAGAGGTGAGAGCAGCAATGGTGTTTGGTATAAAACATTGAGGAAAAGGCAGGAAGAAGCAGAGGTGGAGATGTTAAAATTCTCTTAAGACTGAGGAGGATGGAGAGAGTCAGGAATGGGTCCACCAGAAGGAAAGCTGATGTTAGATGTTCTGGAGATAAAGTCAGACTGAGATGGTTTTGACATGGACAAAAGATGGACAGTGAAGATCTGGGGAGAAGGATGCTGAGGTTGTAGCTGCCCCGCTGGAGGTCTTGAGGAAGACCAGAAAGGAGGTGAAAGAGGACATGAAGTGAGTTGATGTGAGTGAAGATGGTACAGAGGATCGGGTTAGATGGTCATTGATTGGCTGTGGCGAGCCCTAAGGGGGAGCAGCCAAAAGGAAAAGTAGAAGTATATACAGAAGTGAGCATTAGATTATATTACCATTAACCTACATTTTCTAGTATTAGTGACTTCCTTTAGCTTGTGTAAAATTAACTTACACACAATGAACAATAATTAATACATTTAATATTTTAACATTTTCCGAACACATGTAAGTATTAAATTCAAGCCTCTCCTGGCTCACATAACAGACAATCTCAATTGGAAAACTGACTGATGGTCTCTGTCTTGGGCTGCCAACAAGAATAATGTAATTTAATTTGTATTTCCCTCAGGTGCAGAAGACGTCAGTCTGAAAGAAATTTCAGACTCCGATTACAATGAATCTTCTACGGACTCTGAGCCGGAGAACTCCAAACAGAGCAACCGATCAGACAAGTGCTACCCATGCACCGTTTGTGGCAAGACGTTTGACAGACCGTCCAAGTTAGAGAGGCACAAGCCAGTGCACACAAAGAAGCCAAAGACCCTGCATCAGTGTGAGCATTGTGAGAAGAGTTTTACGCAGTCCGAGAGGCTGATCCGACACCAGAAAATCCACAACAAGACGAACAAACACCCCTGCCCCGACTGCGGTAAAGTGTTCAACAGGCCTTCCAAGCTAGAGAGGCACAAACGCACACACTCAAAGAAACCCAAGGTGCCTCACCAGTGCTCGTACTGCATGAAAACGTTTGATAAGCTGTACAAAGTTGTCCGCCATGAGCGGATGCACACCGGCGAGCGGCCCTACACCTGCTCCGTCTGCGGGAAGGGATTCTCCGAGTCGAGCCACTGCATTGCGCACGAGAAGAAACACGGGGAGGAGCCGGAGAAGCCGCACAGCTGCGCCGATTGCGGCCGGCGCTTCGTCAAGGCCTCGGAGCTGCGACGACACTTAATCTCACACACACGGGAGAAGCCCTTCAAGTGCACGCTGTGCGAAAGCTGTTTCTCACGCTCGGAGGGACTGAAAAGACACATGAGGAGGCACACCGGGGACAGGCCGTACAAATGCGTCATCTGCAACAAGGGGTTTTATTCGCGCAGGGATATGAATGTTCATGGTTTGACCCACTCCGGAGAGAAACCGCACCTCTGCCCCGTGTGCGGGAAAGGCTTCTCACAGGTGGGGAATATGAAGGAACACGAACAGAACGTGCACATTAAGTCAGAGAAATACATTTGTAACGAATGTGGGGCGACCTTCACACGCTACAAGTCACTGACGAAGCACAAGCGGATACACACGGGGGAGAGGCCATACCTATGCCTCACCTGTGGCCGCAGATTTTCCTGGAGTCATTGTCTAAGCCGACACCGGAGGACTCACTGTCACGGACCGGCGGAGGCACCAAAAGACATCGGAGGCTTTAACGGACCATCCGAGAATCCGAGCAGCTGAAAATATGAAGTCTGTGAAGGATGGAAGTTTTATATTTCATTTCCCTTGTGGTACTACAATCGAGCATTCATATTTCAAATCACAGATGAATAGCTTTTTGCTCTTTTCATTGACTCATGTTGAATTCATCGTCGAAACACACCGGACCGGCTCCAGAAACATCATCCACTGCCAGTATTTTATTGACATCTGATGGCTGCTAGAATCATTTTGCCAAAAACATCTTGAAAAGAATGTTTGCCGTTTACACGAGGTGCAGCTGTACTTACCAGTCAATACAGATTTATGCTCACCTTCAAAAGTTAATAATGCTTGTGCATGCAGCTCATCTGCAGTTGTCCGTCAAGAGTTATGTCAAATTATTCCCAATAATAGTAATGGCTGACATGCACATCTATTGGACTTCATAATCTTTCTTCAAAATCCCGCCCTTACTTTGTATGTCACAGGTTAGTACTGACTACTGCAGGATTGCATTGAGCTAGAAACTCCTTTTTGTTCATAAATATATATCTGTGTAAGATGTTCTGTTTTTTTTTTCTGTGCGGTCCGTCGAGGTTGGAGCCATGAAAATCATAACATTTTTTGGGGAAAAATGACTCCAAATAAAGTTGTTTCATACGATAGCATTTCATATATTGTTCTGCCTTGAACACTGTCAAAAAGGAAGCTTAAGATTTAACAGTGAAGCTCTGGGGACGGGTGACTTTGCACACAAATACTGCACAATAATGACAACAGTAACAATAATAATAATAAACATTATCTGTTGAGTCGGAGGTCCAGTATTTCCTTCCTAAAACTCTTACAGCCAATAGACAACGTCGACCCGGTTGCCAGGCAACCTCTTGTGTTTCGCCTTCCAGGGCGTGTAGCTTGCGTTTTTGAGGACTTCTGTTTAACCTTATTTTCCTCTCCGGATATATTTTAATGCGTGAAATAAAATTTCCTGATCTTGTGAGAAGCTAGAGTATTTAAAAATTGACAAAATATACGATTAAACATCGGGTATGGATTTTGAATCAAATGTCTCCGACCAGCTCGAGCTACAGGCCGTGATCGGTTTTAACGGTAAGTCTGTTTACCTTTAACGCTAAGTCCCCGACAAGCATTTATGTTGTTTAAGATAACAGGATAAATATTTCCGATTATGTTTTTCAACATAACGTTGATTGAACTACGCTGCAAAAAGTCTTGTATTGATTTTGAAAAGCAATCATAATTTTGACGTCACATCCCTCTTATTTTGAAAGTGCCGTCATTTAGAAAAGCTGCTACAAGAGGGAATATGACTTAAAATGTATTGTTATTATTATAATAATAATTATTATTATTATTACTATCATCATTATCTCATCTCTCCAGGCTTTTCAGGATAATTTAGAAATTTAAAATCCTTCTCCATGCATAAAAATCCCTAAATTACCATCTTGTAACTGCTTCTTGTGGCCCTTGGTGTCTAAAAGCATCCTGGGAGCCAGAGCGTTCAGTTACCTCCTCTTTCTATCTCCAACCAGGGATTCTCCTTTGTTTTTGGGAGAGCCTAGAGTTGGGTGAAGTATTTAACTTTACATAGGCTTACTTTGCTGAAGGATATCCTCTGATGCACCTCTCTGTCACTGCTCCCACTCTTCCCATTCTGTCTGCATCCCTTCATCAGTACATGATAGTAACCTCATATCTTCTGCCAAGTCCCGGCCTTTCTATCCCTCTGTCCTCACCCTCTGTTTTTACACCAGCCTGTCGAGGCAAAAGGGTGCCAGCACTGAGCTGGGATCCGTCCCAGGTTTCCGCACTGGTAAAAGGCAGATGTTTCTTCGCCACTCTTGCCAGGTGCTTGACCATACAGGAATGTTGGGTTTCTGTAATTCATATGGTCCAGATTCACTCTCTATGTAAAGAGTCATCAAAGGTCAAAGTTCAAAATTCAAAGTCAGCTTTAGTGTCAATTTCTCCACATGTACTAGAAGACGTTTAAAAGCAGAGTGCACATTAACATTAAAACCTGAAGTATTATTTAAATTTGAACATAGAGAGCAGCAGCAGAGTAAACTGTGCAGTTGAGTGCAAAAAAAAACAGTCATGAAGTAATACCATACAATACAATAGCAGGGGAGAAAATTAAGTGGATTTAAAAGGATTAAAAGTCAGCGTATAGTTTATTATACAGTAGCAGCATGATGGATTTTACTGTAACTACAACCCTCATCAGGCAGCTGATGTATATATATATATATATATATTTATGTATATATATATATATATATATATATATATGTATGTTGATAGATAGATAGATAGATAGATAGATAGATAGATAGATAGATAGATAGATAGATAGATAGATAGATGTGTGGGTGTGTATGTAAATATATATATATATATATAAAATCTGTCTTGACTTGACCTCTAATGGCCGTGGTGCTTCAGGACACGTGTTTTCTGGCCTGAGGGTTCATCCGGACAAAGAACACCTCATCTACCCCTTGGGAAGCACCATCTCCTTGAAGAGCGCTAAGGATGGCAAGCAGGAGTTCCTGCATGGACACACAAACAATGTATCGTGTATTGAAGTGTCCAAAAGTGGACTTTACATCGCTTCCGGACAGATCAACTACATGGGCTTTAAGGTAACCATGGCGATGATGCATCACTGTTATGTACTGTTACTTTACTACAATTTCTGTCTCTCCCTCTGCTGTCATGTGACGGACCAGGACTTTTGTCTCCTGGTACATTCCATATGGACTGCCAGTGACTTTTTGAATAAAATCATTTTTTCTAGGCCGATGTGATAATCTGGGATTATGCACAACGGGCCATCTACGCCAAGCTGGTGCTCCACAAGACTAAAGTGGAGGCAGTGGCCTTCTCTCCCAATGACAAGTACCTGGTCTCTGTTGGTGGCCAGGATGATGGAAGGTGAATATGTCGAGGTGTTCTTGTGACGGATGGAGTTACAATGCATTGTCATGCCAAAATCATACAGCACTAGAAATATTATTGCCTTGTGTAATTTGAAATAATCATTTTTCAGTGACAGCTAAACAAAACACACAACAAGTGCATGTTTGCCATATTGCATTTAGCATACATAAATATAATGAATTAATTCATTATCTATATAGATCCGCTCTGAGCCCCTTCTTTGCAGTGGTGATAGACAGGCTGACAGGAATCTCCATGGACCATGATGTTTGCAGATGACATTTTGATTTGTTGTGAGAGCAGAGAACAGGTTGAGGAAAATCTTGAGAGGTGGAGGTATGCTCTGGAAAGGAGAGGAATGAGTTAGTTGCAGCAAGACAGAATATATGTGTGGGAATGAGAGGAACCCGGTGGGGACGGTGAGGCTACAGGGAGTGGAGATCAAGAAGTTGGAGGATTTCAAGTATGTAGGGTCAACAGTCCAGAGTAACAGAGAGTGGGGTGCTATGCAATAGAAGACTATCAGCCAGAATGAAGAATTCATTATCTATATAGCGCTCATTCACCTGTTATATAGAGACGTACAACCATTCAATCTGGAGTAGGGTAGTATCTCTTGTGCCATCATCATGTGATGGAGTTAAGAGGTTATGGTAATTTCATGTGTTCTTAGCAGATGGGAATCAGAAGCAGAATCAGAATCAGAAAAAAAACTGTATTTGTCCCTGAGAGGCAATCGGGGGGCACATAGGGTAGCAGCAACAAATTGTGAACATCCAAGAATAGCATTAAAATATAAAACAAAACAAAATAAAATAAAGTTAAATAAAATTAAGCAAAATTAAATATAATTAAATAAAAATTATATATATATATATATATATATATATATGTATGTTGATAGATAGATAGATAGATAGATAGATAGATAGATAGATAGATAGATAGATAGATAGATAGATAGATAGATAGATAGATAGATGTGTGGGTGTGTATGTAAATAAATTATTGTACTGAATTGTGCAAATTGTAAGTAATCTCACCCTGCATTTATATAATAAATATATCATGAACGGCATTACACTTGGCAGCCGAGGGGGTAATGAGAGGTTTGCAGGGTTGCAGAGAATTGAGTTGTTGGACGGCCACAGGGACAAAGGTTTATCTTCTTCTCTGGCCTTTGGAGGCGGGCAGCGGAGTCTGCAACCAAAGGGGAGCCACTTGAAGGCCGGGTGGATGTGGGACTGGTCTGCAAGGATCTTTTTGGCTATTTTTAATATTTGAGTGTTGAGTGATATGGAAGCGGGGTCTGAGGGGTTGGCCAATTATTTTGGAGCAGACCAAGGCGGTGCGCTCCTGGTGATTCCTGTTGTGTTGGGTGATGGAATGGAACCAGCAGGTGAAGGAGAAGGTCATTACATTCTCAATGAAACCATAATAGAATGTGTTAGAATCGTGCAGCTAACCTCAAATGGCCTCGCTTGGACACCCCCTTGTCTCTGACTGCAGGATAAGCTGTATGGATAATGAATGAATGAATTATGAATGAAGTAATTCATAATATTTCTATCCTGATGCAATATAGCAAACATCTACTTGTTGTGTGTTTTGTTTAGTTGTCACTGAAAACTCACGGAATACTCAGGGCTTATAAGCATATTCTTGCTCTGCAGAGCCCCACAACATGTCCTCATAAGTAATAAGGGTTTAGTAATCAAAATTAGCATTCAGCAATGAATGTCACCCCATTGAATCCCAGTTTTCGTTTTCGTAGAATGACGTTTTTGCTTTTCCTTTGCATTTTCAGAGTGGTCATATGGAGCATTGAGACCAAGCAGGCCATCTGCGGTAGCCAGGCTTCGTCCGTGAATGCAGGTCACTGCCTGGCCGTGCAGTACTTGAACACCAATGATGAGATCTTTGTCTCTGCTGGGAGGTGAGTAGCCGCCAGCCGTGCACCTTGGGATTTACATGATGGATTAATGGATATGTCTATGTCTGTCCTCAAGAGTGAAATACCTTGAATCTACTCTGCTCGTCGGCTCCTATTCCCTCTTGTCCCTGCTCCCCCTGAGTGTCTTGATTTTATCGTGTGTCTGTTTTTTTTCGGGCAGCGGAACATTACGCATCTGGGAGCTTGACCTTCCTAACAGAAAGATTAGACCCACAGAATGCAAGATGGGGAAACTGAAAAGGATTGTGAAATGTTTGGAGGTATGTTGGCCTGCCAGTTTTTTCTGATTTTGACAAAAGTCATATTTGGCAAAGCGACAGCTGTTTTTTTCTTTTATGAATGAGGTGCAGTCGAGTTGAAGCTGATGCACTCAGAAAGATATGACATGGACATGGTTTAGTGCCATGCTTCTCTTGGAGATAGGAATTATAGAATATTGCAGTACATTTTTTGCAACTTTTACTTTTATAATTGTGCAATAATACATCTCACGCCTAAAACGGCTATGGCGGAATATTACTTGTTGCTCTGCAGATTCCGGAGGATGATGAGTTCATTCTCTGCGGCACGAGTAGCGGCGACATCATGAAAATCAACATTGATACGAGGCTTCTCAGATACTGCGGCCCAGTCAAATCAAGATACAGCCAGGTAGGTAGGCGTACACACACACACACACACACACACACACGCGGTCCATCTTGGATTTGAATTCTCACGACACTTTTGCTGGCCGTGACGCAGGGGATCAACGTCCTGAGGCTCCTCAGGTCAGGTGACTTGCTCGTCGGCTCGGGATCCGGTAACGTCACTCTGTGCTCCAAGGACGACTTCAGCGTCCTCAAGTAAGGATAATAAAATCATGAACGTGTTTGACCCGATGCAAAACACCCACGGCTACTTGTCTCCGTATTTCTGAAATTACACTAAAAGGTGTTTATATAACATATATTTACTTACTTGTTCATTTGCACCCCTTCCATTAGAGAAGTCCAGCTGGAAAAAGGTGTGACCTCCATCGCCTTAAGAGGAGACAGCAAGCATTTCTTTGTGGGCACAGAGGCGGCCCAGATGTATCAGGTCGGGTACGACGACTTCAGAGCCGAGCTCCTATCCTCCAGCCACAACAGCGCCGTCAAAGATGTCGCCATCTCGTTGTGAGTCGCAGCCAGACAGAAAACACTCAATACTTTTTTTGGATGGCAAAATATATTCGACTATATGTAGATAGTATGGAGGCAAACTGAGGGGGCTCTCAGGTTCTAAGAGTGTTGAATATTCTTTTGCCTACTTCTCTATAAATTATAAAATCATTATATAAAATTATTATAAAATCCTTGATCAGTGTGTCCCAAGTAGAAAAAAAGGAAAAAGCGCATCGATTAGAAGCAAGTGACATTGAACTCAGTAACTTTTCCATCCATAAATGGCTGCAGTAATACCAAATATACGCTAGAGGACGCCCACATCCGTCATCGGCGTGGAGACCATATCAAATGCCCTTACTCTGTATGCTGTGTAAAAGATATACAATGATGAATGCACTTCACATACACACACACACACACACACACACACAGACACCTACATGTTTCAATTCATCCAGCTCTTCTAGTTTGGTTTACATTATTTTTTTCTTTTATCTTTTCAATCTATTTATAATATTTTCACATTTCTCTTAGTAATTCTTCTGAATTGTTCGCAACCTGCTCCGCAGAGGACATAAGGTTGTGGCATATAAGTAAACCCAAAGAACTGCTTAGAATCACTGTGCCCAACATGACCTGCAATTCTCTGGACCTCATGGCGGACGGACACAGCATCATCAGCGGTGAGAATTATTTGGAAAGGCTTTTAGACCGGAATTTTCAGTCTTTTATTTCCTTCATCAAGCTGTAATTACACCTGCACTTTTATGGTATCACCTGCTAATTTTAGAATATGACTAATCAAAATGACACTCCATCCCAGCGTGGAACGACGGCAAGATTCGTGTGTTTGCTCCGGAGAGTGGCCAGCTCCTGCTCATCATTCACAACGCACACAAACTGAGCGTGACAGCCATCGCTGGCACCAGGGACTGCAAAAGGATGGTGAGCGGAGGCGAAGGGGGACAGGTACGGATTATATTGTAACGAAAACGGCGCGTCCACCCATCTGTCTATTAGGTCGAGTAAGAAAAGAAGCTGCGTTTGGCCGATAACATATTTGTTGCTGTTGTCGGACCACAGCGAGGTAAAAGCGCTATCACTGTGGCCCAGGATAAAACCCTAGTTTTGCTAAACCCAGTGCCGGCTCTTATTGATATTCAGAAGACAGAAGGTGACGGGACTAAACTTCACTACCCCTTAAAGTCCCAGTCAATGGCAACTGGCTGCCTCCTGTCAGTGTCCATAACATTCATTCATTCATTTATTAAGTATACCGCCTCATTTATTGAGTATACCGCCTATCCTCCATACAGGGTTGCGGGGTTGCTGGAGTCAATCCCAGCTGTTATTGGGTGAGAGGCAGGTTTATCCTGGGATCAGTGGCCGGATGATAGCAAGACAGCATACTGTATTTCGACATACAACCATTCACTCACCCATTGACGTGTAATTTCGACATACAACCATTCACTATGTCACTCAAACGTCATTTAGAGAAATAAAACCATTCACTCATTCATTCACACATTCTTCAGATGTCATACAACCATTGTCTCTCATTCACATGACATATAGAGACATAAAACATTCACTCATTCACATGTCATAGACATAATTCTATTCACACATTCATTCACATCATGTCTGGGATATAGCCATTCACTCTGTCATTCGCACATCATATAGAGAGATAAATCGATCACTCAGTCATTCACAGGTCATAAAGAGGCATACAATCATCCACTCATTCATTCACATGTTCTTTAGATGTCATACAACCATTGACTCTCATTCACATATCACATAGAGACATATAACATTCACTCGCTCGTCCACATGTCATAGACATACAGCCATTCACTCTGTCATTCACACATCAAACAGAGAGATAAAACCATTCACTCTTTCATTCACTTTATGTAGAGACATAAAACCGTTCACTCATATATCGGCATACAACATTCACTCACTCCTTTGCACGTCATATAGACATACAACCATTCACACATGTATTTAGAAGCCTGGGAAATTTAGGGTCTCCAATGAATTTTGGACTGTGGTTGGAAACTGGAGAATCCACACAGACATGGGGAAAACATGCAAGTTCCATGTAGAAATGCCCCACTGTCGGATTAGATCTAGGGACCCTCTTGCTGTGAGGCGGAGGGGCTAACCACTGCACCAACAGTCTCCTTGCAGAAAACTCAAATGTGTTTAGAGGTCGCAGAAACCCAAGACTACACAAAACAAACAACACCAGGTCCAGGATGAACCCCGTCTTTTATCCAATGACAGCAGGGAGAGGCTTCAGCCCCCCATGACCCTGAGCACAGGATAGGCGGCACAGATAGCGAATGAATGAATTGAATCCGCAACATCTTTACTTCAAGCAGATATAATGAAGAACCTACCAATATTCGTCATATACTATATTTGACTCCGGAGAGACATGATGGAATAAACAGGGCATTTCAGCTGAGAGCTGCAGTCCAACGAGGATTTGTGCGGAAAAATCCGTGACATCGCCTCGGCTTAGGACGACCTGCTGTCCCTCAGGTGCGAGTTTGGGAGCTGCTGCAGCAGCATGGCCACCGGCTGCTGGAGACCATGAAGGAACACAAGGCCACCATTACCTGCATCAAAATCAAGAGTGACGACAGAGAGTGTGTGACGGCCAGCTCAGACGGCGCCTGCATCATCTGGGATATAGTGTGAGTAATCTCCCCACAGTCAAACACGCACACACACACACACACACACACACACACACACACACACACACACACACACACTCAAGCACAATATAATTATCATGCTTGTTTATACACAAATTACGAAACAACTGCCTCTCTAATTCTCTGTTTGAGTTATTGCAGTTGCAGTTGGAATTGCACCTGTTTATCATGTTTGTTTCCATAATACAAATTAGAATAGGAAAACAGAAGTGTGGTAATTTACCAACTCGAGCATCTCTTCCTCTGCTTTCCTTTCCCGTAGGCGTTTTGTGAGCCTTCAGATGATCATTGCAAACACACTATTCCGGACAGTGTGCTACCATCCGGAGGAGTACCAGATCATAACCAGCGGCACAGACAGAAAGGTGTGTATCGGTTTTGAGTGTGACTTAGCCTCTCAGAAACCCAAAGTAGCTCTCTGCCGAAAGTAAAATATAGTGATTTAAAAGTCCCACAGGTGCAAACGTACCGGTGGCAGAGAGCCATTATCTTGCTGTCTCATTACGCCGTTATTGTTATGGTATTTTCCACTTCTCTGGGCGACGGAGAAAAGGCCCTCTGCCTCGGCGCGATTAGCACCACGGAGATGCACACAATCGCAAACGCGGATTACTCTGAAAAGCTCGCAATTTGTTTTCCCCGTCGAAGATAATTACGCTATTGTGTGGATCGCTGTAGTCATTAGTGCGCCGACACTCGTGCCCTTATTTCCCCTCCTTGGCGGGAGATGTGATTTGACTTGCAGGCCTCCATAATGGACTCTGGGTCAGATGTTCAGAGGCCTCGCACACGTACCCCTTGAACCTGATATGCGCTCGAAACCATATTGTCCAACTTGCTGAGCAAAGAGGGCGTTTGGGGGCCGATTTTGAAAAAGAGAGATCCAAGGAGGAGGGATTCATGTCGTGAGGAGAGATGGTGGTGGCGGCGGTGATGGTAGCGGGGGTTTTTTGTGCCTTCCTGCGGATGTGCCTGTGCCACCCAAGTGCCAGCCAGATCCACCATCTGCTCATTCCGGGACACAGGCACTCTGTCTGGGAGGACAAATACCCACACTCTGCCCTCCAAACCACCCGTCCCTCCGCCCCATCCACCCCTTTCTCCAGCGCTTTGCCACATCCCAGCAAGCTTCTATCTGTACATGAGTAAACAAACAGAAAATGCAGGATGAGTGCAGAGATAGAGATAGGGTCCAGGGAGTGGAGCAACACTTAAAGTACAATTTCTGTGAAGGAAAATAATTCTGGGATGCAATAATGCTTGGAATTTACATTGGTTAACAATATATATATATATGCAGACTTCAATGGGTATGTTTGTGCAGGCAATAGATGAAGAATAAGTGATGGGCAGATCTGGTAAAAAGGATCGGAATGCAGAGGGACAGATAGTGGTAGACTTTGAAAAAAGGATGGAAATGGCTGTGGTGAACACTCTTTCCAGAAAAGACAGGAACATAGGGTATCTTATAAGAGTAGAGGTTGGAGCACGCAGGTAGACTACATCTTATGTTGATGAGGTAACCTGAAAGAGATCAGTGACTGCAAAGTTTATAAAGTTGTAGGTGAGAGCCTAGCCAGACAGCATAGGATGGTGGCTTGTAGGATGACTCTGGTGACAAGGAAGACCAAGAGGACAAAGGCAGAGCAGAAGACAAAGTGGTGGAAGTTGAAAAGGGAGGACTGTTGTACAGTTTTCAGGAAGGAGTTGATAAAGGCTCTTGGTGTTCAGCTTCCAAATGATTGGACAACTACAGCTAATGGTATCAGGGAGACAGGTTGGAGAGTCCTTGGTGTATCATCTGGACGGAAAGTACATAAGGAGACTTGGTGGTGGAAGGAGGAAGTGCAGGAGTATATACAGAGAAAGGGGTTAGCAAAGAAGAAGTGGGACACTGAGAGGACTGAAGAGAACTTGCCTTTGTAAAGGCAAAACAAAGGGCGCACGATGACTTGTATGCTCTGTTGGACAGTAAGAAGGGACCGAATGATTCATATAGGTTGACGAAACAGAGAGATAAAGGTGGAAAGGTTGTACAACAGGTCCGGGTGATTTAGGATAGAGAGGGAAATGTATTGACTGATGCTACAAGAGTGATGGGAAGATGGAAAGAGTACTTTGAAGAGCTGATGAATATAGAAAATGAAAGGGGGCCAAGGGTAGAAGAGGTGACTATTGTAGACCGCAAATTTGCAAAGATTAGTAAAAGTAAAGTGAGGAAGGCAGGGAAGAGGATGTAGAGTGGAAAGGCAGTTGGTCCTGATGAAATATCTGTGGAGGTGTGGAAGTGTCAAGGAGAGGCAGCGGTCGAGTTTATGACTTGATTATTTAACAGGATCTTAGAGAGTGAGAAGATGCCTGAAGAATGGTGACAAAGTGTGATTGTGCCCATTTTTAAGAACAAAGGGGACGTGCAGAATTGCAGCAAGTACTGTATAGAGGGAAAAAGATGATGAGCCATACAATGACGGTATGCAAATGAGTAGTCGAAAGTAGACTGAGAGCAGAAGTCAGCATTTGTGAATAGCAGTATGGCTTCATGCCTAGAAAGAGTACTACAGATGCAGTATTTGCTTTGAGAATGCTAATAGAGAAGTACAGAGAAGGTCAGAGGGACCTGCATTGTGTTTTTGTAGACCTAGAAAAAGCATATGATAGGGTGCCAAGAGAGGAACTCTGGGATTGTATGAGGAAATCTGGAGTGGCAGAGAAGTATGTTGGACTGCAGGACATGTATGCTCGCTGTGAGACAGTGCTGTGGTGTGCTGCAGGGGTAACAGAGAAGTTCAAGGTGGATGTTGGACTTCACCAGGGATCAGCTCTGTGCCCCTTCTTGTTTGCAGTGGTGATAGACAGGCTGACAGATGAGGTTAGACAGGAATCTCCATGGGCCATGATGTTTGCAGATGACTTTGTGATCTGTAGTGGGGCAGAGAACAGGTTGAGGAAAATCTAGAGAGGTGGAGGTATGCTCTGGAAATGAAGAATGACACCATGAAGGTTAGTCACAGTGTATCGTCGAGTATATGTGTGTGAATAAGAGGAACCTGATGGGATGGTGAGGCTACTGGGAGTGGAGATCAAGAAGTTGGAGGATTTCAGGTACTTGTAGTCAACAGTCCAGAGCATCAGAGAGTGGGGAAAAGAGGTGAAGAGACAATTTGAGGCAGGTTGGAATTGGTGGAGAAAAGTGTCAGGGGTACAATGTGATAGAGCACTATCAGCCAGAATGAAGGGAAGGTGCACAAGATGGTGGTGAGACCAGCGATGCTGTATGGCATAGAGACGGTTACAGTTGCGAAAAGACAGGAGGCAGAGCTAGAATTCACAGATGAAGATGCTAAGGTTCGCTCTGGGAGTGACCAGGATGGATAGGATCAGAAAATGAGTCTATCAGAGGAACAGCACATGTTAGATGTTTTGGAGAGAGGAAGACCAAAGAGAAGGATATGAAGTTAGTTGGTTTGAGAGACGAGGAAACAGAGAATCGGGTTAGATGGAGAAGGTTGATTCGCTGTGGCGACCCCTGAGGGGAAAAGCCGAAAGGGGAAGAAGATAATCAGTTGGGCTGATCAGTGTATCAGTATCACCTAGGACCTAACTTTTACTGTGGATGCCCCCCCAAATATATATAGGTATATTTTTTATATATAGTAATTTGATGCTTGTTATTGTCAGACAAACAACATTTTTGAGTTTTATTTATTCATTTTTTATTTGCTAATTAAATCAGTGGCAGAATGCTTGTGCTGCCACACAGACACTTGCCACAAACAGAAAAAAAATCAAGCTCAAAGTTTAACAAGAAATTAATTAAAGTTGGAAATAGATTATATAAAAAAAAAATCTTGATTTATCAGAAAATTGCATCAATATCATGGCGAAACGGGTTTAAAAAGTCAACAAGAAACTATTCCAATCTTTGTGGAAGTGTTTAATAAAACAAGATCTACAAGAAATCAATTAAAAATGGAAATGAACAAAACTTTATATCATGCAATGGGTGAAAATGTTATTAAAGTCCTAAACGCAGTTGTTCCTCTCAAAAAGGCTGAATAAAATAACACAGGAGTTCAAATATATTATACATAAGGTGATATTGAGAGGGTGTTGCAGCACCATCGCAACGCGTGATATTTCAGAGTCGCCCTGTGATTTATGTGAGGAATTCATCTCCCGACGGTGAGAGCCTTGGCTGCGGGCCAGTTTCCCGGGCTCAGGTGGAGCGAGCACAGATGGACCGGGGCCACTCACACAGGTGGTCGGCTCTAATAAGATGGCGGGATGAGGCGCGTGGAGGGGAGAGGTCGGGAACAGCGTCAAGAACAAAGATGTGCAGGATAACAAGGACTGAGGGGGGGGGGTAACACTGTCCGTGAACCCTTGGCGTAGAGCAGCTTTATTTGATGAGACCATAGTTTATTTAAATGTGATGAAATTCGTGATGAAAATGGCAAGAGATTGGAATAAGACTTCTTTTTTTTTTTTACATATATTTCATGTAAGATGTTTCCAAAGGGGCACTTGTAATTCAGAAATATTGATAATATCGGTAATGCATGTATCTTAATATTAAATCTGACACGGTGGATTCAGAAGCCCTCCTTCCAGGGAAATGTGCCCAACTTGCAGCAGCCAGTTATTGCTTTGAGAATTACTGTATGGGTGTGAAACTTTTAATACTTGTATCTATTAATAAGCCTTTTAATCCGTTCCTGTATCCCAATAACCAATGGCATCGTCGGTGTATGCGGGAGATTAAATTACCCTCCAAGGCTTGTCTTGGACTTACTAAACGACACAAACTCATTCATTAATTTATTCATTCATTCATTATCTATGCCTTTATTCCGCAGTCAGGGTCGTGGGGGGACGGGAGCCTATTCCAGCTGTCACTGGGCGAGAGGCAAGAGACATACAATCATTCACTGCCTCATTCAAATGTCATTTAGAGACATTCAACCATAAACTCTCTCATTCACACGTCTGGGAAATTTCAGAGCAATGAAAACTTTTTTTTAGACAATTTCCCAATAATGGGATCATCAAAGTAAATCTCATCTCATCTCATCTCATCATCTCAATTCTTCATCCATAAATGGCAAATGTGGCAGCTTCATCATTCCAACAACTTAATGTCAATAAAACATTTGAAAACTATACCTAGAGTCTAGGTATAGTTTTAGTTATACCCAGACTATACACTGTATGTATCTATATAGTCTAGGTCCTAGACTATATAGATACATATATAGTCTGGGTATAGTTTTCAATATATTTGTGTATATATATATATATATATATATGCATATCCACATATATGTGTATGTATATATGTATGTAAAATTTAAGATTTTTTAATTAAATTAATAATTTTTTATCATTAATTTTCAAGTTATTGAACTTGAAACATGTGTAGCCGTTTGCTGTGGCTTTTTAAGTGCATTGACGGCTGTGTAAATATTGGAAGTGACTGAGCACACAAGCATTGGGCTCGGAGTTGATGGTGTAAATTATACAGGATGATTCTTAGGACTTTGTTTTAATGGGTGGATCCATCTACCCCCCCACCCACCCCCCTTTAATAAGTAATCCGCTTTGTCATAAATAACAAGAAAGGATCTCTTGCAGTGTGTGTTGCTGTCACCTGAGCTATAAATATCCGTAGCTAACAATTCCTTCCCAGAGATATATTACTTTTGAAGCTGTAAAGCTCAGTGATGATTGGAACTTGGTTTGTTTGGCGAACATCATTTCACTAGCGGTTTGTGACAGTGGACCTCCACAGTTATAGGAATAGTTTGGAATAAAATGTCAGCTATTGTATACATATATATATACACATCTTATAGTAAATATAAGGTTATGTTTGTGCCAAAAAATGGATTTCTCATCTATAGATGGATATTAAGACTCTTAGAGCAAATGGGCATTTTTCATTCATTTATTATCTATACCACATGTATCAAACTCAAGGCCTGTGGGCTAAATGTGGCCCGTGACATCATTTTGTGCGGCCCACAAGAATGTCGTGTGATTGTCTTAAAATAAATAAGTCAAATGTGTGGATTGACCATAAACTACATTTCCCACAATTCATGCCATTCATGTTACCTGCGAAGTGATGGCATCCCACCCTTAGATTGCAGTGCATTTACATCAATGCGATTTTCAACAAATAAAACAGAGAAATACAAATGATCCCTAAATTTCCAGGAAGAGACAAGTTGATGCAGATGGAAGGCTGTTTCAAGAAAGATGGGGAAGCGAATACATGTTTGTGCTTCAAGGAGAAATAGTGGTATATCTTTTGTATTGTGAGTCAGCGTTTGTTGTCAAAGAGAACAATCTACATCTGCATTTTGACACCAAACACAGAGCTAAGAATGCGAAAGTTAGCCTTCCACAAAAACAACCAATTGTCCAAGAATTAAAAGCCAACTACGATGGCAGCAGAATATGTTCAAGAAAGCTGCATCCCAAAAACAACGCAGCAGTGAAAGCTAGCTTTGTAACATCAACTGGTAAACATAATTTTTTTTTACATGCATGCAAATGTAACATTTTGGATTTGAATAAATAATAAATTCAGAGTCATTTAACATTAAGGAATAGTTACATATATTTTACATTCCATTTGGTTGCATTTAGTTACATTTATACTGTTACCATTACATGTGGCCCTTTGAGGACAACCATTATGCTGATGTGGCCCTTGATGAAAATGGTTTTAAACCCCTGGTCTACATCAGGTATCCTGCACTTAGAGTCTTGGGGGGGCTGGACCCGCTCCCCGCAGTCATTGAACGATATAAAGAGACATAGAAACATTTACTCAATCATTATTCATTCACACCATTCACCCTTACATCCACACGTCATATGGAGACTTGCAACTACACACCCTTTCATTCACACATCATCCAAGCTGACACAGGGAGGCCAGGCAAACGCCACACAGAAAGGCCTCTAATCGGAACCAAATCAGGGACCTTCTTGCTGAGCAGTAGCCACTGTGTCGCCCAAAAAGTCATAAGGGATCTGAATTCTCCCTGGATGTAATGCGTCCCCCCACCCCCCACCCCCCACCCCCAATCATGAGCCAATATGTAAATTGTGATGATGCTACAACTGCTTTCGAAACTCATCCTGTGTTAATGCCTCACACAGGTCGTCTACTGGGACGTTTACGATGGCTCCACCATCAGGGAACTGGAGGGCTCACAGTCTGGGGCCATCAATGGCATGCACATCTCACAAGATGGAAAATACTTTGTGACAGGTACGACCCCACTGCACTTTCACTGCTTGTTAGATTGCATCCTGAAATTCCGCTAAAAAAAAGAAGTTTCACCTCCTATTTAATTTGAAATGTATCCTCCGGTCAGATTTCCATCGCCTCATGTCAGTACGTTTCCATCCTCCAATGACAGGCGGGGACGACAAGCTGGTGAAGGTGTGGGATTACATGGCGGGCGTAGTGACCCACATTGGGACGGCTCACGGCGCCAGCATCACCAGCATCCAAATCTGCCCCAACAACCAAGTCCTGATCAGCACCAGCGAGGATGGAGCCATCCTGCGTTGGAAGTTCCCGCACCCTTCTTCATCGTAAAAAGCCGATGGGTAGGCGTGGAATTCATTGATAAAACTTCCTATAAATAGGTCATGGGAAGTAATGACATGAGACGCAAAAGAAAATAAATGAGTGGAAATACCAGTTTTGTTTGATGTTGCTTCCCGATGAGCTCAAGGAAGTATTCTTCACAACAAGGTGTTATTTTTTTTGATGAAAATTAAACATAAATATAAAAAAATACATAAATACAAACTAAGTTTGCAGTATGTATTACCATAAACCTCCCGAACATACCACGAAACAATTAAATTTAGAGCTCATCTTTGAGGTGGACCGACTTTGCAACAAAAGGTCGTCGGTCTTGGTGAAAATTACACAAATATAAAAGAGGACCTCATGACTTATTTGATTTCTATTGGCACATCTGGCCCACTGGATTCAATCTCTCGTCTCGGCGAGCTGTGAAATTAAGCCCCCGGATGATTAAAAGCCGAATATGACGCAGATGCCGGCTTCTCACTGAGGGCCGAAAGTATGTTGAAGATGTCTGAGCGGAATGCTTTCTCTTAACGTCTATTTTATGTTTCGACGTGCTCTCAGGGTGCAGCCGCAGCAGCAGCTGTCTTTGGGTGTATGTGTGTGTGTGTGTGTGTGTGTGTGTGTGAAGACAGTAGCCTGGCTATTTTTAGGCAATGTTGTCTCATAGTGCTGGTGTGTTCCAGATGAGGGTTCTGAGTAATAAAATGAGGGACACGTTGACTCCAAAGGTAGGTCGATAGGTGCGGGTCCGGATCCTGCAGGCCTGCTGGGATTGAGATACGCATTTGCTGATAATGAATGTCAACGTACATAAAACATGCTTGGAGCTCCCTGTCGCCACCAAACAGCTGATAACCCGAGAATGCAGAAATGTCTTTATCCGGCTTCCTACAGATGTGGTGAACACCTTAACACGTGCATATGTCTTACGTTGGTTTTTTCATATATCCTGAGATACTGTGAGGAGATCGAGGTGAATTCCAGTCGAAATATTCTTGCCGTGGCAACTGGACTTGAATGTCTTCATGTTGCACCCCTTGTTCAGAGGCCTCTTCAGTTCTGAATTGAACCGGAGCTAAAATGTCTTCAAGTGAAGAAATTCAAGTTCAGTTGCCACGACAAGAAGATTTCGAAAGGTATGAAAAGATTGTTAATTCATTTTCTCTACTGATTATCCTGTAGTCAGGGTTGCAGGAGATGCAGGAGCCTTTCCCAGCTGTCATTGGGCAAGAGGCGGGGTTCACCTAAGACAGTCCATCACTGGGCTGCGAATAGTGACACACAACCTTTCATTCTCACTCATGTGTCATATGGAGACATACAACCAATCACTCTCATTTACATGTCAATTTTATATACATTTTTAAAATTAAAATCGAGATTATCACGCAATTCGTTCAAAAGCATTGACATCATGCCTCTTCCTTTATGTCACCATGGTCAGGATGACATTGTGCACATCATAACAACGTTGGCCTGTGGGCCAAAAACGTATTGCGTATCAGCTTTGCCAGAATGCTTATTTGTGAAAAATAATAATTACTCATACTCAAACTCACACCGATGGGAGTTTCATGATGCAACATTGGGTTCACTGTCCATCCTCTGCAGGCAGATATTTAACATTAATATGTAGTGTGCGAACTCACTGCATTGTCACAAGTGAATGAAGAGTGGAAGCAGTTCCGTTGCTGTAATGAAACGCCCTGATGTGGACAGAGACAGATGGTATTTGCCTTGGACTACCGGCCAATTAGATAAGAATCACCCCGTTGACAGGGTGAGGTTTTTTTCTATCTCCGCACGAAGGAATCGACCGCTTGATAGGCCGTGTTTCGGTTGCACACAAAGATAATATCATTAAACACTGAGAGGATTAAACGATTACTTTTGTGATAATTTATCTGCTACACTGGCGACAATAGCACAACTCTGCTTTCTGAAAGAACCATACAAGATATGCTCGCTGTCTGGTGCCATCAAACTGCACCGCTCATCCGTTCTGGTTAAATCTGCCAGCGGAGACCTGCACCGAGGTGCCTCCAGCATCTGCTGCACTCCATGACAACATATGCAAACATCACTGTTGTAGGTACCGTATAATGGATATACTTCATCCATATATATGTTGTCAATTTACTCTTTGTAAGGTAACCATACATATGTATTATATCCTTCCCACTCTCTGTGTGTATGTATATGTATAAAATTGTCATTTAATTCTTTGTGACTTTAACATCCCATTCTGGATGTCAGTATTATATACACATATATGTACACACACAAACCTTGCATTTATTTTCCACCTAATTCTATGTTTATTTATATAGACACACATGCACAAAAAACACATATTTATATATTGCCCTAATTCTGTATACACAATATCCACCCCATACTGTGTTTATACACTTACACTACATATTTATAGGTCCACCTCATACTGTGTTTACACACACACAAACGCGTGCACACACACACAAACGCGCGCGTGCACACACGCACACACACACACATTAAATTAGTTTATTCCAAACTAACTTAATGTGAGTGTGTGTGTGTGAGTATGTGTGACAGAATTGACAAAATAGAATAGAAAAGGATGTACCTTCAAATCCCTCAACAACTGGGAGATTTCAACAATAATACAATATAAATATTTGTTCATATGCACATTTGATATTGTAAATAGATATATATACATGTTTTCCTGAGACACATCTAATTCTTTATACAATATCCACTCCATTACATTTATGTATATGGATTTTTAAAAGCATGTATTTATTTATACATGTCATTCTGTATATAAAATATTCTCCATAGACTGTGTTTCTACATACATATATGGCACTTAAGTTGTGTTACCGCTCAAATTTGTGTGATGGCAGTCTTCTGCGAGAAAGTTGATGTCTCCCTGGAATCGATCGATCAATCAATTAATCAATCAATCAATAATTGTTGAACCTAACTTCATAGTTAAAGGATAGGATGGAAAGCGGCGCAATAGTGCGTCCCACAACCTGTGGCTGTTTCAAGGTCCCAACTTAACACGACAACTTAATAGCAATGGGTTGTTAAAATAAAAATAAATAAAAGCAGAAGTATCCATAAACGTTGATCGCAGTGCTGAGAGGTGACCCGGAGGCGGGATCCTCCGGATGAAGGGGGGAAATGAGGTTACTCCCGCCAAAGAGGGAGAGAGAGGAAGGGAAAGAGAGAGAGGAGGAGGAGGAGGAAGTGTAACTGAAGCCGCGCGGAGGAACCTGCCCGGCGGCTTCGGCTCATCCATACGCGCGGAGAAGGACGCACCGGAGCAGGGACGGAGTTCGAAAATAATATTTATTCAAGAAAAAATAAAAATAAAATGAAATGGATTAGAAATGTGAAGGAGATGGTGTTTACCGCGTGAAACCATGTGCCTTAGTGGCGCCCGGTGAGGAGGAGGAGCAGGTGCGAGTTGCGTGTGGGAGCCCGCAGGAGAAGACATGGAGACCCGCAAGGAGCGCAGGCCGGCGCTGAAGCCCCGCGGCCCCAAACGGAAGGACAAGAAGCACCGCGCCGCCGGGCGCTTCGTGCGGAGGAAATCCCTGCGGGCGTTCGGGAATTTCATGGGCAGGATCCTGAAAACTTTGGGTACTTTGGCGCACTTCGGCGAGGCGAGACCGCCGCGGGAGGACGCGGGCGGCGAAGCCAACGCCGCCGCCGCCTCCGCCGAGGACGACGACGACGGCGGCTTCGGCTCCGGCGGCGGCGGCAGCGGATTCGCAGACGGCTGCCCGCCGGCGAGGAAGAGCGGCGCCGCCGCGCTGTCGTCCCGCGGCTCGGTGCGGGAGCGCCTGTCGTGGTGCTACGGCGACAAGACTCCCGGCGTGCTGGGGCTCAAGAACCACGGAAACACCTGCTTCATGAACGCCGTGGTCCAGTGCCTCAGCAACACCGACCTGCTGGCCGAGTACCTCGGCCTGGAGCGCTACCAGGCGGACCTCCGCCAGCGGCTGCGGCTGAACGGGGAGGCGGGCGCCGGGGAGCCGCCGGCCGCCGCCCGCGGGGAGGTGACCGAGCGGCTGGCGTCGCTCGTCCGCGCCCTCTGGACGCTGGAGTACACGCCGCAGTTCTCCGTGGAGTTCAAGGTGAGGAGGTGGGACACATCCGGGGCACCTGTGGGACAGGTATTTGTGACGTCACACAGGTGGGGGAGGGTCAAAGGTCAAACACGAAGTTGTAGCACACATGGTAAATCTAACACAAGGTTGCATTCACTCTTTCCAACCAAGCTGTTGGGGGGATTTTGTTTTTTTTTCGGTTTCATGCCCGAGGACACCTGCCACCCCTCCACAGCAGGAGGCGGGAATCAAACCGGCAACCCTCCTTCCCATCAGTGGTGTGTAGAGGTGCCCCAAAGACTCAAGTATAAGGGCCCTATACATTGCAGAACTTCAGCTTATGAATTCATTCATTCTTTTTCGAGAACCGTGTACATTTTTTCCCTCCGATATCAATGTAAATTCCATTGATCCGTTCTCCAGCCCCAAAAAGTGTACTGTACTCTTTTGAAACTTTTTTGGGTTCATTTGTGTCAAAAACAGAAAGGAATTAAGGATAACCTTAATTATTACTGTGTTTCTGGTGTTCTTACCGTTCTTGCCAGAACTTGAACTCAGCGTTTCCTTCACTAAATCAGCCGAAGTAAAGCCTTCTCGCATATGAGACCCTCGCTAACGCTATCTCCAGCAAGATGTCTTTCATTCATCCAAACTAACGATCACTTTTCTTCTTCTTCTAAGACTTGAGACCTTCGCTATGTAACATTGTCGCACCTTTAGCCACATAAGCTGTATGTAGCGCATCTTTACTCTTCAGGATCATCCCAATGGTTGACTCAACTATGTTGAAGTTCTTGGTGAGATCTGTAACACGAACACCACGCTCACGTTTAGCAATCATTTCCTTCTTCATATCAACTGTAATTCTTAACTTCTTCGTAACATCACTAGCACTAGCACTTTTAACCATTTTTGGAGCCATAATAAGGGCTAGCTTAGTGAAAAAGGCACTCAAAAACTTTAGAACAGAAGGACACGATGATGAAAAATGTAAACAACATGGAGTAGCATGGACAACTGCCGCTACGCTACAATGTCACAACACAGAGAGCCGGAGAGTTAGTTTGTTTATTGTGTACGTGCACTGAGGGCTTGTTTGCAGATCCATTAAAAATTGAAAGCTCTGAACCCTGAAATAAATCCATTTTCATATGAATCAAATTTATGAGGTTTTCCCCAAATGATGCCTACTGTCACAAAACACCTTTTTCTCATTGGCTGTAAGAAATTCATTTTCAATGCTTACTAAAGGTCATGCTGGTCAGTCGCTCCTGTGAAATAGGACACATCATTAATTTATTAATTTCTGAAAATGATTTTTCACAACTTGTGACTGAAAATGCGAATTTGTGCCAAACGCAGCTTTTGAAATGTCCTGCATTAATATTTCATTAAATATCACCAAAAAAAAAACACACCCATTCTAGAGCTATTCACTGACCTGCGAAGGTAAAATCACTAATCTAGATGCACGCAAAGTAAAGAAAAGACAAGTTATGAGGACATTCATCACCTGGATGGGTGGCGTAGAATGGTAGGAATAAAGGGCCAACAACTGCCTCTATAGTGCGTTGAGCCTCCAAAAAGTGATTTATCACCACTGTAATATTGAAATTGCTATCTTATTTCCTTCTATGATTGAACGGCTCCCATTCAATCGATGCCTGAGGCCAAATGTGGCCCAAACTTTCCTTTCAGTCACGAAGTCTCACCCACGAAATGGTCCCTCTGCTGCTCCATGACCCCCGGCTGACTTCACTCATGAGAAGCTGATACCAAAACTGAAGGTTGATTTCAGACGACACTCTCACACACACACACACACACACACACACACACACACACACACACACAATACTTGGGTCTCAAGCTGCATGAATATTTAATGGAAATCATTGTTTTTCCAATTTATTATTTAGCTTCCTGGTTAAATGCAGCTGCTGTACCCACCAAGCTACACGGAAAAGCCCCACTTATTCAAATATCAATTGTTTATTTGATTACTTTATGAATTACTTGATTCAGTGTACCAATAAAGTGCAGACAAGTAAAACATGAAGCCTAGAGGCAATTTAGGTCAAATTAATTCAAGTAATTCATATATGAATGCCTGTAGCCAGGTATTACAGTGCAGGGAACTGCTTGATTTCTGGCCCTGTTGGCAAAATACAATAATCCGTAGTAATAAATTGAAAAAAATGTGGAGGAAGCAACATGAACAACAGTTGTGTTTTAATATGTAATGTGAACAGTACGTTAACCCAGGCGGGATTAAGAAATAATCTGCTTCATTATAGTCGTTCATCCTTTCATTATTTATAGAGCTTCTCCCAGCCTATCCCAGCGGTCAATGGGAGAGAGGTGGTGTTCACCCTGGCCCGATCACCAGTCTATCACAGGGTCACGCACAGAAACATGCAACCATTCTCTCTCATTTACAGGTCCTATAGAGACACCATTCACTCCCATTCACATGGCATTCACCCTCTCATTCACATGCCATATAGAGACAAACGACCAGAACAATTTATGGTCTCCAATGAACCTCCTGCATGTTTTTGGACTGTGGGGGAGGAAACCCTAGAACCCAGAGGGAACCCACAGAGACACGGTGAGAACATGGAGGCTCCACACAGAAAGGCCCCCCAGTTGGGAGTTGAACCGGGGACCAAAATTCCCGCTCCTTTATCCACATATCAGAAATCTTTTTCTTCAGAGCAAGAGATGTCAGGGTTTTTTTTCCAATGAAAGTGACACACACGTACTTGTAGTATTTTTCAAAGAGAGTCGACCTCCACTTCTAAAGGCAAGGTGCAACAGTTTGGTTTCAGTTTCACAGAGGAGGAGCAAACCCAGCTTTTTCTACACAGCGATAATAAAAAATAATAGCCTCACTTGCTCAACTTGCGCGATTTATCTTGCGCTTACTTGAGGTAAGCCATATGGCTACTGATTAACAACATGCTACGGTGTATTAGCACACCTCGCCTACCTGATGACGGTTCCACTTTGACAGTGGTTTGTCTGCATTCCTTTGCCGTCTGGCGAAGGGAGTGGCTTGTGAAGCAAATGAAATACCTCTGTCTGTGACACTCGCCGTAAAATGTTGGGTAAACTAAACACAGGTACTGCACTACAACTATGAAGGGATACTCAGGATGTGCGTAAACTCACTTATCAAGCTGCCTCAATTTCTTTTCAGGATAGAATAAATGGAGCAGGTTAGCATTCAGGGCACGGCTTTTAATCCTGGCCAATCGTCAAGAGTTACACATTACTAACTCTCGTCCGTGAGACAATGACAGCCCTGTTTTCTGAAGCTGTTATAGTGCTTGCAGTTTTAACCTGTACGATACGAGGGGACATTGAAGCCTCCAGAGAGTGAAAGAGAGGAAGATTTGAAAATACTTGTGGTTTGCAGGTGCGCGTACTGGTACGTCTGCTTGCTTTACAAATCATATAAACCAGGATCAGCAAAGCAGGAAGTCACACAACGTTATGGGAAAGTATTACACCACACACCTTTACAAGTGATGACATTGTTTATCCATTCATTCCTTCATTATCCATACAGCTTGTCCTATCCCAGCTGTTATATGAGCAAGAGGTGGAGTTCACCCTGCACCAGTCACCAGTCCATTGTAGGGCCACATATGGAGACGTACAACCATTCACTCTCTCATTCACACATTAGAGACATACAAACAGTCACTCTGTTATTTACATGTCATATGGGAGAATACAACCATTCAATTACACTTCTTATGGAGGCACACAAGTTTCGCTCCCTCACTTGTACATTGTGTAGAGTGATGGGTATTCACCCTTTCATTCACACATCATATTGACATACAACCATTCACTCTCTCAGTTGCATATCTAGGCAATTTGTGGTCCCTGGGGAACCTGCTGCATGTTCTTGGGGCTGTGGGAGGAAACCCACGTGGAATCGAACACGGGACCGTCTTTTTGATGACATCGACTCCTCTGAATCATTGAAATCCTCTTCCGTACACTATGGGCGTTGGGAAACCAATACCGTTCCTGTCGTGTTCAGACGTCGGGGTGAAAACCTGGAAAGACGGCGTCACCTCACATTCGGATGGTTCAGCCTGTGAGTCACTGCGGCACATCTCATCACAACCACGCAAGATAGTGTTCATTAAATATGGTGGCTCACGTCACGTCAGTGTAAAGCCTGCATTGTCTATTATTAGCGGTTGTGTTTAACGTCTGAACGGGCCGTCCCATTTCATTAGATGCACACATTCTATTTTGATGCAACATCTCTTGCTATTGGTTGGGATAAATGGAAAACCTGCCCCCCCCCCATGTCTCTTTCCGTTGCATTGATATGGTTATTTGTGCCTGTGTGCTCATTCAGGGTGAAGCGGGAGAGCGCGTCTTTACTAAGTGCATTCGGCATGGAGAAGGTGGGGCTGGCGCACCCAAACCCCCCGCTGAGATGCCTTCAATGGCGTGCACGCTGAGGAAGAGACATTGCTTCTGTGCGGAACTGTGTTCGTCACCTTAAAAACTCAGTTTGCTTTTGCAGTTTTTCGTTTTGTTTTGAGTTTGCTTCGAGGAGTTTGTCTGAGTCACATGCCTCGTCGTCGTGAGTGACGATGCCTCAGTTGACGGCGGAAGAATGACCGCAGGCTTCTTACTGCGATCCATTGGGTGGTTACATCAGCAGTCAAGCATTGTCGCTCAACAGGTTTGACATTGCTGTAAAAATATTTTCTTCCACATTCTCAGGCCTGGTTGTAGTGTTGTATGTATAACAGAAATTGCACTTGTTCTATCCTTATTTGTTTTATTGTCACATTGTTTTTACAGTTATTATAGATATTCATTAAGGCCGAGAGGAAAGATTAGATATCATCTGTCATGTGTTAATGGTTTTATCTCAGTCATATCATTAATTTGTCTTTTTTTATCTCAAGGCTTTGGAGTGAAAGAAAAGGGCATCAGACGTGTTTCTATTTTTCAAAGTACATTCCCACTGACACAGAAGAAAGGTGTAGGAGATGGTGGTGACACCAGCCATGGTTTAGAAACACTGAGGAGAAGGCAGCAGGAGGCAGTAGAGATGAAGATGTCGTCATTCTCTTGGGGGCGAAGAGAACGGATAGGATCAGGAATGAGTCTATCAGAGGGACAGCATGTGCTCGATGTCCTGGAGATAAAGTCAGACTGAGATGGGTTGGACATGTAGAGAAGATGGTAGTGAAGATGTGGGTAGAAGGATGCTGAGATTGAAACTGCTAGGCAGGAGGCCTAGAAGAAGACCATAGAAGAGATCAATGGACGGATTTGAAGGAGGGCATGAAGTTTGTGAGAAGATGATTATGGGCTGTGGTGACTCCTGAAGGGAGCAGCCCAAAGGGATACAAGTTCTTTTTGTCTTTTAGGGCTTCGACCTAAAATGTGCTCTAAAGTCAAAACAGAGCAAAACAAAGCGACTCATTTAAACAAGGACCGTCTAAAGGATTGCAATGACAAATGCTTTTATTTGGTTCACTATCCATAGCTTATTCCAATTAATGCAGAGGAATGCTTTTGGAGTGGCCGGAAAAGTGGCATCAGCTTAGACGCAAGTAACAGATTCGCCCATGTAGCAACATTTAAAAGGCACTTTAATCACTTATTATTATTACAAACCGAATCAATCTCTTAGATTAAACAGACAAACTCATAAAAAGTCCCTGCTTAAGAACTCCCGTTTGCATATTTTCTCTTTATTTATTTTATCAATATGTTTGTTCTTCTCCCGTATGCAAATGTGTCCTTTGTTTTGTAAGTCCCATGTGTATGATGTTCTTTGTCTGACCCAACGGTCAATACTAAGTGGATCAAGACAGCGGGTGGAAGTAACACGGAGCTACCAATTGTAAAGACAGGAGGTTTATTTGACTTGAGGCTTTTAGCTATGAGGCCCTTTTCTCACATTGAGGCTTAATGAAGGTTGGCAGCAACAAGACAGAATACATATATTGGAATGAGAGAGACCCAAGTGAAAGGGTGAGGCTACAGGAAGCGGAGATAAAGAAGGGTTTGAAGTACATAGGGTCACAAGTCCAGAGCAACAGCGAATGTGGCGAAGGGGTGAAGAGATGTGAGCAAGCAGGCTGGAACAGGTGGAGGAGAATGTCTTGGGTGAAAAAAGAATCAGCCTGAATGAAAGAAAAAGGTGTAGAAGACAAAGGTGATGCCAACCATGTGGTTCGGTTTAGAGACAACGGCATCACGGAAAGCAGAGATCAAGATGTTGAAGTTCCCTTTGGGAGTGAAGAGGATGGACAGGATCAGGAATGAGCCCATTAGAGGGACAGCATGTGTTAGATGATCTGACTGAGATAGTTTAGACATGGACAGAGGAGAGATGGAGATCGAAGTTGGAGCTATCAGGCAGGAGGACTAGAGGAAGACCAGACAGGAAGTTAACGGATGGAGTGAAAAAGGACATAGATTCGTTGGTGTGAGAGAAGGGGGTTAAATGGAGGCAGATGATTGGCTGTGGTGACCCCTGAAGGGAGCAGCCAAAGGAAAGGAAAGGGAGGAGGTGGTTGAGAGAGTTTGTAATACAGCTGTTATTAAGTGCATGAGTACTAGTCGTTCTCTACTTTAAATGAACTTTGGCTTAATTTGCTCTTCACTGTGCTCCTGTTGTCACTGACATCTGCACGGACGAGAAGTCTTTTAAAAATGTGTCCAAATCAATTAACTGCACGACACAGCCGACTATTTGTCTTAAAATTCTTGGCATCGCTGGCTCAGAGGATTGAAGAGCGCTGTAACACCTTCCTAAAGTTGTAGCGGGGGCACCCGGATTCATCTTTTCACACTTGACAGGACGGAACTCTGTGCAGCGAAGAGGAGACTGGCCTGGGAGATGAAGTTTTTAGGCGTTTGAAGTAGTCAAAGGAAGGAAGTGGGTGACAGAGTCGCAGCAGAGCCCTGGTTTGTTTGTCTTTCACCGTCTCTGCTCTGCTTCCAGAACCACTCTCGCAGTGAGGAAGAGTTATACGCCGTTAACGTTTGTACACATACGGACACAGTGGTAGGGATGTATGTTTCCTGGACTCCGAGCTACTCCCTCACCGCTGGTTTGCCGGTGAATTTCGCATTTTTATTGGACGACTATTTTTGGAATGATTGGTGACACAGATGTTATTCATGAGGTGGAAATTCATATTCTTATCTTCAACAAGTATACAAGATATGGAGGAAGGGGTCGGAAAGGGGTGCAGTAAAAGAGTACCGGCCAGAATGAAAGGAAAGACGCAGAAGAAAAAGGTGAGACCTGTGATGGTTGTTGAGCAAAAGACAGGAGGCAGAGCTGGAGGTAGCAGAGGGGAAGATGTTGAGGTTCTCCTTGAGAGTGAGGAGCACGGATACAATGACTCTATCAGAAGCCCATGTTACATGTTCTAGAGATAAAGTCAGACTGAAATGGGTTGGACATGTACAGTGGGAGGGTAGTGAAGATCTGGGTAGAAGATTGCTGAGGTTGGAACTGCCAGGCAGGAAGCCTAGAGGAGGACCGGAGAGGAGATTAATGGACTTTGAAAGAGGGCATGAAGTTTGTTGGTGTGGGAGAAGATGATGCAGGTGATGGGCTGGTGGACCCTTGAAGGGAGCAGCCCAAAGGGATACAAATACTTTCTGTCTTTTAGGGTTACAAGCTAATCAAGGAGAATGAAGATCTGGGTACAAGGATGCTAAGGTGGGAGGCCTAGAGGAAGACCACATAGGAGACTAATGGATGGTTGTGAAAGAGGGCTTGAAATTGTATGGGAAATTTGAAGATCCACATGATTGGCAGTGACAACCCCTGAGGGGAGCAGCCCAAAGGGATATGAATACTTTTTGTCTTCAAGGGTAGTGAAGATCTGGGTACAAGGATGCTAAGGTGTGAACTAGCAGGTGTGAGAGAGGAGATTTATAGATGGAGTGAAATAAGACGTGAAGATAGTTGGTGTGATGGAGGCAGATGATTGGCTGTGGTAACCCTTGCAGGGAAATGCCCAAACATAGTAGAAGATCAAGCATACAAGACACACACTTTCGTGGATATTTCTCTTTGTTGAACTGATCGTGGAAGTAGTAATACTTGAACATCCCACGAGCTAGTGTATTCAGCAGTGCTGCGCTGCGACTTGAAAGAAACATGTATTCCCTTGACCCTGTGAGTCTCACTTCTATTTTGCTGTGACAAAGTTAATAAACGCAGAGATGACATGTGTGTGTGTGTGTGTGTGTGTAGTTGTGTGAGGATCAGCTCTCACAGATACCAAGCTATTATACTTTTATGGATTTGTGCATCTGGCGATGGCCTCATCACAGAAGGCAGTACTGCAGTGGCTTTTCTACTTTGTTTTAGAGAGCGGCTCCTCATGGACTGTATTTCAGCAGCATACAAGTTCAGCGGTGACGGCTGGAGACACTGTTCACGGCGTATTCCCAACTTCAGCTATGAATTCTTAAAGTATCAATTCTTGTCTTTCTCTCCAGAGGTGATTTTTTTTTCCCTTCACTTCTTATTCTTTTTTATTTGATCGCCCTCAGATTTGGCCCCAGGAACGTCGGCGGACACTCTGTTGTGGCTCGGTCTTGACTCCCGGGAACCTTTCATTCAGAGAGCCCCCCCCCCCTCAGAAATCGGTGTCTGTAGTCCGACGTGTAAAGGTCTCGGATGAAACGGGAAGAAACAGCTGTAATTTGTTTGGATTTGAAAGGACTGACGGAGGAGGTTGCAGCGAAGGCTCAACGATGCATAACGGAAAGTTTGCCGGTTTCCGCGCGGGAGCCCGGAAGGGCGATAATTGAAGGAGACGCAGAAGAAAGAGAATGACAAGACTGTGGATGTGTGAGATGAAACACGTAGATGAAGCCCAGTGGAAGGAGAGAGAGAGAGAGAGAGAGAGAGAGAGAGCAGCAAGTGGAGGTTGTTAGTGATGACTGACCTGTGTCGTGTCCTTTAGGAAAGCAGAGGTGAGTTGGCAATACCAGGCTGCTGAAAAATGAAACTGCAAAAGGGAGCCAGGTTTGACAGATTATATCCAGCCCCCATTCCAGGAACCCCAGCGGGGGTATCGGAAGCTCTGTTTATGTGTGTGCGAGCGGAGGATATTTCATCCGTGGTGCTATTTTTCTGGCCTGAGTGTTAGGAGCTGCTGATGTTTTTTCAGGGGGCGCAGGTAGAAAAAAAAACGCCATTTGCTTGATGTGTTTGGATGAGCCGTCACTCTTCATCTCTGGACAAAAGTGAGGATGTGACAGAAGATGCACTTTCAAAGTTAAATGTTTTCTTTTAATCATTTGTTCATTCTTATCATATTCAGAAAGAAAATCAACTGAAATACTTTTTATCTAATATATCACCTACATATATACTTAATGCCCAGATTGGGACATATGCCTGAAGAAAGGCAATTTGATGTTTTAGTGCATTGTTTGAAATAATGCAAACAAGTATAGATTCAATATCAGGTTGTACTGAGAAAGAGTGAGAGAAAGGAGAGTTTGTAGTTGTAGTTAGGAATCACATCATTGTCTTTCCTGACTGATTCCTTCCACCTCGCTGCATCTTCTCCCTGACTAGGTCTCAATGGCATGTCCACACATCTTGCGTCTCTTGTCGCATCTGCCCCAGCATGATCGCTGTGGCTCGCCGGGTCACGCCGTTCACACGGAATGCCCCGTCTCCTTCCCCTTTGTTTCTGCTGAGGCTTTTTTCAAATGAGCAGAACAGTTCTAACAACTCAGTTCCAGGAACTCCCCTCCTCCAGGGAAACGCTTTTAGCTTTGCATTAGCACAGGCGGTTAGGGACCACGGTAGGGACCACTGATGTGCACCTTAAGTGCCACACTCAAAAACAAACCACAGCGAAGGAAAAGAAGACGACACGTACGACATGGAGAGCAAAGTTGCAGCAGCCTCCATTGTTTCCATGGCGGGAATAATGGACTATCAGATGAGTCGAAGTATTTATATTTTCCTTTGCACTGCTTATCGTGTGAAGAACCCTGCTGTTAGCTAACTTTGGACTAAAATTGACAAAAATGTCACTGTGTACCTTCTGTGGCATAGCAGACCAGGAGGACTTGGACCTCTTTGTTGCCTCAAATTGCAAGAAAACGGCTGAGTAGTGACCACCAGTTTTCAACATGGCAGTCTGTAGTCCATATGAAGCATTTAGTAAATCCCAAAACTTATGAGTTCCATCAATCATTAAGTAGCTTCATCATATAAGTTCCTGTGGAACTGTAAAGAGGGTTAGGGTTGGGGAAAATTCCTACAGTGCTAAAGGGGCTATGGGGTCCAAATGTTAGGAGCCACTTGATTTTCAAAATTTAAATAAAGATGCAAATTTAAATGAAGGAGTCCTGCACAAAAAAGCACTAAAAAGATAAAAAGAATGATTTCATTGTTTGTTTGTGCTGTGAGCCGCAAGAGGCTCGGGATGGTGACAAATGGTGGTACTCTTGATACTCTTGTGTCTGGGAATGTCCAAAACAACTAACATGGGTGCCAAAACATGGAACACAAAAAGTCCACGACACCCAGGCAGCAAAGACAAGGGTTCTGTGATGTTCTTCTGAGGAGGTATGAGTGGGTATTGCTAAATCTACAAGAGAATGTCCACAGAAGATGATGAAGATGTATCCAAAGAGACATGGATCTCCATTTGTGACACAAGTGCACCTTAAACAACAAGAAGAGTCACTAGGGGAATCCAACGCAGCACCACATGGTGCAAGGTTTGGACATCCCAGAATTGCATCCTCAATCACTGCCCTCTCAAAACATCAGCGGCACCACACTCCTCTTGTGCTGCGTTTCTTCCTCCCTCCTCTTTCCCGCATTCCAGCATCCTCTTGTCAGCGAGCGCTTCTCCATTGTGATGATGCTGATTTGCTCCCGGCCCCTTTCAGGAAGAAGAAGAAGAAGAAGAAGGAGGGGGGGGCGTTTCTCCTGTGTTTATATTTAGCTACAAGGATACTGCTGGCATGATGTGATCATTATTACTCAGGAGTGAACTGTGACTCTTAAATGTCGATCCGATGAAACTCCTCCAACAGCCGGATAAAAGGAAACTATCGTTTTTCTTCCTCTCCCGTCGTATTGTTGGTTGTTCCTTTAGAAAACGACAACCCTGAAAAAGACCTTCAGATGCTAATGATGCCTCACGCCGAAGGCAGGCAGCAAGGCGATATGGATGTCGCCAGAACAAAGACCGACTTATTTGCCTAACAAAATTAAAACCATCCCTTACCGACGCTGGCATGATTACAGACGTGTCATGCAGTGTCTCTCACATTCACTAAAAGAAAAAAACATTGGCAATGAACATCAGCTACAGACGCTTCGTGGAGTGTTGGCTTTAGAAAGAAAATGTGCTCGGCGACCACAGGGTGTGAAACCGCTTTTCTTAGAGCCGAATGCTAGCTTTCACTTTCCTTTCACCCGAAGCTGACACATCTTTCACCCTTCTGTGTTAATATGGATTTTATTTCTTCTGCTGAATTATCACAATTCACAAAAGTGTTGATTTCATCGATTCGAAATCGGTGGTAAGGGCTTCCTTGTTTGATTCCGACAGGGGGAGTTTCTGTGTGGGGTTTACTTGTTCTCCCCTTATTTGCATGGGTTTTCTCCCAGAATCTAATAACATACAATAGGCCATTAGGAGACTCTAAATTACTAAGGCAGGTGAATGAGGGAGTGAATGGTTGGATGTCTCTATATGTCACCCTGGGTTTTACTGATGACCTCTTGTCCAATGACAGCTTCCCTACGACCCTCTTGCATAATAAGCTGCATAGATAATGAATAAATCTGTGGTAAGTCATAGCAGTGCTTGGTGACTGAATAGGTAAAATAGGCCAGGCCAGGCAGGAAGAAAAAGACATGTAGGTCAATTTGATGTGTAAAGAAAACCTAATTTGCCAATAAAGAACAAAGTTTGATTTACCTTCAAATGGAGCCTGTATTTTGTGTCGTCGCCATCGCAATGGATGAATTCTCCTACCAGGACTCAGTGCGCTCTTGCCGCTCTGTCGCTCCTGCTCATTCAACATACCCGCTACCACTCACCTGAACCTGATCACCGGCAAACCGAGATAGAGACACTAGCCAGTTGCCAGGTGGTTATTTTGGGGTGCAAGACTTTCTAATGGTTCTTCTGCCTGATTACCTGGTTCTGAGCCCGGCCTGTCCGCTCCGCTTGTCAGTTCACTTTTGAACTGACAAGCGGATGGACATTTTGCCCATCTGGTAACAAACTTCTTGCCCGTTTTGAAAACCCCTGTTGCTAATTCTTCTCTTGTAGCCTCTTAATTCTTCTTCGCTTGTAGCCTCTTAATAAAAGACACTGCCAAACAATTATGTGGTTCGCTGTGCTGCAACTGGGTCCTTAAATCATATCCGACCCAAGGGGAGAGTGAGTGACTACGTCTTAGCCCCAAAGGAAGATTTCATCACAATTGTAGTGACATGCAAAGTTTACTGATTTCAGTTTACCACAAGTCAGGAATGGAAGAATCAAAGGTGCAATGCGACTTAAACTGAATTCATAAAAGAGCAACCCGACCAGGGCTGCTGTTTTTATGTAAATATTAGTTTGCGGGAGTGTCTTGACCAGGTAATCATAACAAACTATTTTAATCATGACATGTGGCTTGCATTAAGTGCCAAAGCTTTTGCATGAACTCCCATGATCTAGGCTACCGTATAAGACAAGAAATGTATTTTTAGTCGGGAAAATCCCATTAGTTGTGTTGTTCCCCTGCTATTCTAGATTGTCCAAACAAACTCCAATGGAGGTACAAGTGATTGACAATATCATCATGCGAGCTCTCAATCGGTGCCTTGTTGTAATAATGCGCATAAAAAGATATTTTCTCCAGAGGCCAGACTTTGGTTAAAACAAGGTTTAACAGCCAAGATACTTTTTTTAGAAGATCAAATGGGCCTTCCTTCAGTGAAGGAGATGCTGAAGTCTGCTTCGAAAGGGACTTGCCAATCCGGCTGGCAATGAGCCCCGGGCTGGAAATTATCACCTGCCAAATGTGGGCGATGTGTTGTTGTGGAGGTTGAATGAAATCATCTCGCCAGACGCTTGAGGTAGCCTGTCAGTGACGCGGTCTATCACGTCTTCCTGCGTGCTTCTGGTCCATGCCAACCTTCTCAGTTCCCACCGTGCGGCCGCAGGAGAGAAACGTATGGCTTTGAATAATGTGATCTCCCCATCGACAAATCGTATCTGTCAGATGAGTTCATATGATCTGCAATTCTCTCCCTATCTGTCCTCTCAGAACTCCGAGCTGAAGGATCTTTAATTTACGAACATTGAGCTTTGATATTCCATGTGATCGTAACCCGCGTAATCGGGTTACTAGGCGGCTTTTGAAATCGCGCAAACTGACACGTAAACCGGGATGTCTTTTTCTCTCCGCAGAGCATCGTGGCGAAGTATGGTTCTCAGTTTCGGGGGAACTCTCAGCATGACGCCTTGGAGTTCCTCCTCTGGCTCTTGGACCGAGTTCACGAAGATGCCAATAATCTGAACAACACCAAAGTTACCATCAAGGTGAGTCCACAGGCTGACAGTCTTTTTGACATCTGTCGGTTTGAAGTGTGGTTATTGTGCGTTGCTGATTTGTTTCAAGTATATCAAATCAATTTTGGAGCACTCAACAGTTTTATGAGCTGAAATTGTATAAATATACAATGCTTCTACTGCTACTACTCATATTGATACTTGATGAAAAAGAAAGAAAGCCAATTAATTTAATGGTTCCACAAAGACACCTGTATCTCTTTAGGAACAAGATGTACTTCCCCCAACGTGCACTGGCCAAAACCACAGTTTTTTTTTAATTTTTTATTTTAATATCAATTGGTTTGAGAAAAAATACTAGATATGACTCAATTTTCCTGGAGTGCCTTTGTGAGCACACCACAGTTACGGAGTCTTGTATCCTTTGATTAGTTTGACAGCACATTAGCTTTCATTCTGGCAGTAGAATCCACTTAACAGACAGAGGTCACTTGTTTTGTCATGTAAAGGGATGTTTTTTGGTTTTAATTGGGATACCAAAACCTGTTACATTGGCAAAAATAATATCTACCTTGCTATATATGACGCATTTTGTAATTACCTTCAACATATTTACTAAGGCTAAACAGCCGTCACAGGGGTACAGCAGTTAGCGCTTCCACCAAATAGCAAGGTTTGTGAGTGGGGTTTTTCGTGGGGTTTTTGTGGGTTTTCTCAGGTTTCCACCCACTGTCCCAAATTGTACAGTACAGTGCACTGCCCAGCCGTGCAAATAAGAGAGTGAATGGTTGTATGCCTCTATATGCGGCCCTGCAATCGACTGGGTGAACCTGCCTCTCTGACAGCTGGACTGGGCTCCAATCTTTCTGCAACCCCGAGTGCAGGATAAGCGGTATAGATAATAAATGAATACATTTAAGTACCATTAAGGTATGAAATATCCATATCACGATAAAGGTTTTGCGGCTGAAAAAAGGTTCACAGCGGCAGCGTGACGGGGTAGATTACTTGGTCTCTGTGCTTGGAGCTGAATAAGTCACAAAGCATATGTGACATATGTGTTAAAGGAGATGGACCGAGCGATAAAGCAGCACATTCAGTCTCCCCACGAATATTAGAAAGACTGCATTTTGAAGGCATTCTCACTTTGTCCTCATTTTTTTCCAGTGGTTTCAGCTCTCAGGCCCCTTCACATGATTGTACCTCTCAAGGCTTCATTTGTATGATGAGCTTTAAAATTTAGATCTCCCTGGTGCAGTCTATGGCTACTTTTGGATGAAACCCCGCAGAGCCATATTGTCTGATTCCAATGATGTACTTTGAGATGAAGGGCTCAGAACAAAAGATATTTTTTTCCAAATAGCACTCACCCCAAAGGTCCAACAATGCAGAAGCAAGTCGACCTGAGCCTGGGATGAGGTGGCGCCAGAGTGCCCCGAGTGCTACTGGATTTCATGCTTTTGCAGTTTAGTTGAATCTTTCTTCTTATATAACAAAACTTTTGCAGAGTTAGTTTCACTGGTGGCTACACCCGCGCTCTCCTTGTGTTTGTCCCCTGTCTCCGATGGCAGAGGTTCACCTTGTAACCATGAAGTTTGGAAAAGAGCCAGTTCTCCCCATGATGCAGTGAGAGGGAATGAAGGGCAGACACATCATGACTTGTGTGATGACATTTTATCACCTTGCCAGAGAAAATTGTCTTCGGTGGATACATTAATTTGAGAGAAGCCGGTCTGAAAATTGCCCAACGTCGCTCTTTCAATGCGGCCACCAAAGAGGGGCTGGAGTCTCTCCCAGGTGAAGGTCTGTTTCAGGGTTGCCGTTTTCAAAAGGAGCTACCAACAATACGGCAGGAGAGGAAGGAACCGGTGGTTTCCTTTTATCTCGCCATTTGGGGAGTTTCACCGGATCGACATGACGGTCAATTACAGGACGGCATATAGAGGCATACAACCATTCACTCGTCTGGGCAATTTAGGTTCTCTAATGAACCTTTGTGACTTCGGCTATGGACGGAAACAGGAGAACCCGAGGAAACTCACACAGACTCTGGGAAAAGATGTGAACTTCGCACAGAGAGACTCTCTGCCAAAAAAGCTAACCCTAACCGTGTCACCTAGTTACTTTTCCATGTGCTGAGTAATAATATTAACCATTTCTGGCAGTCGGTATGAACGTTGCTGTTTGGTATTCTTGCTCTGACTCCACTCTGCTCTTCACTGTATCACCATCCCCAGGTGAGGACTTCTAAGTCAGTCTCTACTCTTGTGATCCGAATGATCAATGTACTTCCACCAAGCACCAAAGTGTCCCTCTTTGACCGAGGTTAGCGGTGGATGCAGCCTACATTGCCATTTAACCATCTTAGCTCTAAAAGTGGCTCTGAGGCTTCCAGTAAATCACGATACTGACATATGAGGCAAAGAACAAAACCATAAAACTATAATTTCATTTTAAGTCAAACAGCAGGTCATGCATTTGATGCTCATATTAGGATAGCACTTCAGCCTCTAATTTCAAGAGTCCAGTAAGGCTCCTTGTACATTCAGTTCCTGCATCAGTTTACAAAATCTTTTCACCAAAACGCTAATAACATTCGCATTGACTTAAAGCGCTTTGTCTCACCCTACTTAGTTATTGTTTTTACATCAATCAAACTTTTGCACCCAGCTTGTAAATTTATGGCATTTTCAACCAGATTAGCGTGATCTCCTCCAGAGACATCAAATCAGATTTCAGGAAGAATTACAGAATTGTAGCCAGGATGGATTTCAGTGTGTTATCTACCGTAATAGTCACTGTATAAGATGTTGCAGTGTTTTGGTTGTAGAATGGTTTAACCCTTGCCGTACCAATGGATGTATTTGATAATGTTTAATACACATATGCGTTCCATTTTCCCTTATGGGGGCAAAACGGAGCAATAGTGGACTGATAGAGGTTATGGGCCAGTCTGTGTTTTCTCACAGAAAGCACATTTGTTTGCAGCCCATCTGTCTTTTAGGCTGATCGCTGCTTTTACGGGGTTCTGACAGATGATTATTCTCCACCTTGAAGTTGTTCCTCGTCATTGTGCGAGATCCTAGTAGCGATCCTAGTTCTCCTACTTCTGAGTCTAGACAGTGTACAGTTTGACTAATACCCAAGTTTCAGCTGGCCATTTCTTCTTGCAGAACCTTTCTCCTTGGCAATGTTAAGGGAGCGGGGGAGGAGGGAGGGGAGGTGGCGGGACTCCCGCAGCTCACTCACAAAAGATGCATTGATATTAGCAAAAGGTTCCCCAAAAACTGATGAAATAAATTTGCAATGCAAAAAAGAAAAGAAGACTTTGAGCAGAATGTGCCCTTCACTGCCATCATCAAATGATTTTAAAGGAAGGACTGTCTCCTTTTTTTTTTTGTTGTGATCTGACATCCTTAGACAGGCAAACAGTGAAGGCTTTACCCTACATTTCAAATCATGCATGCTGCGACAGGCTCCCGTCTCCCTGGAGAACACAGAGTAATGAATTGACGAGTGAGGATGGATTCATCTAATTGATCTAATCAGCAGAACCGAGTGGACAGCTAGTGTTTATGGTTGACTGACAAGTACTTTGCTGTAAATTGCAATTTGATTTTATTTCCAGTGAAATTTGGAATTATTTTAAGTGGTAGATTTCAGGGACTGGCCGCTGCAATCGTTTGCCGGTCCTAAGGCCTCACCAAAGAGCCATTACATAACACACAAAGGCACCTCAGTAATGTTAATCCCTCTACAATCGGGACCTCGCTAAACTTGCTTCCTTTCCCTTTTGCTCCAGTGGCTTCACAAAGCCGACATTCTTCGGTGGCTAGGAGGAAGACGAAGGGATAGCTGGAGTCATGGCTTTTTGCGCGGCGTTGTTGCGGGGGAAAAAAAAAAAATAGAAACATCAGTGCGATTGGTTGGTTGCACAGAAGATTTGTTCGGCACATTCTGCCAAGATCAGATTAGTTTCACGCTGGAAAACGTCTTTGTCTTCGATCAAATGGTAGAAAAGAAGTGGTATAGCCGCCCCCCTCGACAGAGGGAGGCTTTATCTTAGCTCGATGTGTGTGTTGTGTGGGCAGCAGAACTGAGGCTTTAAAAGAACCTGCAGATTAAATCATATTAGGATCATATGGGCTTTACAGTCCAAAGGGCTCAACAATACTTGGATCCAAAACAACAACTTTAAATGAAATATATTGATTCCTCGCAAATGGCTTAAAGCAGAAGATGGCATATGGAGCCAAGTGGCATTCGGCATCTGTTGCCCCCGATTTGTTTACTAGATGCATTTGGCATCTAGTAAACAAACAAACAAAAAAAAAACAAGTCAATGCTTATGCCAGCATGTGAATCACAGAGTTTTCAATATTTTAATATGACAGTACACGTCAAATGTTCTGGAGATAAAGTCAGGTTGAGATGGTTTGGACACGTACATAGGAGGGGTAGTGAAGATCTTGGTCGAAAGGCGCTGAGGTCGGAACCGCCGGGCAGGAGGTCTAGAAGAAGACCGGAGAGGAGATTTATGGATTTATGGAGTGAATCAGGACAAAGAGTTAGTTGGTGTGAGAGAAGAGGATGCAGAGGAGAAGGTGAGGCAGATGATTGGCTGTGGCGACCCCCCGAAAGGAAATGACTGTCCACGGGATTTTGGATGTGTATGTGTGTGTTCAGTCGTGGAAAATAACCAGTGATCTGGTTTTAGTCAAAATGTCAACATGGGGAATGTAAATACAATTAGGAGGTACAGATCTGTATCGATTGACTGACATAGATTGGATTTTCATTCATTAATTCATTCATTTTCATTCATTAATTCTTGATATCACTTTTCCTGCACTCTTATGGGGCTGCCAGCTGTCATTGTTTACCCTGGACCAGTCACATATAGAGACATACAACCATTCACCCTCTCATTCACATGCTTGAGCAGTGTAGGGTAGGATTAACGAAATGATCAACAAGTGGTGCTCAACATTTCACATCTCTTCTGATGAGATTCAGTCGCAATACTTGAACATGTGCGCTGGAGCCGTCTTTTGTTTCCCCCCCATCCTTGCAATCTGCCGTCGCCAGCAAGCACATCTTATATTGGATAGTTTCCTCTTTCAAATCTTGCGTATTCATTTGTCTTATTTGTATTACATAGTTATTTGAATAGTATGTATTTTTAGGAGGGTATAAATAAATAAAAACATTTGCTTGTTGAGTTGCAACAGTTTTTTTACGTGTTGTGAAGAAAACAAATCCGATCTTCGTTTGTAAAGACCAATGAATACAAAATGGCGAGTGGCTTTGGTCGGAGCGGAGTATCTCATGCTGCTCCTCCCTTCATCAGCATCGGGGGGATGAACAACAACAACAGAAGCATGTTTGTGCAGCCGCTGACAAAAGACGATATCTGACACGAGTTCACTCAGATCTGGGTTTTCCTTGAATTCAGAAGCGGCCAACAGCAGATGACTTTTCTTCTCTGGTTGTAGTAAAAAGTGAAACTTGTCCAGCTTTAGCTGGAGTGATAAATATATTCAGTGACCCTCTGATCTGTAGTAGAACATCCATGTTGGATTAAAGTTCTGCTGGGTTTCGCAACTTTTTTTGATTTTTTTTTTTTGTTTTGGCTCTCGAACATTTGATTCACGTGAATATTTTGTCTTGGCCTACTTTTGTAGTTATGTGCTTATCCTGCTATTTCCATTTCACACACCATGTGAAATGCAAATTCATTGTGTGGATGCATGTGTGCATGAGTGCTTTATTTGTCTTTTTCAAATTTATTTGTTTTTACCAATGCAAAATTCTTTTTGTTTATGGTATGTAGTTTGCATTTATATTCAATCAAAGAACCGGATTGCAACTTGTTTCACTGACGATAGACCCCTCCCGTCGTTTTAAAAGCTATTACATTATGATATAGTCACAAAAGGCACCGAATCCCACTATTTGACATGCTGGACGATGTCGCTGTGTACTCGAACACCATGAAAATGCACGTGTCTGTGCTCAGAAGTACAGCCACCACGCTGCCCACAGGGACGCCGCCGCCATTAGATATACGCTCTGTATGCAGCGCGGCATCGAGGCCGCACTCCTTGTTGTCACACGTCGTCTGATGCTCCGCCGAGCAGCTCGATGGAAATGTTAGCTTTCTGAAGACGCGCGGAGTTTTCAGCTCGGTGGCGATGCTCCCGCCTCAATGACCGGATCAAAAAAAAAAAAGACTAAAGAGACGATGATTTCAAGAGGGATATTTTAAAATTCAAAACCTTCGCTTTCATGGAATGAATGATTCAGTGCGCTGTTGGCATCAAAAACATCATCACATCACATCCTGTTAGCTATGTGCTTAACAAGTTTCAAGATATTTTTTTAAGAGATAGATAGTTAGCAGGACCACTGAAATAAATTGTCTAGCCCAGCAGATCTTGCACGTTGGAAGAAATAACTGTGTGTAGACCCACTGTCTTATATTTATCCGTCAACATTGTACATGTCAGTCACTGACTGTAATATTGTATTTAAAGTAGGGATGTCAGTGGATGAAGCTTGATTTTTTTTTTTTTTTTTTTTTAAATATTTAATATTCAGCACCGATACCAAAGGTTAGTGTTTCTGAAAATGTCTATCCTGCTAAAAAAACACCAACTTCATTCATTAGTTCATTCATCTACACCACTTATCTACACCACTGCAGGCGGGAGGGGGAGTTGGAGAACTGTTCACTGTTTGTAGAGCTTCATCACAGAAACATGCAATCATCCATTCACACAATTAATTCTTCATGTCAGCTGCCATTTGAGAACTGAGGGAAGGAGCTGGGAGGGAGAAGGGAGCCACATATATATATATATATATATATATATATATATACAGGACTGTCTCGGAAAATTTGAATATTGTGATAAAGTTCTTTATCATCTGTAATGCAATTACAAAAACAAAAATGTCATACATTCTGGATTCATTACAAATCAACTGAAATATTGCAAGCTTTTTATTATTTTAATATTACTGATTATGGCTTAGATCTTAAGAAAACTCAAAAATCCTATCTCAAAAATATTAGAATATCATGAAAAGTAATTTTTCTTTTTTTAGTTGCATTACAGAAGATAAAGAACTGTATCACAATATTCAAATTTTCTGAGACAGTACTGTATGTATGTATATATTTCTTGGCCCATTCTTGATGTTTCAACATATTTTTGTCGTGTTCGGAGGTGGTTGGGTTTCAGCCTTTCTTACCTTGGCCACGTCTCTGAGAACTGAACACCTCGTACTTCTTGACACTTCAGGTGGGTTGCAGTTGTGGAATATGGCAGCACTGGAGGATAATGGCTTCCTGGTAGCTTCATGTTTGAGTCTTCTTAAATCTTTCGCTGTTAATTTGTGTCTCCTCGACATGTTTCCTGGTACCCTGTTGACTATTTACTACAAAACGTTTGATGGTTCTGTAATCACACCCAAATATCTTAGATGTTTCAAGAGTGCTGCATCCCTTTGAATGCCTTTTTACAGTTTTTGTCTTTTTAGAGTCACTTGAGTCTCTTTTTTGGTGAATTTTTCCTGAAGAGAAGAATCTGCCTGATAATTATGCACACCTTGATATAGGGTATTGATCTCCTTAGGCCACACTTGTCACACAAATACGCATCACCTAATATGCATTAAATCCAATAAGCATTCAAGTTTATACAGCTTGGAGTTGGACATTATGGATAAAAAGATGGCATGCTCAAAATAATAATTTGCCTAATAATTGTGCACACAGTGTACGTATGTATATCTATGTATGTATGTATGCATATATATACACAGTGCAGTGAATAGAGCTAGAATTAGTCATTATTGATGATAATATCAATGATTATTAGTTATTAATCAAAGTCATTGCAATATTATAAACTCAGTAATGACATGAACCTTCATCTGGTAATTAATAATTAAACAGTAGAATACAGTCTCAAGAAAAGGTAGTTATCTAAAAATGTCGCTGTCATACAGTTTTGTCACAATATGCACACACAAAATACCAGGAATCTCCCTTTCATAATATAATAGTTTATTTTACAATATAAAATGTGTGTGTGTTTGTGTTAAATGACAGCAAAATGTCTGTGGTTGTAGTCCAAAGACTGACACCCGGTGTGACCATGTGATCATGGCCAGACGGCACAAAGGAACATATGGGCATGTGGGCATATGAGTGTGGAGGTGCGTTTTTGTTTGTAAAAGAAAGGACGCAGAATGAGAATTAGAGAAGCAGCAATAATGCTATGTCAGAAAGTTAAAACAATAGCTATGGCATGGGAATACATTGATCACCCAAGGCATGATTGGAAAACAGTAATTACAACACCCACATGATACTGATCAATGGCTCATGCTAAGAGAGAAGTGTAGTGAAGGCCAGAGGGAGCTGTATTGCATTTTTGTAGACCTAGAAAAAGCATATGACAGGGTGCCAAAAGAGAAAATTTGGTATTGTATGAGAAAGTCTGTAGTGGTAGAGAAGTACGTTAGACTGGTGCAGGACATGTATGCTCGCTGTGAGACAGTGGTTCCACCCGGGTGGAACGGTGAGGCTACAGGGAGTAGAGATCAAGAAGTTGGAGGATTTCCGGTATTTGGGGTCAACAGTCCAGAGCAGTTGAGTGTGGAAAAGAGGTGAAGAGACGGGTTCAAACAGGTTGGAATGGGTGGAGAAAAGTGTCAGGGGTACTTTGAGGTAGAAGAGGAACAAAAGGGTTGGAGGAAAAGGCTGATTTGCTGCAGTGACCACTGATGAAAAAAGCTGAAAGGAGAAGAAGAAGATACAGCCACCTCTTGTGCACTAGAGAGTTGCTGTAAGAGAATAGTTTCAGTTCAAAACGCATGTTTATATACTGGTTTGTGGCATCACAGAGGGTAACTTTCTGGTCCAATTGGTGAGGGTGCTGGAGCAAGCCCCCTGTTGAAGGCGGCCTCTCATCAATCACCTCTGGAATGTGTACCAGAGTTAAGGGGAAGGTGGGGATGAGTTTATTGCAGCATGCTGGGTGGGGGTGAAGCCTTAGAGCAAAGGATTTGATCCCCTGTGTGATCAACATGTGGTGGTTGAGCAACAGAAATAAGTTTCCTGTTAAAAGACTGTACTTGTCGCACAATTTTATGTTTATATATTCCTATATAAATTCATATATATGGTGTGTTTAACCAAATTCACACAGGAACCAGTTTGTGAATGGCGTGGGGGAATATATCGTCACGCGGCGCTAAGGGAGGAAGACAGCTTTGCTTACTTTCACCTGCTGTACAGCATTTGGAATGTGATACATTCGCTTTCTTTTGTTTGTGTTGTTTTTTAGAAACTTTCTGCCTATATGCGACTTCTAACTTACGTCAAAAATGTGTTTTATCACGCAGTAGGAACGGAATTCCGACATAAGTCGAGAACTCCCTGTGTGTGTGTGTGTGTGTGTGTGTGTGTGTGTGTGTGTGTGTGTATGTATATATATATAAATATACACACATCTTTATATATATGTGTATATATATATGTATATACATATATAAAGATGTGTGTGTATTTATATTTATGCAAATGCATGTGTGTGTGTGGTGTGTGTGTGTCTGTATATGTATGCAAATATGTGTGTGTGTGTGTATATATGCAAACGTGTGTGTGTGTGTGTATATATGCAAACGTGTGTGTGTGTGTGTGGGTGTGTGTGTTTGTGTGTGTGTGTGTGTGTGTGTGTGTGTGTGTGTGTGTGTGTGTGTATAGCAGATATGTATAGCAAATATGTATCTATGAACTGCTTATATTAGGCACCAAGCGAGAAACTTACATTGCTTAAATTGAAATTAAGTTAAAAATTCAATCCCAGATCTTAAAAAGTTGATATTAGTATAAATTAGTTAATGGCACAATTGTTGACAAACAATATTCTCATCATTAACCCTCATGATGTGTTTTTCTTTTTTCTTTTGATGCATATCTCAATTTTATTTTTATTACTGACTTAGAGTTAAACTCTGAATTTGTTTACAGGTTAATTTCCTGTGGGTATCCATGGTGCCCATGGCGTTTTACAACACGCCACGCGTGTTATTCAGTGAAAGCAGAAGTATACCTTCCAACGTCTGATAAAAGGGTGACTGTGGCTCTAGAGAGGGTTGTGCAGGTTACGCCAAATATCATCTACCCTCTCTCCGAGCCAGCAGTTGCAAAAGAAATACATTTCTGGTTTTATGCAGTATTTTTGTGACAGAAACAGGCTGGTGGATTTTTTTCTTGTTTTTTTAAAGTGATATGTTTTTTTTTTTTTGTTTTTTTTTCTGGCTGTGGCTTCTCTAAAACAGCGGAGCATGTGTCCAGTTAGTGCATTGTCTCATTGGTTTCTGTTGACACAGTAATAAAACTTATTGCACATAGAGGTTCCTGCCACATGACCACACATATCACACAAACACAGACACACACACACACACACACACACACACACAACCATATATATATATATATATATATATATATATATATATATATATATATGTATACGTATAGACATAGTGGTCGGCTAATCCCTGTGTGCTCTCCTGGCCCTATAATAGGATTTATGGAGGAGGAGGAGGAAGAAGGTTTTCACTAAAACCTAAGGTATCTTAAATCTCTCTCAACACACTGCTGTCTGAATTTAATCCTCAATCCACGCTGTTCTGTAAAATTGTCGATTTGAAAACCGCTTTCCCGACATAATAGCCGCTTTTGGACAGAAGAGTTCTAAGAACCATTCATTCCTGCTTGAATTTGGTTCCAGGAACTACTCTCTTCCGGGGGGGAAACATTTTCGTTTTGCATTCTCACGGGCAGTAAAAGGATCATGATAGCGGCAGGTTTGACGCTCCCCGACGTGCACATTAAGCGCCACACTCAGAACGAAATCACAGTGAAGAAGAAGAGGAAGACATGGAGACCAAAGTTCATTCAAGTTCTGCGTGGCAGGAATAATAACCATCGATACTTAGATGGGTTGAAGTGTTTTTTATTTTCTCCGTGTGAAAAACCCCACTGTTAGCTGACACCGGTCTTGGCCATGAGTACGTCCGTTATTGTTGATGACAATGTCTGAAGGTTCTTTTTTTTGGATTTCGTACTGAACAGTTAGAAGAATACAGTTCTGAGAATTTTCCAACCCGCATATCGATCTAGGAAGCTCTTTTGTGCCCACGGCCATCAGACTGGACAACAGCAGTCCTGAGGTTCACTCTCTACCTCACCCATTCACATGCCATGCCCTAACTCTGCTGTCTTTCTGCACACATCCTGCCTGTTTTTCTTTATTTATTTTATTCTTGTCATTGCTATTGTCACGCTATATTGTTGTTTAGTTCTGGTTGTGTATTTTTTACCCCTACTGTTCCTTTCTGTTGTACATTATTATCCATGATGTTGTTGTTGTTGCTGTCTATTCATTCGTGGATTACTTGCTATCTTCTGTCGTCTGTCTCTCGATTTATATTCATATTTATTTATTTAGTTGTACATAATTGTTACGCTGCTGTGAAAAAGAAATTTCTCCTTTGGGGGATCAATAAAGTTTATCTTATCTTATCTTAACCTTCTCCAGGGGAACCTTTAAGTTTTGTGTCCGTACTCAAAGATAAACCATGACACAGACAACTTTGAGAGCTAAGTTGCCACAGCGTTCAGTAATACCATACTTTTTTGGCCAAAATGTTGATATTCTGCTGCGAGTCCTTGAAACCTCTCTGTTGCATCGTATGCCAGAGGAGCTTGTCGCTCCACTCCTCGCTGGTCGTAACAAAACAACCAACAAGGGTCCACAATAGTTTTTTAAAACGATGCTCCGCTGTTTGCTGGAAACATCTTTTAATGGGTGTTGCTTATGAGTCCCGCCAATTGCCTACGTCATATAAGTTCCTATGAACTGTAAGCAGACCTTGTCTTGGAAGAGGAGCTAAGATGGTTCTAGGAGCTGAGATCCTAGTTCCTGTACTATCTGAATGCCGAAAACACAGCCTACTTCTTGAAAATGTTCTCAGAACTGCAGCAAGTTCCTAGAGAGCTAAAGGTGCTAATGTCTTGATCCATCAGCATACGAGGAAAGATTTGGTCGTCACTAAGGATCCAATCCACTCAGCGGCTCCTGTCTCTTGGGTTTCTGGTATTGTGTGTTTTAGACGGGATACAAAGTGCAGGAAGCTCCAAAGCCCCTCCGTCTGATGTGACTCCTTTGTACCGGCGCCGCGTCGTCGGCTCAGTACGCAACACGGAGAAATTCCGAGTATTCTCTCCGACGCGCGCCTCGGCGGAAAGTCAACGCAGTGAAATGTATGTCACCGGAAAAGGAATCGAGAGCAAGGCAGGTCGAAAACAATCGGTGCGTTCTTTTTTGAAGTGGCGTAATCAAGAGTTGATATTCAGAGGGGTGAAGCTGTCTCACGCAGCGACAAGGAGGAGGAGAAACTTCCAATCTGAGGTGTTCTAAATATACTTTGTGTGTGTGTGTGTGTCTGTTCCTACTTCTCCTTAATCCGTTGTCGCAAACAAACTGAATGGTGCATTTGTACTTAAGGATGAATGATAGAGGAAGACGGAATCGAAATACAACAATATGAAATTTAATCCGCCAAGAATGTCCCTAGTTGGATTCCGACCGAGACCGTTCTGTGTGGAGTCTCCATGTTCTCCCTGAATTTAGACCAACAAACAAGTGGAGACCCAGAATAGTCCAGATTTGTGAATGAGCAACTGAACGTTTGTGTCTATGAATGAATGAATGTTTGTCTATATGACGTGTGAGTGAGTGAGCTTGTATGTTGATATGGTGTTTGGATGAATGAGTGAATGAAATACATTGAACTGAATGACACAAGATTGCATTTTTGTTTCTCAGAGCCAGATCACGGTGAATGATCAAGAGATTAAGAGCGGAAGCAGAATCATTTATACAACACGTTCTTGTGATTCCATACCATAAGTACGCATTAATATTCATTAAAAAGCTTCATGCTGATTATTTTCTGTATCTTCAGAGCCTCATCAGATTCCAGATGTTTTCTTTTCGGTGTTCCGATCAGTGGATTCCATCACACAGTTAAATGTTATATGTAATGCAGAATATTTATGAGGCCATCCATCACAATGACAGGCCTGGAGTAAGCAAAGTTGACGATCAAAAAAAGGAAACGGCGCGGTTTATGCTTGGAAATTCAATACGCCACCATGTTGGATCTGAAGTTTTGTCTACTGGGAGCTCAAATTGTTGTGAAGTCTAAGTAGGCATGAATCCAAATATATAGGTACCTTTATTTTAATAGGTAGTCATGATTTAATTAACCTTTCAGAATACTTTAATTTTCGCCGCAGTGTGAAAGGTGAAGACTCGCCCAATGACTGCCGGGACAGACTCTAATCCCATGTGTGAATGGGAAAGTGTGTGGTTGGTGGTTGTTGGGAGTGAGTATCATGTTCTATTGAACATCCCAATGAATGGATGAATGGTTGTATGTCTTCATGACGTGAATGACAGGGTTAATATTTGAATGTCTATAGATGACGTGTGAACGATTGCACGTCTCTATATGCAGAGGGAATGGTTATATGTCTCCATATGATGTTTGAATAAGTGAGAGAAAGTTTTTTTGTCTATATAATGTGAATGAAAGGGCGAATATTTGTATGTCTATAGATGACGTGTGAATGGCCTTTCAGCGAATGACAGCTGGAATAGGCTCCAGCCCCTGCGAGTGCAGGATGAGTTCTATAGAAGAATGAATAAATGAATGACTTTCATTTCCATAGCCCCAGAATATTTGAACATTTGTTGCATCACAAAGGCAACAAGCAAACACGGGACTATCGTTTTTCAAATGGAGCCCCCTTTGGTGTTCACAGCAGATGCTGTTTAAGGGATGAGGCCGGTGTTACCTCGGGAGGGGAGTGGGTTTTTGTTATGTAATTCACTATGCATCATGTCTTTCTCTTTTCTTTAAGATGCTTGAAGTTTATTGCTCTTAAACCTTTAGTTGCAAAAATAATTTAAAAAACATTGAATTGACATCAGATACAAGGAACCTTTAGATGATGCAACGCGTCTCCATGGGCTTTAGGTTTGTACCCGTTCATCCGCTCCCATCAGTTAGTCTGACGGCTCCCCCTCCAGCTGGTATAAGTGACAAACACCACAATGCGGAATTGTTATTCCCACCTTAAATAATTGATCACACACACCCTCAAAAAAGACAAACTAATTTTACCGGTGGGCGGAGGGGGGGGGTCATCTCTCCGATACACAGATGGCGGTAAACAACTGACGCGTTCAAAAGAAGGTTAGTCGTATAAAATAAAATAAAAAAAAATGGCAGGTCTGTGTCGCCTCGCTGGGGAGAACTGGTGCGAGGTTAGACCGAGGCCGCGGACTGGAATATTTGGGAGGGGGTACGGGAGAAGCAAAGTCGAGAAAACCTCACCCACCCGTGAAGCAGGAGTGCTGTGACTGAAATGCCAATGCTGTGGGAGGATATGAAAAATTGAATATGTCCTCTTAGGGGGCAAAAGAGTTACATGAGAAGGAGACACACACACACACACACACACACACACACATGCACGCACGCACGAACACACACAATAATGCCCTGACATTAGCCCAGTGTCTGATTTATTTTCAGAGTACACTCGTCTGTCCTGTTGTCCCTTGCACTCGTGTGTGTTTGTGTGTGTGTGTGTGTGTGTGTGTGTGTGTGTTTGTATAGAGTGAACGGTAATGGCCCTTGCATTTCCATCCAGAGTCTCTCCACTTTCCTAGTAGTTAAGGTCAGGAAGTTTTTTTTTTAGGTCAAGTCTTTTTTTTTTTTTTTTTGCTCTGTTGTTTCTCCATCACCGTCTCTTTACCTAACACACAAAAACATGCCTGCACGAACACACACACGCACACACACACACACGCACACACATTTGTCCGCAGAGTTCCAAGGAAGGCATTAGAGACTCCACTTTACTATAAAGGCTTCTCCGATGTGAATGAAATATTCAGTGCACTTCTTCAGATATTATTTAATTAAATGCATTGATATTTCAAAAGCTGTCCTCCCTTTAAATAGTTCAGGAACATCTGAAAAAAAAAGGGCAAAGACAGAAAACGGTGGGGTTTTAGCAGAAAGGTTCCTCTCCTGAAGACCAGGGTGAATTAAGGACTTCCAGAATTTAATAGAAGTTAGCCTTCTACCATAAATGTATCAGAATTCCCCCCCACTTTCATTTTCAACCATAAAATGGGATCCCTTTCAGGCAGAGCTCGGGCAGGCTTTGAATTGAATCATCCCTCCGCTGGCCTTTTAGTCCGATTGTGTTTCGGAGTTGAACCCCACCTTCCATCTTCAGAAACATCCTTGAGATCCAACCTCGTCCGCGCAATTGGCGACACGGCGGCTTGGATTACGTGAATGTCCTTTTTTTAAAATCCGCCTTGGTCTGAGAAGGGAGATTACATTTGATCACATGACTCCGTCGCTGGCCTCTTGCTCCACTGACATCCTTTTCCAGGGCCAGAGTAGACTTCCAGGTGCTGCTCTTCAACTCTAAAACAGTCATTGGCATCGCACCATCTCACCTATCGTGCTTGATGAAGCCATCCCTGCCTGGATGTGCTGAGAAGCCTTTTCGTTTTCCTGCACCAATATGGACGAAGGCTTTGCCTCTTGACGTCGCGTTCTGCTCTGTCGATCTTCCAAATCAAAGCTGACAACCCACTTGCCTCACAGCAAGGCGGTCCGCGGTTCAATTCCGACGGTGAGTGGAGTTTGCAGGCTGTCTCCTCCCGCAATTCAAAAAATCAAGCAGTAGCAGCATCAATTGTATGCTTCTGACCCCATTGAGTCCCTCACTGCAGGATAGGTGGAATAAATAAATGCATCTTCATCCATTGGCGTCCTCCTCCTTGTACAGCTCTTTAATGGAAAGTGCTCTATAAATATATTTATCATTGAGAAATTTTTTGGCTCTTCCAGTGAAAGCTGAAACACAAGGTAGAAAGCGGGAGTCGTGACCTGTTAGCGCTTCTGTACATGTTTTGTCTGTGTTTGCGTATCGGTGTGGATCCATTTACGGGGGGGGGGGGGGTCCTTGACCTACGTTGTCCTCGACGCGCTGCGGTTTTCCACTCAACGGCAGCAATCCCATGAATAATTAAGAAAAAAAATTCCGGAGTGTCTTGGAGAGGTGCTGCGGCTCCGGGTCCCGCACGCGCTCTTTGGGTACCGCATGCTTTGTTTTAGTTGATCTCTTTTGCGTTTTTCTTTCATGGCTTTTTATACCTTTCACTATGGCTCCCCACATAAGGCGGACTCTTCAGGTGACAGCACGGCAAAGTATGGAAAAGGAAAGCAATTCTGTTAGAAGTTAAATTCGATAGACGCAGGCCAGCAATCGGGACTAATATCATGGATAAAGTTCACATCCTTGAATACGTAAAAGGATAATAACCTGGTTTAGGAAAGTGACTTAGGCTCAGGTGGTTCTGCATACTGTTGCTGCCTTACCATCAGCATCTTTGGTGCATGATGGCGGCAAAAATATACTAAGATTTAAAAGTGCCCAACAAGTACATACACACACATACACACGTGTGCGTTGGGGACAAAAATCATGAAGGTAATGAATACACCCTTTTTTTAATGTTAACTAAAATATAAAGTGTCAGGTTTGCTGTTTTTGTTAGTTTCCATTTATACAGTATCTATCTATCTATCTATCTATCTATCTATCTATCTATCTATCTATCTATCTATCTATCTATCTATCTATCTATCTATCTATCTATCTATCTATCTATCTATCTACATACATGTGTGTGTGTATATATATATATATATATACATATACACACACACACACATATATATATGTGTATATATATATATATATATATATATGTGTGTGTGTGTGTGTGTGTGTGTGTGTGTGTATATATATATATATATATACATATACATGTAATTCGAGGGAGCCCGAACCAGCCAGTTCACCTTGAATACACTGCAACGGAATACATTTGTCTCTTTAAACAATGATAAAACTTGATTGTTTAGTTGTAGAAATACTTATTTCACGGTAAATATTTGTCTCATCTTTTGTATTGCCGCTGGCTGTAGTCTTCCAAATCTAATTGGTCACCATTTATTTTGCGCCTTTCCTGCTTGTTGAATTCACAGCTGGGGCTCCTGCAGTAGGTTGGGTGTCCATCCAATCCCAAGGTTTGATGGTTTGCTTACTACTTCTTCCTGTTGGCTTGCCAAAGTGTCCTCAGGCCAGACACAACTTAAACTCCCCCCCTTGCTTACGGTGGCCTGTTTAGCGCCTTGCGTGGCGGCTCTGCTACCATTTGTGTGTGTGTTTGTATTTCAGTGTAAAACGCGATAAAAGTATTATATAAGTGGAGACAGTTGACTATACAGTGAACCTTCCAAAGGCTAGAAATATCTCATTTTCACACTTTTCAAATCTGCCCTCTTACTGTCACATCAGTGTGTTACTCAGGATTAAACTGCACACACATTTTTCTTTTTTCCTTTATTTATTTTTTCATAAAATAGGCTTGTAAAGTCTGTTCTACAGGTTTATAGCTCCGTCTTTTGCACCGCACCCATGCTGACCCGTGTGACATCCTTATATGGTCATCATTTCCTGTTGCACGAGGAGGGCAGCGGAACTTATCATTGCTATGCCGTCCGACCTGTTCCTGTTTGCACGGAGCTCCTCGCTCTTCTCAGCTCTGTGAAAGGAAGTGCAAAGGAGATCTCATTTCAGCCCGAACCACAGACTTTGGAAAGGAAAGTCTTTGTTTAGCCCACAGAAAACTGCAGAGGGACATGAGGTTAGAGGCCAAATCCTTTAAAATCAACTTCATCCATTATCAATCCCAATTATGTTGCACTCAGGGTCGCAGGGGGAGGCTGGAGCCTATCCCTGCTGTCACTGGACCAGAGGTGGGGTTCACCCAAGACCCGTCACTAGTTAGTCACAGGGATGCATACAGAAACATGCAGTCATTCACTCTGTCAATCAAAGGTCTTCAATGAACCGACTGCATGTTAGGAAACCCTTGCAGACACTTGGACTGAAAGGCCCCCTGCTGGAAATAAACCATGGACTTTCTTGCTCGGGCGGAGGTTTCAAGCTTCCATTGAATTTTCTTCAACTTTCAGCTTGAACCAAAAATCAACTTCCCGTCTGTCAAAAAGCGGGGAAGTCATGTGCGAGAGCGGCATGCTTGACCTTGTAGTTTGGAGCGCGTCGTCGAGTAAAAGATTCACAAAGGCGCTGCGCGTCTCTCCGTGTCGTTCCCAGAATCACAAGGAAAACAGCGTGCCGGCATTGTGAGCTCCGGCACCCAACGCTCTGAAGATGCACACTATGAAAGAAAAAAACTCCCGTCTTTTAATAAAGAATTTGTTTATTTCTCTAAATCGATTCATTTTGCCCGGAAAAGCGGAGACATTCAGACACAGCAGACGGATCGAGCGCAGAACGCCGATGGGAGGAAGCGGCATCGCTGGGTAGCCTTGGCTGCCAAGCCGAGATTCGGCACTCCAAAACCCTGCCAGGAGCTCCCTGTCTGAGGTTGCTTATTTTTTTCGCCGCCGCTTTTTTTTTTTTTTTGTTGTTTTTTTGGCTTGCCAGGCATCGCCATAGTAACAGCCAGAGAGTGGCAGAGCTCACCGCGCTTCGGTATTAAATAAGAGCGGGTACAAATGGGTTCCTCCGACGGGGGAAGGCACAAGAACAAAAGGTATTCACAGAGGTATTTGCTCTCGGTCTTCGTAACCAGAGCCGTGGATGAGTATCAGTCGGTCTGGCAGGAAGGAGCGGAGAGGGTTGTTGTGATGGCTGGAGAAGAAGAGAGAAAGGGAGAGAGAGAAAAAGGTGGGGGGGTTAAAAGGGACTGTGGTTTCCACTGTTATCTCACAGACGGCCTTGTTACCGTAAGCCAGCTTTGAATAGGCGGAATTAGCACCAGCCGGAGCTGAAAGAATCGGGGTGAGTCAGCTGGTTTACTGCAGGGACAGCGCTTTTTTTTTTTTTTTCCCTCCCTTCCCTTCCTCTCTGGACACCGTATGTCCTTCTTTCTCCCCAGACACTTTTACACGGATCTGAAATGTGTGCTATATAAAAATAAATAAATCGGCTTCAGACATTTGTTTACACCGCCCACACTGTGACTGGTTTGAGTCAGTATTAAAGATATAGACTGCTTTAAAATGGGGAACTATTAATTAGTAATGTGCAATTTTCCCATTTTGGTTTGACTTTTTGGTGTTGACTTTTTATCAACGGTGAACATATTTTATTGGACACTGTCTGAAACTCTGTTTTTCCATAGGTGTTTGTGTGTTTTTCATCATGTTTAAAATTTGATTGATTTTCTCCGGTCTCGAAAAACGATTTTCTCGATAAGCCAGAAATAAACCATTCTCGTAATTCTCACTTAATCGTAAATTTCTGAGTCAAGTTTTTGGTCAAACGCCTTTTAAAGGAATCAGTTTTAGCTTAAGAAAATCATGATATTGCTTGTGTGGTTTCAATGTGATTCCACAAATGATCCAAAAGATTCTTGAAAATAAAGTCTATTCACTTGGACTGACAATATTTTGACCCACTGAGATGCAACTGTTTAATAGCAGAAGACAAGAACACACACACTCACACACACACATCCCATCATCACACCTCCTCAGCGTGGCTGAGAACGAAGCGGTAGATGTCGAGTGATCCAGGCCAGTGGGTGCGAGCGAAAGCGATAACTTTAAAATAGATAGCAATCGATACCGAAAGGCGTCTGCGGGCCGGAAATAAAGCGTTGAATAATCTCTGGACTGCACGACCCTGAGCAGAAAAACACCCGATTCCTCACGTCCGAGGAGCAGCGAGAGCCTCGCTGACGCAGCCGACATGAGAAGCAGCAATATTTCTCTACTAAAAGTTAGTAATTGTTCAAAAGTTTTTGTAATAGCCGTTGGATGAATGATTAATGGTTTTTAGAATTCCCTTAATAGCTTCAGACATCAGAACACTGCGGCTGGTGTTTCAACGGCCGCTTCAGAACTCAGTTCTAAGAACTGTCTAGCTTAATTTCGTTTCAGGAACTAGCCTCCTCTCGGGGAACTTTTTTAGTTTTGGATTCCTCACAGGCAGGTAGGGGCCGGCGCGACGTGCACCTTAAGCCCCGAAACCAGAAACAACACGGACACCGAATTTGCAGCAGTGTTCATGTTCTGCATGACGGGGAATAATAAGAATTTATACTCAGGCGGGGTGAAGTGTTTGTATTTCCTTTCTGTGCCTCTTCGCTTTGTGAAAACCCCCGCCGTTAGCTAACTCCATACTCACTTTGGCCAAATCTGTTTTGTTTTGTAACCCGTCTGAGGCGCAGAAGGGATTGGACGTTGTTGGTCGATTCTTGTTCTCTCCATTGTTGCAGCAGATCACAAAAAGCATTGCACCGCAGTCCGCAAGGAGTTTAAGGTAACGGGCGTGGCTTTTGAGTGCCACCAATCACCAACGCGACATGAGTTCCCTTGGACCCTGGCTCAGAGTGGGATGATGGTTCCAGGAACTGAGTCCAGAGTTTCTGATTCCTCTGCTGTCCAAATGCACGAAGAAGCAGCCTCCAGTAATACCTTGACTCACGATATCATTTGTTTTGCGACTGAGCTCGTGAGTCAATTTGCTCGTATATCAAATTAGATTTCCCCATTGAAATGAAATGAAACACTATAATCCGTTCCAGACCCCCTGTTTTGTTTGTGTTTTTGAATAAAAAAAAATCATTTTATGAATATATAAAACATATAAATTAAATAATGACACATAATAAAGAGCATGGAAAGAAATAAACTGGTTTTATTAAGTGAATTTACCTTGAAGATCGGATGAAGATGACGGTGTTTTTTTTCTTTTTTGCACTATCGCTTAACTTACACACTTAATGCTACACTGTGTTGCTAAATGTGACATGGACAATTTGTTAGTCTTTCTTGTTAATTTAGCAACCTTTTTTTAAACATTTGAAATGGCACTTCACGTACAGTGGAGGTCATTGGGTGTCAAACGCTCATCCCGCTCGTTCCTAACTCAGATCTTGGCTCGTATCACAAAGCTCATATCTCGGAAAACTTAAGTTGTAAGTTGAGGCACTTTCAAGTCAAGGTTCTGATGTAGTTCCTGAAAACGTTCAAGGAGCTGCAAAAAGTTCCTACTGTGTGAAAGAGGCTTTGGTGACATTGATCAAACTTGACAGAAACATGCTAGTTGACCTGCGCTTCAGTCATGTCACGCTGACGTCTCTACCGTCTTTGGCTTCCGACAACGTGTTCAGGTTCACATTCTGAAACGGAGAACCTGGACCTCTAGGACTTCCGCAGCTGACGCCGACGGACTTTACGCCAACCTTGCGTTTGGCAGCTGAGGGAAATTAAGCCTCAGCGCAGCAAACAAAATAACGTTTCCTTTCGGCATCTTCATCACGACGGTATTGATTGGGTCATTATTTCTTTGACTCGCCTGTGTTTTTATAATTGTTTAGGGGACAAGAGACACACAGCTCTCATTTTCCAGTCTCTATGAATATTTAAAGAGGCTCTATTTTTCCTCACATCGCCCCCCCGTCATACATTTTACCTCTGTCTGCGCCAGGGTTTTTTTTACAATATGTCTCACCCCGCTGTCCTTTACTGCGTCCCCTTGTTATGTTTTTTCATTTATTGTCGTCTCCATATGTTTACGAGTCCGTCCTCCTTCTGCCTCCTTCGTCACCTTGTAAACAGACTTTCAGTAAAGTTTTTTCCTCTTTTAGAAAATAGTCATGAAAAGGGAGCAGGAATTGACAAATGTCAGCCCTGGGAACAAATATCTTATTACATGAGTGAGAGAGTGATCTTGAAACATCAATAAAATGCTGACCTTCTATGAAATGATCAATTGGTAAGATAAGATCAGATTGACTTTCCTGATCCCATGAAATTCAATCGTCAGAGCAGCATTGAAGGGTGAAATGTGCGCACGTAGTAATCATAGAATTATATGAAAAAAGATAGATAAATGCAAAATGGCTTGTACATATATACAATTGAATACCAAATATAAAAATATAAAAGAAAGTAAAAAAAAAATGGAAAAGCATTGCAGGGAATGGTTAGAATAGCAGGTTAACAGTGGACATGATGTGATTGTAAAACTGCAATGGTAATAGGTAGGGTGTGCTTGAGAATATATAAATAAAATATAAATACAAATATTGTGCAGATGAGAGTGGTGGTAGTGCAAAAGATATTTTTTGTGATTTTGAAGATCAGTTAAGAAAAAAACAGTTAAACAAATAAAATCCACTAATTAATGTCTATATGTTGTTAATTGACAACAGTGGGAACATAAAATATTCAATACAATATGAAGATGATGTTATGCAGCAATAAGGATGATGATTGTAATAGATATTCTCTGTTAAAAAACAGTGTATTTTTTCATTCAAACATTTGATAGCACTTCAGAAGAAGAGCAGTGCGGTGGGGCAGTGTATTGTGTATCCTTGTCCTAGAGAGTGCACGTTCTCCCCAGGTATGCTTGGGTTTCCTCCAGGTTTTCAGTTTTTCTTCCACCCTTGCGACCCTGTTGCAGATTAAGCTGTATAGATAATCAATGAATGGCTATTCTTCAGGATTTTTTCATGTCCATCAGACCCATGCCATCAGCGAAGCTGGGATAAGTATGTCCTTGTGTGCTGCTCTGGCAACAACAAGGCCAATGTAGAATGTGCTGGCAGTGATGCATTCCCGAGGATGGACCCAGGTGGTTCACACCCTATTGAGTGTGAGGCCGGTGTTTGATCACTCAGATTCTACGTAGAACCAAGTCAATTTTAACGGATGTGGCCTCAGGCGCCGCAGCGCCGGAAGGGAAGCTCCTGCCGGTCATACCTCACTCCTGTCAATTTCTGAAAGTTTTTGATGCATCGAAGTCACGCATACAGTTTTACTGCATGACTGGTGTTAGCTAGCGACGTCCAAAACAGTGATTTAACATCGCAATCAAGGCTGAAAGGGCTAGAGGGGTACTCGCTAACATAATCAAAATGGGTTTCCAGACTGTAATAAAATAGTCAGATTATGAGCAAAAATGTAATGAAGATGCTTGTGAGAAGTGGGAAATTGCCTCCACTTATATAACACTTTCACACCCTGCAGTTTCAAAGCGCTTTCATATCAAAAAGCATTCACCCATTCACACAAACGCACACTGATTGTGCCAACTGAGACACCAGCCGCCCCTAAAGAAATAATAGAAAATATACAAAGTGGTTATACAACTAACTTTTTCAACAACAAAGTTTAAGTGCCGCGCACACAAATATCCCACGGGCAACATCTGAATGATGTCTAGAATGGAGGTTAGAAAGAGTGAAGAGGACAGACATCAGTCACCATTCGACTTTTCCCTGCCCTCCGTCCTCCCCTGCCGCCGCCGCTGCCACCGCTGGGTGATTTACGAGCCGGGGCTTTGACCTCAGTCACAGCAACTGACTCTTTTTATCTCAACAAATGCACCATGTTTGCCTTTAAAACCGCAAGCGGTGCGATGCTTCTCGGCGGATATTTTTTTTTCCCAACATCTAATCAATCATGTATGAATTTGATGGATTCACATCAATTTTGGACAGCCCTGCCATTTACAGTTTTGTCAACACTGGACTTGTACCCGTTGAGTATTCTTGCCCTGCTTTTATATACAGGGGGTCCTCCTCTTATGTTGGCATTGCGTTCCAACGGCGCGACGTATCGCCATTTTAGGTCGTAACTCACATACGGGCAAAAGGTTGAAGGGGAAAACGTTTCCCAAAAAAAACAACACAAACGAAAGAAAGCGAATGTCGCTCAATCCAATATGATGTACAACAGGCGAATGTAAACAAAGCCAGATGATGACGTTTATTAGAGTGGACATGGAAACGGCGGTGCAAGACTTTCTTGATAAATGTAGCCAGATGATGACATAACCATGAAACAACGTAGGTGCAAAACGTCATAAACCGAAGACTTCCTGTATCAGCCGCAGCTCTGTATTTTTTGGGCCTTCACTCACATTCAGACAGTAGTAACACCGGGGCCGATCGATACGTCTATCGCCAGTAGTGTAGTCTCTCTTTCAAACTGAATTTTGGCTTCCATGTGCCCTTGAATTATCTTCCTGAAATCAAATGTGACATGGTTGGAATCTCACAGAAGCTTACGTCATCGCATCATTGAGGGACGATGAAAAAAGGAAAAAAAACAACAAACGTATACGTCATGGGAGCAGGTTAGTGGCGTGCTTGGCGCTTCTGCCTCACATTAAAATGGTTTCCCCCGGTTGTAGGATTTGCATGTTTGTCCTGTGGCTTTTGCGGGTTTCCTCCGAGTTCTATTTCTTTTTTCCCCCCATAGTCCACCTTTACACGTTCTCACTCTCAAGCCTGCATCAGATACGCATTAGACAACCTGCCACCTATTTTCAGGTGCAGTGGATCTGTGCGATTTCTCATTTACAACAGAAAGGTGTGGAAAATACAAACTCGGCTTTTATTTAGGTTTAGATGAAAATAGAGGTTTTGATGTAGACTTGACTCTCCAGGTTTGTCAAAAAATGAGGAGAAAGGGGTTTCTAATGCGTCAGTATGTGGCGCTACGGTAACCATCCCCTTTTGTCAGGCTGGCGACGAATTGGGAGTGAAAACATGTTCCTTTCATACCTGCAGTAAGTTCACTGCAGTCTCGAAATTGCACAGATCTGTGAATGAGAGGGTGAATGGTTGTAGGTCTCGGTACATGACCTGCGATTGACTGATGACCAGTCTGGGATGTATCCTACCTCTCCCCCAGTGAGAGCTGGGATGCCCCCACCCCCCTATTTATAGCGGTATAAATCATGAATGAATGCATTTTTTTACATTCATAACTTTAATTTGTATTTTTGTCCGTGTTTCATCTTTCAGTCCCACTGCAAGCCCATGCGTGGAGTTAAAATGACAGGTGAATGAATGATTTGTATCTCGGGGAACAAATGGTATGCATGATGTCTTACAGTGGATCTGAGCCATTCAAGAATTCAAGGATTCACGACTTTTATTGTTGTTGCGCAGAGATAGCAGCTCACGGGTTCATTGTAATCAAAAACAGACACAAAACAACCTTAAAACGCAGGACGCGAGACAACAATACAACAATAGCAGCATCTCTGGATTACAGATACAAGACAGAAAAAAAATGAGAGAAAAAATATAAAATAACATCTAGAAGAATAAATAGATAAATATGTAGAAAAAAAAAGTCAAAAAGTGAGAAAGTGGAAAAAAGAAGGGGTTATTCCACTGCACTGTATGTATGACAGATGTACGAGTTTAAGAAAAAACATCCAAATCAGGAACTATTTGAGCCGTGAGACCAGACGGACCAAAGCGAAACCGAAACCCACACATCAGCGGGAGTCTGGAGTTTGTGTTTTGAGAACGGTTTGGTTTTGGAACAAATGCCCACCGGTCTTTCGGCCATCAAGTTTAAATTAACGGCATCCCGGTTATCAGCTAGCGAGTCTTCCAACTCGCCCAAACTGCCTGTCATGGTTTGTTTTTCTGCTGTTTTTACAGTTGCGCTGCATCTCTCTCTCTCTCTGTCTCTCTCTCTCTCTTTCTCTCTCTCTATCCTCGGCACACAGATCAAACACCCACTCTTTCGCAGTTTTTACTCCAGTGTGCCAAACAAAATCTAAAGACACCTTCAAGTTTGCTTCCACTCAATGCAAGCCAAACTCCCACTCATTTTCCATTGCGCTGTAGTGGAGTATCAGCGACGTCCCCTCATGAACGTAACATATGTTTTTCATGTAAAGATTTGAAGGGGGCGAGAAGGATACATCTAGGCTTCTGTTCTGACTTTGAAAATTTGTATGATTTTGAAACGTACCACATTGAAAGCCAAAAACTATATATCTAAAATGACCGGACTACATTGGATTATTTCTTTGACTGTGACGGTTGTCCCTATCTTTGCGGCTGTGGCGGGCGCTCTTGCAGCTGCGAGAACCTGGCGCAGACTTCCTTGCCGTTGACGGGTCCCTCCGGTGGCAAAAGGAAAAAAGGAGCGTTTATTGTGTTCCAGCCTTAATTTGGTCACTTCAACTTGTTGCGCGTCATGGGGATGAAGGAGACGGCCCTGATCAAGCCGCCTCTGTTCAATCCCTTGATGCATCGTTGTAGTGCGTTACATTTTAATATCCTTGGGGTAGGCTACTGTTTAGGCATTATGAAACGTCCTTTTAATACTTCATAGCCTTTATGTCGTTGTTTGTGTTTGTGGATTGTTATGTGTTCCCCCTTTCATGTGAAAATGGCGCTGGCCGCCTCCTATAGCTCTGTCCGTCTGTCGTATGTTGGAGGACATTTTTTTTTTCATCTTGTCGACCATGTGTCCTTGCTGCCAGTTGTTCCCTGCTATCCACCAGACTTGGCAAGTTTCGATCACAAAGTCTTCTTTCTTTTCTTTTTTTTTCTTGCAATATGCAATATATGCATGTTTGGTGGACATTTCGTTGCTTGAGTTTACCTCCAAGCTGACAATAAAGCATTTTGTATGGATTTATCTGTTGCCTCTGCATGTTTGGTCCTCATGGGGTCTGTTCGTCTGTTTCGTCCCAATGACACCATGTCTACATTGTCAGATGGGATGTGCTTCATTTGACCTTTTCACCTTATTGGCAACCCTTTTTGTACAGTCAGGTTATTAATATCAAATCCCTGAATAACTTATTAATGTACCTCAAAATCTCCAGATCTCGACCCAGATTTCATGTTCGGGGTCCACTCCCTATCATTATTTCGCATGTCTAAATAATTTCCGATGGACTTGCAAATGGCTGTGGCCATAAAAATGTATTTGTAACGCAGCAGGTAGATAAATCTGTAAAATATGCCTTGCAAGTAGGTATGGTGGGACAACACCTGCTATAACTGGTACTTGTGTATTTTTTCGCAGTAATCTGGCACTGTGAGGTGAGATTTGCTATGAAGTTTTCATATCACAGAAATCTTGTGAAACCCTTTCTTTAGTGTTGCTTTATTTGTTTTAGGGAAACAGCTTGAGGTCCCGATGTTCTTTTGAAACTGCCAGAGACACTCACATGTACAAGAAGAAGTTCCACAAGCAATACTAGAAAATATATAAATCTGCCATGTCTGTGGAGGTGCTCAGTCATCCAAGTCTTGGTAAATTCCGGACTTGATTTTCTTCACTTGAAACACATTCCAGTAGTGAACTCGGCTGACAGTTGAAGCATTTGCAAATGTACTAATGTGCGTTCAGTGGTTCTCCTAGATAATAAATCAAATTGCGACGATCTTGCTAATAGCTACATTAATCTCAACTTACTTTTTTCAGCTACCCAAGCATCATAAGCTGTCTCATATCATCAGGTCCTTCAATGGTAGCCTATTGTTGCTTAATGTTATGGTGCGTACTGTGCACGCCTTCAGTTATTTCCGCCCTAATTGAGTTTGATATTGGTGGGAAATTAAATTGCACTGGCTTTAAATAGAGAGAAAAGGATTTGTATTTAATGGACATGTCAGTTGTTCAGATGTCAACGTTTCAGCTAACTACTGAAGTAGCATTTATGTCAGACCTTTGTTTATGCACCTTTGCTTTGCAGGGAAACAGCTCGTCCACTTTTGGGAACCAGGCCGACGCAGCTATTTTAGCCGTAACAGCAGCCCCGTATATGGAGCCGGCAGCGTGATGGAAATTTTAGAAATCAGTTACACGGCTTATACATATGGAAGATGGTGGGAAACTTTGTCCCTGAAGCAACAGAAGGCAATTGAATATGGCCTAGATTCTCTGTGTTAACAGTCAGACATTTCTGGATTACACCGGTGTGGCAATTCAGTATATTAACGCTTTTTAGAAATATATTTTATTCTCTTGTTTTTTTTTTTGTTTTTTTTTTTTACTTTTTTTATTTGGCGGCCATATCTATTTTTAGCAAAGCCTGAACATTATCACAGTTTTTTCATTAATTTTCGGATCCTAGATAACGTGATCGTAAGTGATCCACCTGCTCTTTCTACTTCTGCCTGTTAGCGGGAGGTTTATTGTCATTCGTACAGTAACAGATTCCGCAGGATCCAACCTGCGGAAGTAATATCACCGCCTATAGTTTGGAAGTTGCCCAAAACATCAGCACACGTCTTATCCAGGGCTTAGCATTAACAACCGCCAACCCGCCAATGGCAGGTGGACGTTATCAGAGGCTGGTAAGACGGCCGCTCCCACGATTCACTTTGACAGGTTTTGGCTTTTTCTAATGGCATCCATCCATCGATCCGTCCATCTTCTGCCGCTTATTCTGGGTTAAGTCACAGGGGCGGCAGCCTAAGCTTACAGACTCAAACGTCCAGTTCTTAGTCCAGCTCTCCTGGGGGAATCCCGAGGCGTTTTTCCCGTTGGGAGTTGCCTGAAACACCTCAAGAGGTAGGCGCCCAGGAGGCATCCAGACCACCAGCCACCTCATTTGGCTCCCCAAAATGCTGAGGAGCAACGACTCTACTCTAAACCCATCTCTCAAATGGCCTTTGAACAAAGAAAAAACCTATTGGTAATGGGAAACGATGAAACTATAATTCCCATAAGTATTTTCATAATCGGTCCATCCTCGAAGCATACTTTGATGAGAAAAATCAGAGTAGAATAAGGTGAAAAATTTGAAGCGTTGAAGGACAAGGAGATTTTTAAAAGGGTTGAGAAAACCCAGATAGGAGACGGAGGGCAAGGGAAAAGAAGATGAAGAAACCAGACGGAAGGCAATTAAAAAGAAAAGATAACTCACCAAAAAATCTGGGTCAGGTTGAGAATGGCTTTCTTTGGTAGTTGGAACAAGCCAAAGTTGAACCAAACAAGGACAACAAAGTGTCTGCCGGTCACATCCGAAGCACTGGGACTAAGCGGCTGGTCGTGCGCTGATAAAACTTTCTGGCCCTTATGAAGTTTACCGAGCTCGAACATGCGATTTGGCAATGTACACGCTCAACGCGAAGAGAGGTTGACCTTTCGCCAACTGCTGAAGCTGTGGCCAGTGAAAAAGGCTTGAGTGGCTACGAGCTTTGGAAACTTCAGAGCTGCAGCAAATGGTGAGCGAAAAGTTAATGTCAAGTCCTGGTCGTATCCCTTTAAAACAAAAATGTTGGTTTCAGCTTCAATAAGTGTTTTATTGACCACATTTGCACAACAGAATGTCCTGACTGGACCGATATTTTCGGTCCTCCGGCCATTTCTGTGATGGTACTCCAAACCTGAGCTATGCTATTCCTGCCCCAGCTGTCAACGCAGACAGTCTCCGTCCCCTGGGTTTACAGCAAGGCTGCATTTACATGCACATACTCATCCCTCCTGTGATGCTGTCAGACACTGATAATAAAATTCTGAGGCTACAGTGGTGAAGCCAAGCACTTTCATGTGGACGGTCTCCTTGTTTATAATTCCCTGTGATAGAGGCCATTTTGTGGCCCCGCACTCAGCATTCTTACGCCGTGCCGAGCCGGTGGTATAATTTTGGTCCCTTTGCAAAAATACTCGAATTTCCCCTCACGGTCGTTCCCTGTGTCATTTATTCTCCTGTCATAAACAGTAATGTGATCATTTCCAACACCTAATGCATGTATTCATGGCAGACCGACGGACTTGAAAGTGAGGGGAAAGAACCTCTCCCCCTCCCTGTAGCATTCAGAATAACATTACATTCACCAATCTCGGGTCGGTAGCGTTGTTTTCTTCCAAGATTTACAGATTATTAAATGCAAAACAAAACAGTATCACATTCCACTGCATTGTTTTGATGTGGCCCTACAATACGAGGCAGCATATTTGTCGGTTAAGGTCATTTGTTTGTGGGCTCGTAATGATGTGCCGCTCAGGGGCTCGATTGTCCAGTTTGGGTTGTTGGTTCGATTCCCTCTGCGACTGTGCAAAATAAGATGTATTGATAATTAATGGATGATGAAAACCAAAAACATACGGAAATACTATCACCAGGTGAAGCCGAAGTTGAGTGCATCCATCCTGATCCATTGGCTGATTATGTTCCTGTCAGGTTGATGGAAACTAACACAGACACGTTTGTCTCTTGGTTTTGTTTGCAAGTAAGTAAAGTGTAATTAAAAGGGTAAAAAACTTTATGTAAGTACAGTCAGGACACGAAAAAAGCGAATGGTTTACAGCAAGTGGACAGAGGAAGTGTCAAGAGGGACTTTTCTGGGTCTTTACTTCCTCTTCATTCCATATTCTGGAAGAAGCGGCCCTACGACGGACTGAAAGATAAAATAAAACTCTAGCTTGTTGTTTAAAGGGAATCCAACTGGGAGGGAATTTAGCAGGAGCAGAAAGAAAAGAGCTTCATCAAAGTTGGTAGTCCCATTTCCCCCGAGATAACGGGCAGCCGGTGAAGATTCCTGTCGGCAGACCGTGACTCAATTGCTTCTTATTGTTTCTTAAGTCCCTCACACAAGTTTGGACCCTGGATATTAAACATATATTTTATTATAATTAGACTTGTGCACTTCAAAAGTTTGAGGCCTCACCTTGAACAAGTACAGAGGTGGAAATCACGATACTTTTTAATTTATTTTTTGCCTTTTTGGTTCAACACCCTTCTTAGACACGAAGTTTGGAACTACACAAAGTACTTTTGAGTCAAGTCAGAAACAGATATTGATCTTCAAATTTCTGTTCACCGTCTGTTTACACCTCCTGTATCTGGACCTGTGTTGTGATGTATTTTTGAGTGAAAATGTGCCTTTTCACTATTTTCTCAAGAAATATACCTTTTTAAGATATCTGTATAACATTGGTCGTCAGTCAATCAAAGAGACGCATAAAGAGGCAACAAATATCCACTCTTTCGTTGGCTTATTGGGCTTCCATTTGACCTACTGGATGTTTTTGGACTGTGGGAGGAAATCGGCAAACCATGTCGTCCCCTGAAATGAATCTTAGTAGTAGTTCCCACAAGCTTTGAATAGATGGTCTCCAAATATGTCTTGACAGAACATGAACATCAAGTGAGTAGCTTGAGATTGTCAACGATGAAGGTCAGCACGGGTCTCTGAAAATACATATTTGTGCATTACTCAGTAATTCGGACATTGCTCATGACAGCATTATGCACAGTTTTCAATCACAGCAAGAATGTTCTTGATTTCATTCCACCGGGGGGCCTTTCGGTCTGGAGATTTCTCGTTTTCCCCCATCTCTGCTTCGGTTTTCTCTCCGGTTTCCTCCCAAAGTCCGAAAACCTTCATGGGATCTTTGGAGAGGGTTAATTGCCCAAATGTGTGAAAGAGTGAAGGAATAATTGTATGCTTCCCATGCGTGGCTCTGCGATCGACTGGTGGCCAGTGAACCTCGCGTCTTCAGCACCCTGAAACCCAGAGTTGAGGATATTCAGCGTGGAATGAATGGATGAATGAATGTCGCTGAATTGCAATTTTACCTCAAATTCCAGATCCCCTATTGCAGTTTCAGTCAATTTTGGACCGTGACTTTGTGATTGCCCTACATATATATATATATATATTATTGCTTTATTCTTTATTGTGTACCCTCAAGGAAGGGGGTTGACTTCAGATGAGATCCATTTCTTGCTTGCAATTCTCCATTTGTCACGTAAATTGCAAAGAACGTCTCATGTTCTATTTTAACAGCACACAGCTTTTAGCAAAGAGCGGTTGGTAATGTCCTCTCTGAATAGGTTTTTGAAGATGTTGATGATCATGATGATAGTCAGTGGTGATGTTTCTGTCTGCAGGGATCCGGTTCACTGGAGGATCACACCAACCCCAGGCCAGCCAGCACACAGCAGCCTCGAGGTCGACACAGCTTTGTCCAGGAGCACTTCCAGGCCCAGTACAGGTATGCAACCCGATGGTTTGTGTGGCGAAACTCTATATCTCAGAGATCAGGTTTTCAAATGAATACACAAACAAAAAAGAAAAAAAAAAAGTAGATGTCTTCTGAAGGACACAGGCAGTTTCTCTTGGGGTCATGAATCTTACCAGATTGTGCGAAAGACGGTTCCCGAGTCCAACCGACGCCTCCGACTGAACCGACTCGCCTCCTCGACTCACTGGGCTACTGAAAGATCTGGAGTCGCAGGCTCATGAACTTTCCATCGAGCTTACACACACTCACTTACTCTCTTCTGTTTGCTTCCTGCTTGAATCCAAATACCCAGAGGGTGAAGTGCGTAGGTGTCATTTGTGAAAAAGCGGCACGCTTTTGTCATTTCAGACTTTCAAGATGCAATTCAAAAGCAAAGTGCTTCGAGAGGGAGTCAGAAGAAAAGGAGAGAAAGACATATTTCTGTCATAGTGAGAATATGGCGCACTTCGTCGGCATGGTGGTAGCTACTGTTTCCCTTTTTTGGCAACTTTTTAGGTCTTTGGCAGGGAAACACGAAGTGTACATCCTCTGTCTGTACCTTTAAGAAACTAAACAACCAGGATTCATGTCATTGCAAACATTGGAAAGTAGCTAACAGTTGTAAGGCCAAAAAATAAATAAATTGAGGTCAATTTATTCCGGGATTTACAACAGTTGGAATCGGGATTCAGAGATAAGGTAATTTGGAACAGATGGATTTTGAGGTTTGTTTTAAACCTGGAGAGAGTCAGCATTTCTGATGTTCTTATATCCCATAATACTAAGGTGGTAACTACAATCTGTGTTGCGGATACAGACCTGAGAACGTGGAACGGTGCAGTGATACAAAGCAGATCTTCCGCGTATGCAGGGGCCGTGTTGTGGATGCATTTATAGCTGAGGGGAGATATTTTGAAGTTTATCCTTGATTTTACAGACAAACTGCCAAAGCTGCTGAAGAACTGAGGACACTCGTTCTTTCTTCGGGGTCCTGAGTTATAATTCCGAGCTGGACCTGGAGTTTGTGGAGGGATTCGTTGGGGGAGACTGAAAAGGAGGGAGTTGGTGTAATCTATCTAGGAAGGGGCAGAGCCTATTGATGCTGCATAGATGGAATTGGATTGGATTACATTAATTTTGGACCGGAAAGACAAGGTACTCTCTGGGATGACACCTGAACTCCTGATCTGGAGTGACGAATGGAGGATTTGTCAGCTATGACATTTTCATAAGAAGAACTTCAGTTTTGTTGCCATTCCGTGAAAATAAAGCTTCTTTTCTGAATAGCTTTGCAATGTTCTCCATGAACGTACTGTGGATTTGACTGCTAATGGGCTGTTTAATACCCGCATCAAGGAGAACCCAAGCAATTTCAGCCGCTCTTTACACCGCAACTAGCGTAACTCTGTGAAGACAAACGCCCAAGTTTGTGATGAATAGGATGGTTTTCTTAAATGAGTTTTTACGGGAGTGTTTTACGACGTGAAGTACAAAAAACAGTGAGAGTTGGGTGAATGGAGTAAATAAATCAATGGTTACCATTAAACTTTGATGTGATGGTAGATCATGAGATGATGCTCGAGCAGGGCCGCGTGGAATGGATCCAGGCAACTGGAGCCGGCGTTGATGTAAAATCCCCGACTAGGTTTCACGGGAGGAATCATGCATCGGTACTTTTTCTCCACCAAAGTAGAGTTTTATACCTGCCTGCTTAGAAAAACCAGCACCGACTCCTAGAGGAAATGTATCCAGCAGGTTGGACCCTGCGGCTGGAAGCAGGGGGACCACGCAGCTACATCGGGTGAGGTGTATTTCGGGGAAATGTCAGGTTGCAGGTCAATGTCCATTTCTGACGTGACTCAGAAGCACTTGGTGTGGTTTCAAATTTTGTCCCAATGCGAAGAAAGGTTTCTAGACAAACAGGTCGATGTGCTAGCAAGTTTGGATTTCTACCAAGAAACCTAAACGTACTACCAAGTTTAACTTCTCTTGTCTGTGATTCTCTATGATGTCTGCATATTCTCGATTGCCGCCTCCATAAAGAACAGTTCTAAGAATACAGCTCTGAGCTTCCTAGCCTGAATATCGTTCTAGGAACTTCCATCATCCAGAGCCACCTTTTAAATTTGTGTGTTGCAGTAAGGTACCAGGGTCGGAACCCATGTGATGCAAAGGACCCTAAGAGCCATGCTCAAATATAAACCATGACACGGACAACCTGGAGAGTGAAGATGCCACAGCGTTCAGCTAACTCAGTACTTTTCTTGGCCAAAATGTTGATTTACTGCCGCGAGTCGTGGCGTAGCAGGCCAGAGGAGCTTGGGCCTCTTTGTTGTTCAATTCCTCACTAGTAACAAGAAAACAGCCAACAAGGGACCATGATGGTTCTTTAAAATGATGGTCCGCAGCTTGCTCCAACCTGAAGAGCAAAGTTCCCACAGCGTACAGCTAACTTTGTACAGTTACTCCTCATTTAACAATGATGACCATGTCATTAAGCGAAGGATTCCCTTTATGTCAACTCAAATCCTCATATATAAGTAGTACACTGTATAGCCTTATTGTAGGCTAGCCTTCCGTAGCCTACAAAAATTAACCTACTGTCGGTGAAAAGTTACAAGTTAGCCTAGCCTAATGCTGACAATAGAGTAACACACACACAGTGTTATTGCTATAGATCTTTTAATGTATAATTTTCATCCAATTCAAACTGGTAGACCTTTTCTAGTAAATAGAGGGAGAGAAGAAGCTGGCTGTATCTCAGCTCTGCCAGTTGCTCGAGCCCAACTTATCATACACAGTTACATATCGTACACTCTCAACTGCGCTGCCACTGTACTCAGTGCATATACATTAATGTTGCAACGTTGTTGCAAGATATTTTCGTTGAATGAATATTGGTCAAAGTCGTAACACCGACTGTTGTCATTAACCGAGTATGTTGTTAATTTAGGTGTGACTGTACCTATATTTGGCCAATTGATGTTCCTTTGTGAGCCCTGGAAGCCTCTCTGAGGCGTAGTAGGCCGAGAGTTTGGACCTCCCTACGCTTTTTGCTGGTTTGGGCCATTTTGTCGGAAGAAAACAGCCAACCAGTCACCGCAACAGATTTTGAATATGCTGCACCACTGGCCGCAAGAAGTATGTCGTAATGGGCGTGTCTTTTGACCGCCACCAATCACCAAGCACCTATATCAGTTCCTCTGGAACCATAAAAAGACCCTGTTGGGAGAAGGAGCTAAAACATTCGAGGAACTGAAGTCCCTGGTTCCTCTGCTGTCCGAATGCATGGAGAAATGGCCTAGTTCCTAAAAAAGTTCCAGAAACTACAAAAAGTTCCTACAGTGCGGAAGGGGCTCATGGGGGTGAGGTTTAATGAGCATGCCGAGGATATGAAGCCTGTTCGCAGCAAGTTAGCGCAAATTCTATAACTACAACTGAATTTTAAGCAAGTTAATAATACCCAATGACAAATAAGCTGCAGGTAGGCAGACAGAGGAAGGTGGAGATTTGAGGCTGAGAATATTTCCCTCCCAACACCGTCATGAATATGCAAATGTCTTTGTTTCAAAGAGAAGGCGTCGACCCGAATCTCATATTTGTTCCGTGACTTATTTCAAATCATGACCATGAGTTTGTCATCTTCATTATCTGCTCAGATAATCAAAAAAAAAAAACATGAACCTAAATATTGCTACAGCTGAATGAATATTATAAGTCATTTTAACTGCTGGGAGCTTAATGAGACATTTCTTACTCCTGAAATATAATTTTAATCATAGATAGGGTCCAATGTGGGTTCCAGAGCAAGGAGAGGTTGGTGACCTGCATTCCTGATAACAGATGAGGTCTGTTCTCTGTATGCTCTGTATGTGTGTGTGTGTGTGTGTATGTGTGTGTGTGTGTGTGTGCGCGTGTGTGTGTGTGTGTGTGTGTGTCCATGTGGGTGTGTTTGTGTGTTTATGCCTCCAAATGTCTCTTTTGGAAAAATGATCTCACATAAAATACATTTCAAACAACTTTAATTCAAGTGCATTCACATGATTTTGAAAAGAAATGATTCCCTTTTGCTATATGGGACTTTCTTGTAGTTCTTAGAGCCTTTTCAGGAAAGAGGCTGTTTCTCCGTGCATTCAGACAGCATAGGAACCCGGGACCCCACTTCTTAGAACCATCTCAGCAGGGTCTTTTTAGGGTTCCATAGGAACTCATATGAACTTAATTTTGTTTTTTAACCCTATATTCTAGTGCTTTAATCAACTTCAAGAGAAAAGTTCACTTCAGTTCAAATTTTCATTTTGGAATACTTGATTATATTTACTTAGTCTTGTTTTCTTCATAAAACTTCACAAAAATCATTTTCTGGTTCTGCCAATGTTCCCTCTAATTTTTCGTATGTCTGGGCATACAGACAGCCACGCTGAGCACACTGAGGACCACTGTGAGCAACATTAGGTGTGCACGCTGAGGCCACACATCAGTATCACACCTAGGATCATAGCTTCCATTATGCCATATTTTCTATCGGAAAACTCACTTACTACTTTAGCTCCGCTGCATGTTTTGCAAAGCAGACCTTGCCCACTTGAAAAATAATACATATCTCACCCAGTTTCATCGTTTGTTCTTCTATTTGCACATAGTCCGACAGCCATGAAAAGAACCGCATTTTTTTTTTTACTATGGTTTGGTGAGTGGCGTCACTTAACTCCGCCACACTGTTATTATTGTTATGCGTGTATGGGCAGAGCACGTGCGCAAGTACTGTCAATGCCATGATTGGCTGCGTAGTGTAATTGCATTGTATCGTATGATTGGCTGGACACCTGTCACTCATAGAGTCACACAGCAAAATGATATAGCAAAAAATGCTATCTATCTAATTCATTAGCAGTACCCTCACTGTGCTGGATAGGTTTTCTTGTGCGCTGAGAGTGCGCGAGCATTGCGCAATTGCGCAGTTGCGCATCTTCGAGGGAACATTGGGTCCTGCCATCATTTGTAAATTAAGTCCATGCACCTTCTCCACAACAAGCTTGGATATTTTTTGTTAAGGCCCTCCATATTTTATTCCATGTTATTACATTTATCTTATTTTGTTATTTTGATTATTCATTTATGACTCTTTACTCTATATGGCTAAAAGAAGGGCCGCAGATACAAGCACCTGTCAGCTCAAGTGCGCCCTCTTCAGGTGCAGCACAGTACTGCCTGCCTCACCTCCCGAGATTTCTCTGCAGTTTGTTGTCCGATCAGCAAGAGTAATTCTGTCACACACTTATATCAAACACATCACAGCCTGAAGGAGGTTTTGGTGAATATAATTATACAATACATTTTTCTACAAACATCATATTGGCGATATGCTGAGGAACAGAAATGAACTGCAACGGTCAGGCTCGGTTCACTGCTGCCCTGTATTAGATTGGAGAATGTGTAAATTCAAGTGTAAATTTATTTATTTTTTGCTTAGAAAATGTTAAAAATGATTGGTACTTATAAGTATAGCACAGATCAGTGGACATATATTTAAATTATTTTTTGTTATCATTCATAGTTTTTTTTTATTTTTTATGATGACAGGTGAGGCAGAGCCTCAGCTGCCTCCCCTGACACCCAATCTCTCTTTTTGTGTACACTGATGAGTGTGAATGTCCCAGAACTCATCTGAGATGAGTGTATTGGTGTATTGGTCTCATCAGCCGTCTGCATTCAAAATCGCAACTTTGCATGAGTGTGTCTTCTCCTCTCATTAGCCCGGATGGTTCTGGGGGACTTTCCATTGGCTGAATGGTCAGTCTCATCCCTGCGCCACTTCATGTAAATTCCGTTTCTATTTGATTCTCCACAAAAGATCAGTCACTTCCTCGCCATCCCGCAAGGTTTGTATTTTTGCTTTGTTTTTTTTTTCGTTTTTCACGACTCTCTCCATCGCACCCCATGTCTCTCTGGCCTCGGCTTCACCGCGGCTCTTTTAATTGGTTGCCCCCCCTCCCATTCCTCCTTCCTCCCCGTCGGGTTCTTTTTATATCTCCAGGAGATGCTCCTCGGCGGAGTTGCCCGATCTGAATAAATGCTTGCGATTAGGGACCCGTCGTCTCGCGGTCAGCGTTCTCGTCACCATACATGCGCTGTGGTTTTTGAAATGAGTTTTTGTCAAAGCCTTCCTCTTCCTCTTCTCCTTTCCTCCCCCTCCGTCTGTCACTCTTTGTCTGTTGCATCTATTTTTAACGTCCGGGGTCGACGTGTAGAAACCCCCCGGCTTTGTCCAGCAAAGTAAGAAAGTCATTTTTTTGGAAACCCCTTTGGATGCGGTTAATTAAACAAATAGTCCCTGCAACTTTTCAGCTTCACAGGTATACTGGAGCTTTAAATTTGACCAGAACAGCGCATTTCATTCATTCATTCATTCATTCATTCATTCATTCATTATCTATACTGCTTGTCCTGCACTTGTGGTCGCGGGTGATGCAGGAGTCTATCCCAGCTATCACTGGGCGAAAAGCAGGGTTCACTTTGGACCAAGTCTCTAGATACGCAACCATTCACTCACTCATTCAAACTTTAATTCGAATGCACCATCGGGCAATATTAATATATTACTATCACAACTCATTGGTGAGACCAGCGATGATATATGGCCTAGAAACAGTAACAATGACGAAAAGACAGGAGGCAGAGCTAAAGGTTGCAGAAATGAAGAGTGGGAGTGATGAGGATGGATACGGTTAGGAATGAGTCTATCAGAGGGACAGCGCGTGTTAGATGTTTTAGAGAGAAGGTCAGAGAAGCCAGACTGAGATGGTTGGGTCATGTACAGAGGAGGGATAGTGAATATATTGGTAGACGGATGCTGGAATTGGTCTAGAGGAAGACCAAAGAGAAGATTTATGGATGTTGTGAGTGAGGATATGAAGGTAGTTGGTGTGAGAGAGGAAGATACAGAGAATAGGGTTAGATGGAGGAGGTACCCCTGAAGGGAAAAGCTGAAAGGAGACTCTTATCACCGTCATGTATGTATCCTTCCATCATCATCCACTAATGTGGTGCATTCATCGTGTTTCTCAGGTGGACCCACAAAATCAGGTCCAAGCTTCCATGTGTGCTCTATGTTTTGAATTTCTAAATCCGTTTGCCTAATTGAACGGGTGAGGAGGTCCACCGAGGTCAGTGAAATCACAAATCTGTCTCGATTGTGAGAGCATCGGCTTATCATGAGAGGTTTGCCCTGATAATTCATTCCCGGCCGAAATGACCCCCGAGGATGATCAGAACCATCTAAAGCCATCGTTTTCAGCTACCAAAATTGAAAATGTGATCTTAGGTCCTTTTTTTCGCCGTGTTTTTCATAGAACACGCAAGGCTCAGTCGGACATTTGTTCCAAGATTTTCTGCTTGTGTTTCATCTCTATTACTGAGTGCACCGATGCCGCTCTCGTGCGAGATGAATCTCTCGTCATCTGATAAGCAGTGATAATGACCACATTATGGTAAATGGTCTCCGCTTGTGGAGCGCCTTCACACTAGATCGCATTCATCCATTCACACACCAATTGTGGCAGAGCTGAAACCCGCGGGGTTCAGCGTCTCGCCGGGATTTAAACCACCAACCCTCCGATCGGAGTGACACCCGCTCTACAAAACCGAATCGCAGCTGCCAAGTAGACTTTTTGAGACGACGGGCTGCCCGGTTTTGCCTTCCACATTATTAAGCAGACTTTTTTTTTTCCCCAGATTAAAACGCTCCCTCTCAGATTCACCAACAATCATATATTTTTAATTTTCCTCTCATCTTCAAAGCTGGCCTGCTGGGACTGGCCCTCCCCTTCCAAAAGATGCACCAAGATTTGTTCTGACCTCTCCGAGGCATCTCTCTGGTCACTCCGCGCCCGCCGGCCGAGTGGATGCTGAAAATACGACCACGCGATGACCTTCCTTACTTTGATACCACCCCCCACCCCTTTCCCCCCACAGTTTCCTTGAAGCTCACTATTCTCTGTATCTCTAATATCAGTCCCTCTACCCGCTTTTGAAGTGAGTGCTTGCCAGAGAGTGTTGTGATAGCGGATTCCATTTTTTTTTTCATTTTGTAATAAAAAACAAAACTAACCCCTAAAGTACTGGGACTTGTGAATGAGAGGGTGAACTGCTGCATGCCACTATATGACTGTGAATGACGGAGCGAATGGTTGCATGTCTCTACATGATGTGTGAATGAGAGAGTGAATGCTTATTTGTCTCTGTATGATGTGAATGGTTGAATGCCACTATATAGCAGTGAATGAGAAAATGAAGGTCTCCATATGATGTTTGAATGAGAGGGTGAATGGTTGCATGTTACTGTATGACTGACTAATTTAATAAACTTTTGTCAGTTCACAGTATTTAATGTGAATACAACGATCACACTTTATATTAGGCAATTACAATATTAAGTGCGGAAGAAAGGCGAAGCCGGTTTTTCAAAATAAGATCTGGAAGGTTTTTTTTTTTTGCGGACCAGTACTGGTCCGGCTACCAGGGGTTGGGGAATGAGCGATGTCTCTAAATGATGTGGTAATGAGACAGTGGATGGTTGCATGTCACTATATGACAATAATTGAGAGTGAATACTTGTATGTCCATATAACATGTGAATGAGAGATTGAACAGTTACATGTCACTGTTTGACAGTGACTGAGAGAGTGAATGCTTGCATATCTCTAAAATTACAGGTGAATTTAAAAATGAATGTCTATATGATGTGTGTGAATGTGAGGGTTAATGGTTGCCTGTCACCATGTCACAGTAATTGAGAATGATTGCCAGTATATCTCTATAAAGCATATGAATGAGGGAGTGAACAGCTGTATGTTACTATTTGACAGTGAATGAGCGGGTGAATGCTTGTATTTCTCTATATATGATGGACTGGTAATGGGTCCAGGGTGAACCCTGCCTCTTGCCGGAGAGAGCGAGGCAGCAGGTATAGGCTGCAGCCCCAGGATAGCGGTATAGATAATGAATCAATGAATGAATGAGAATGAATCTGCTCCGGCTGTTAGGTGGGAAGGGATGTTTCGGGACAAGGATGCGCCTGGTCAAGGAATGACAAAAAAAAAACTTAAGAAGCCAACATATGTTAACTGCTTAACAGTGATCATGGATGAAAAAAAAAATGGAAAGCAAACAATCTGCAGGCCAGACTCAGGTCTTCAGGTCTTCAGGTCTCCACATGCAATCTGGATTATCAAACATCCCGGTGAGATGTTTATACGACCGGCCCTTTGTCAGGACAGACTCTGATCGGCGCTGACAGAAAATCTGCTTGAGCCCTCCGGACACAGAGGGGCTCAATTCTTAAGACAAGGGAGCTGTTTATGCATATTTGCGGAGTGAACACGATATACACAGCTGGTTTGCACTCACTTCACACACACACACACACACACACACACGCTACATTAATCTTTCATCAGGCATGCTTATCCAACACACTCAGCCAGACTCAAACGGGTCCGTCTCCTCCACCGGCGTTTCTTAGCAAAGTTGTTTGGTCGACTCGGAGTGTGTTTCTTGCAGCCGCACGCCGAGAACTCAGGGAACGCTTTGAATGAGCACAATAAACGTGGCCTAAGGCTCCGTGGGGTACAAAGCAACCTCATTAGCAAGCCTGTAACCAGAGCCAGCGAACACAGGGTGGAACGCTGAGAGCTCGGACGTTTTCATTTTGAAGCCTGTTGTTTTATATCCAGTGCATGTGCACGTTCTGTACTTTTCCTTTTTATTTTCTTCCCCAGCCGTTTCAGACGGGCTTCAGCGGCCAGAAGGGACAGAATAGGAGGTGCGATGAACTATAGAGTCCCGTCACATATTAAAACCTGCGATCCTATGCAGGCGGAGGCCGAGATTTAAGCTTTGAACTCTCTCTTGACTGTCCATCCACAAATATTTACACCCACTGTCGCACACACACACACACACACACACACACACACACTCACTCACTCAAATGCATGAAAATGAAAGGCGAATGAAAGTGTAAAATATAAAATATGCCATTGATTTTATATGATCGGCTCTTGACTAGAAGATATTCAATGTCCAGTTGCAGATTAGCAGGGCAGTTGCTCTAGTTTACAGCTTTTGCCTCTCAGCAAGAGGGTCTAGCGTGGTTCGATTCCCTGGTTTTGTCCCACGGTCCAAAAAACGTCACCAGGTTCATTGGAGGCCCTAAATTTCCCAGGCATGGGAATGAGAGAGTGAAGGGTTGTATGTCTCTATATGAAATTATGAATAAATGAATGAATGAATGAATGCGTATTGGACTTTGAAGATCAGCTAGACATTTCACATTGTCTGCTCATTTATAATGTCCATACATATATAGTACAATGGCCATATATATATGATATATGTAATATTCTCTGTATGATATAATTTAGTATAATGTAGTGTGTAGTAAACAGTATATAGCATATGTACACAATATCATGTGTGGGGAAAATCCACATGGGGGTCCCTACAGTTGCAATTGTAGAATAACATTGTTTTTCTCACTTCTCTGTGAGATGTCATATCATGGATCTGCATCTTCTATGAAAACTCCAAAAAGGACACTGTTTTTATTTATTTCATCCTAAATCCCTGCTTTCATTTCTGTTTCTGTCACTTGATTGTTATTTTTTTTTATCAGTTTATATGCTTGTGCAAGCTGTTTCAGATGCGGGGCAGTGTTATCCTGCCAGGAGGTCTCCATCAAGTATTCATCTTGTGCGCATTCTGGAATTTTAAGTGATTCTAAAGCCGCTGATTGTATTTTTTTGCTGCAACTTTCAGATTCATCCATTCATTATTTTTTCTGCTTATCCTGCTCTCGGGGTCACGGGGGTGGGGGCGGGGTTATCCGAGCTGTCATTTGACGAGAAGCGGGGTTCACCCTGAATCGAACCACATTACACGGACACATGACCATTCGCTGTCGTTCGCACGTCATATAGGGACATATAACAATTCACTCGTTCATTTACAAATTTGGAGTCGCCAAAAGGAAACTGGAGAACCTGAAGGAAACCTGTGGAGTCACAAGAGGCAGGAAGACTGCTTGATAGTGCACCGTGCCCGTGGTTCAGGAGATGCCAAACCAATCTGATGTGAGGTGCTAAACCAAAAAGTCCAATCCATTGTGGAGCCACTTCACCACTTAGAGGATTTTAAGGATCTCTTGCCACTATCTTTAACTATCACTATCTATCGTCCTGAGGTCTATTGGTGTCAAAGGCTGATCCTGATGGCTGATCGGCGTACGATCCCTGTGTGATTGTGTGTTTTCTTTTGAAAGCCGACAGCGATCGACCAAATCTGTCTGGTCTCTGTGCTCCCCTCTGGGAAAACAGTTACGACGATCAGTTGTTTGTCAAACCGAGCAAACACTTCAAAAGTGAACTTCTTGGTCAGGTCTTGAGCAACTGTCCTAATATTGTTACTTGGCGGACCCAAAGGTAAATATATTCATTCATAGAAAGAACCACATAGGCTACATAAGCTAAGCGACATGTACTCCCATACATTCACTTGACTTTCCCCAAAAATGCATTGAATGTAGTTTACTTCCGCAGGGAGATGACGTGCATGGCTTTTTGGGGTAATAAATACAGGTGTTTGGGTTTTCTTTGCATCCAGTGAGCACCTGTCTCGATTCTGTATCGTCGTCATAAGTCGACGCTCATCAAAGTAATTTGAGTGTCCTCCCATTTCCACTGGCCTTAAAAGCAATAACAACACCAAAATAAAATTCAATCATCTCAAACAGAATTGTGGTTTTCCGTGACAGGAAAACTAATTGTCAAATTGGCAGCCGGTCTATTTCGCTCTTACCCTGTGATTGATTTTAAGGCTTCAAAGCATCATTTCTGGTTGGAAAACATCCCATCACACATCAAAATGGATCAGGCATGATTTAAGTGCCTGATGTTTACTTTAAAAACAAGAGGATGAATAAACTGACAAGTGATCTGGGGGTTGTGACACAACAGGCAGTCGAGCCGCCACTGATCCTGGCGACGGACCTCGAATCACTTTTGAAATAACTGCGCAAAGACCAGCTGCAGAGAGCAGACGGACGGGGAAAATAACTCACTGGTGAAACCAGAGGACACGAGGAGGACAGTATGGAAGAACGGAGTGACCGAGAATATAAAAACGAGAACGACAAAGGAATTATAAATAAAAGCTGCAATCGAACCTCGGCTTATGAATGCACCTAATCACAAACAAACAGTTCTATGAACAGTTTTCGATCAAATTTTGAATGGACCTGCGAACAAGGCCTTGATGCACGAACACCCCAACAAACAAACTCGCCGGCTTTTCCACATCGCGGCGTCGTACGTAGCGGCAATTGTGATTGCTACTCCCCATTGTTTGCATCGTGCATTGTTGTATTCTTCTGTTATAATGCTTTCTGTGCTTATTTCAATAAGTTAGCCCTCATTATGGCTCCCAGAAAAGTGCTTGTTCTTGTGGTGTGAAGAAGAAATTAAGAATTACAGTCGATCTGAAGAAGAAAATGATCGAGTGTTCGTGTTACAGATGTCGCCAGTGACATGGCTGAGTCAACCATCTGTAAGATTCTGAAGACAAAGATGCGCTACGAACGGCTAATGTGACGACTATGCTAACAAAGCAAAGGTCTCAAGTCTTAGAAGAAGTAAAACAGTTATTGTTAGTTTGGATTAGTGAAAGACATCTTGCTGGAGATAGCATTAGCAAAGATCTTATAAAAGAGACGGCTTTACTTTGGCTAAATTTAGCAAAAGAAACGCCAAGCACAAGCACTGGTAAGAAGACAAAGAACACCAGAAACACAATAATAATAATTAAAGTTATCCTTAATCCCTTTTTGTGTTTTTGCCAGAAATAAACCCATAAAAAAATTAGCTGGGAGCTCAAGAATGTACAACGGGATTTACATTGATTTCAATGGAAAAAAATAATTTTGGTTTGCGAACTGAGTGGAAGAATAAATTAAATTGGTAAGCTGTGGTCCTACTGTGTATAATTAATGACGATAACAGTGGTTAGCACGGCGGCAAGGTGGTTAGCACTTCAGCCTCACAGCAAGTTCAATTCCGACAGAGTACCATTCTGTGTGTATAGATAATGAATGAATGAATTAATAAGAAATAACAATACTGCTACTCTTGCCTTCTGTCGAAATCTGCTCATGCACTTTCACAGCTTTTTCATTAGATAGCATTCACCTGTTCACAAACAATCGCATACACAAACACACCGATGGGGACAGAGCCTCTAACTAGACCATCGGGAACAACTCAGCTCAGTGTCTTGCTCTTGGACTCTTCAGCACGCAGACAAGAGGAGCTGGGAATTAAACCTGACGCCCTGGCTTGACCGTTCTCATTCTCCCGCCTCTCGCTTGCGTGTCCGTCTTCAGCTCGACCGGAAGGCCAAACTTGGTCTACATTCGAGTTTGGCTAATTTTCTGCCCTAGTTCAGAATACACTCCACTCGTCAGTATTTTGTACAAGGTCAAGGTGTCAGTTTAAAATAGCATTGGTCTGTTCTTTTTTTCTTTCTTCTAAATGGCCGCTGTCTGAAATATTTAGTGTATGAGTTTTGCGAATTCGGCAGACCGATGCTAAAATGGACTGAAAATGGATCGGGGAGGGATAATAATGGAAAAATGATGTTGTGGAGGGTGGGGGCTGAGGGATGGTATAATGTTGCATAATTGAAATGTGGGAATGCAATCTGCTGGGATCTTTTTCATAAGAAATTACGAAGTTAAATCTCCCGCTCTCTCTTTCTCAGGTCGTCTTTGACGTGCCCTCATTGCCTTAAACAGAGCAACACCTTTGACCCGTTCCTGTGTATCTCCCTGCCCATCCCGCTGCGGCAGACCAGGTAACCAGTGACAGCTCAACTCATAAAAGCGCTTTCACACCTGGTGGTTTCAATGCACCTTCCACTGGATCTGCATTCACACACACTCACACACTCCGATGGAGGCAGAGCTGCTGTGCAAGGCAACAGTTCACGAGGACGGAAATGTGGAAATGAGGGAGTCTAAGCGGAATTGACACTTGGACCAGATCCAAAGATAATATTTTCATTGATTTTATTAATTTTATGAATTTTTTGCACCAAATTTGATCAGGTAAAACAAATCTTGTGCTGGATCTGTCAGCATTTAAATATAATTCTTCATCACTGATTTGATCTCTTGTATTTACATGTTTAGGGTCTTATCTGTCCAATTTTGGATTTAAGATTTTAGTTTTATGATTATTATTATTATTTGTATTGTTTTTAGTGTTATTATTTTCAAAATTTTTCTCACTTTCCAAGTCACTTTTCTATATGTTTTTTACACTTTTCTACACTTTTTTACATTTTTCTACATATTTTAGATGTTCCAATTTTTCTGTTTTTTTCTCATTTGTATCTGAAATACTATGATAATTTTTAATGTTAATTCTCGTCAAAATCTGAAATTTGAATATTTAATTTCTTCACGTCTGAAGATGTTTATGCACTTAAAATGTAATAAATACAGAAAGTACAGAAATTCTAATCAAATTAGGAATATAATAATAAACAAAGAGAAATAAAAAAATAAATAATTCCCTTATACCTTATATGGAAGTAAATGTCAATCATGTGAAGTATGTCAAGTATAATTTTCGTATAATTATACTTGACATTTATTGATATTGCTCTCCATTGATTGGTATCAGTGGAGAGCAATGGATTGGTATCAAATTCTCATGCAGATGCTCATGAACACACAGACTGTTTGTGTGTGTGTGTGTGTGGTCTGTCCCCACGTGACCTAACACAAGAGGGAAAAACCATTCAAGTCCAGCGTGGACACTGTGCAGGACCCACACGGACCCGTCACACACACACCGAACACACACGTGATCACGTGGCATTCTAACAGCATGCCTGATAAGTCGGAGCCCCCCATTGCGGGCGCTGCACGGCTCCAGGGCCCAGTGGCTGCAGATAATGCCGTTGTGTCCGGATGCCGCTCCCTCTCCAGTTCATCTCTCCGAGACGGTTGTGGACAAAAAAAGGAGGAAATCCTTTTCACGGCGCTCGTCAGCGGGGCGCTTTCTGGAACAGCGGGGAACACACTTTTTCTCTATTTTATAAAGCTCTTATCTCGTTTCAAGTAGATTTAAGATTTTTTTTCCATAAGGCCTGTCTGTAGAGTTATTTATTTAGCATTTTAAATTAATTCCCGATGGTATTCATCGCATAATTACATATTTATGCACTTTTGCAGCTATATATTTTTTTATATTTCTCTTGCATGTATTACTCTGAAGTGACACGGCTGTTAGCATGTTCGCCTCACCGTAAGAAGGTCCCTGGTTCTCCTCCTGGTTCTTCAGTTTTCCTCTGGAAAACATGCAAACCCTAAATTTCTTGGGAATTGGCACGGCCATGACAGTTTTGTTGTTTCCTGCCCAATGACAGCTGGGATATGAATAAGTCGCAACAGTATTGTGATATGAATAATTCTTAATCTGTTCATTTTACCTTACAGTTTCATGTTTTTAATATTCACGTCTCTGTAGGAATGTACATCTCATGTGCAAATGCGTGAAATTCCGTTGATCACGCATTCATTTGGTTGAGGGTGATACATAAGCTGATGAGAGAGCGTAAGATAAGCCCTTATTAATCCCTCGACAGGGAGATCTCGTTGCCGCTCCTGTTATCAGTGAAACTTTTATTTGATTCTAACTGAAGGCCCAGCGTATTTCAGTCTTATTGATTTTTTTAAAAATGCATTTAATCGTCTTTGGAGCCGTCGCCACCAGTGATTCAGAAAGCGGCAGTAGCTTGCCTGCGGTTCGCTTGCAGAATCTGCTTTCTTGAGTATGTGGAAGATAGTAAATACATTTATTACAGATATTTATACACATTCATTTATTCTTTGAAGCATGCAGTGAACTGATTGGGTGTTTTGGGACTGTCCTAGTAAACTCTTGCAGACTCAGGGAAAACGTGAAGACGCCACACAGGAAGGCCCCCCGTTTGGAATCGAACCAGAAACCTTCTTGGTGTGAAGCAAGTCACAGCAAATTCAGGAATCTATTCATGAGTAGACAAGGACTTCAAGTGGTCTTCTTCTTCTGCAGAAACTGTCTGCATTTCTTTTTTTTTTTACTTTATTTATTATGCTGTCACATCTATTTTTTATTTATTTATATTTTCATAAAACAAATAAAGTCTTAAAAATTATATATATATATATATATATATATATATATATATGTATATATATATTTTTTTATCTTTATTTTTCCAAGATCATTCAGAATTGCCACATGCTCTTCTTTTTAAATCTTTACAACATTCAAATTTTTCATGTGATTTGTAATTCCTTTATATTATTCTTATTATCAATAATGTGAATTTGTTGGGTTTTTTTGTTCGTTTTCCAGTGTAAATCCTGAAATCCATTTTCATATCCTTTCCCTGCCAGGAGGGTTCCAGCTTTTACCAGAAGGGGAATTGTTCCACATCCAATTAAAATGATTTAAGATATATATAATTCACATCAGATTGTTGTTACATTTGATAAAAACCAACTCCTTACAAGCCATGTCTTTAAAAAAACTTCAGATGTGTCTGTAGCTCACTCTGGGAAACCCTGTGTGTTCCGACAAAAATGAAACAATCGGGAATCCCTGCTGTGGCTCCCGAGCCCAACCCTCGCAACAAGCGGGGGGAGGCGGCTCGAACCCTGGTTACGGGACCGTCTCTTATTTCCATTTCCACTTGCGTGTCTCCGCGCACCTCTCATCCGGTTTCGCTTCACGTCTCAGAGCGACAACATAAACAAAGCAGCCTCTCAGTCGGTGCCGCCAGCACTTTACCAGCTGAGTTCTCTCCTATCTGTCCCTGTAGCCTCGCTTCGACCCTCCTCCCCGCCACACTTTGAGATAATCATCACGTTCGATTCGTCCTCCCCGTATTGATCTAACGAATCTCGTTCGCCGCGGGGCCTCGAATGCGTCGTGTGTTTCTGCGGAACGGAGCGGCGTCCCTTGGAAAAAAAAAAAAATTAACGTTCTCGGAGGGTTCGTCTGCACAAAAGCACAAGAGAGAAACACTCCGGGGGTGAAATGTCTCCAGACGTCTACACTGAGACAAATCACGTTGTTTATGCAAAAACCATTTTAATTTAGCGCAACGCCGCCGACGGTGGAAATAAGCCCGCTGAAGTTAAAAAGCTCGACGCAGCATTTCACTCCTGTTTCATTGTTTGCCAAGTCGAATACATTCAGAGCCGGCGAAGCTTCAATACGTCTCTTGAAGAGAGCTGACATTATGAGTTATGTTGCGCATGGCGTCCCTCAGGTCCACATTAATGCATTCATCTCTCTCTTTCGGTTTTGGTTGAGATGCGTGACGCCTGATGCCTGACGCATCCACATACGGATAAACAAGCTGCGCCATCGTCAGGGGACATGTTGGGAATGTGTAAATGTGCATTTTAACTTCTCCTCGTGCCGCAGGCCGCTGTGTGTGACCCTGGTGTTCAGCGCAAAGGGCCAGAGGTATCTGCGGGTGGGGTTGGCCGTGCCTCTCTTCGGATCCCTGTCCTGCCTGAGGGCGATGGTGGCAGAGGAGGGAAGCATCTCTCCAGATCAGGTATGGATCATGCATAAACACAAATTCCATTTTATTTTATTTTTGGCTGTTGTAATTACATGAATTGACTCATGTAAATGTATAATAATTGCCTTCGGGCGGTGCAAATACAGGACGGCAGAGATTTGTTCTCTAAAGGCCCATTTATGCTCATGTTACCTGGGTAAATAGGAGGTGCGGAAGTTCCCAGTCAGTTTCCAGGTCATGGTGAATTATTGTCCAAATCTTCATATCCTTGCAACTGGACTTGAATTTCTGAACTTTAAGACATTTCACGCACAAATGTGACTGCTGGCAGGGGACTCTATCCTGAGGGTGTCTTAGTGTCGGCTATGGCTTGCCTGTGCTCCAGGGTGGTGGCAAGTCTCTTCAAAACCTGGTTATGCCGCTAGGTACTGTATAGCATCCATGGGAAAGATTCACTCCGCACCCAGTGAGAATGTGTCTGTGGGAAAATGAGGGTCAATGAACTACATCATTTTCATGTCGTCCAACATCACCGCATACAATAGCCCTTTTCGTACTGTAGGAACTTTTTGCTGTTTCTAGAACCTGCTGCGGAGCTCCACCTTTTTTTTTTTTTCCCTCAAAAAGCTTAGAATCTACAGGCCATGGACCTCAGATCCTTTTCAACTGTAACTCCTACTCCAAGGTTGGGTCTTTTTATGGTGATTGGAGGAGCTCATAAGCCACGGCCATAACCAGATACTTCTTATGGATCGCAGTGCACCAGCTGTTCTGCTGTTTTCTTGGACTTTGAAACAAAATGGACAGAACCAGCAAGGAGGGGACCAACAAATTGGTACAAAATCTTCTTGCCTGCTATGCCACAGAGGGGTTTCCAGGGCACGAAGCAGACCATCAACATTTTGGCCAAATAGGAGTACAAAGTTAGCTAACGGTGCCTATTTTTACACTGTGAAGCAACACAGGGACAAAATAAAAGCACTTCAACTCATCTGATAGTCCTTGATTATCATTCCGTGCCATGCAGAACTTGAACGCCGTGGCAGCGCCACTCTCCATGTTATCCGTGTCATCTTCCTCTTCTTCACAGTGATTTGTTTCTGAGTGTGTTGCTGAAGATGCCTGTGCGACTGCAAAGCTAAAAAGTTCCCCTAGAGGAGGGTAGATCCAACAGCAAGATTCAAACTGGAAAGTTCTTAAAACTGCGTTTTCGGAAGCGGCCGTATTTCCATTTTTATTTTTGGACGTTGCCACAGTTGCCAAGCAATATGTCCACAAGAAGAGTTCAGAGTTCAGAGTTCAATACCAAGAGAAATAGATGCAAAATGGCAGCTAAGTTTAGGGTATATGCTGACGGTGAATCCACGTCGTTCCACGTTAGCACATTAGCATACAGTTCAACATTGCTATCGCCACAACTTTGAGCTCCCCAAAAAAACATACAGAATTACTCAGAGGAAAACAAACGCAGAGGCTCCGTCCGTATGAGGATTTAACGCTTAGCCTAAATGAGCCTGAAGATGTATTTGTCAACCCACGAGCTGAAAAGCCAAAACCCATGCTAATGTGATTAATTACACCTGGCTGAGGTTCATTACCTCCAGGGGAGGCCTTGTATCCCTAGTTCTCAGCAGCTACTTTAGTCAGTAAAGTACTCCCGTAGTTGCGGGAAGCCTGCTCACATACGGTATCACATTCCTACGCGTGAACATGTGCATGACTTTAGTTAAAATGTCAGCAGCCGAAGAAAAGGGTAAAGGATCGAGAGGAGTGCACCTTCATAAATCTTTGCAGCTGTCCGCCGACTTGTGACAAATACAGCTGGGTTTTCTAGCCTCCATCCACAACGCCGGAAGTGAGAGAGCGGCAAAGTCTCAGCATGTCTTGATGATTTATAACTTTTGAAACTGTTCATAAGTGCTCTGTTCCGCTAACTATTACAGAGTCTCATAATGCTGTCCCTTTCAAATCAAACATTTGTCGGACTTTGCGAGAAGTTGCTACTGTAAAACTCTGTTCGATTTATTACCGGCTTATTTAAAGTGGTGATTAGTGTTCTGGTTAATGGAAGTTGGTTACAAATGATCCAATCGTCCGCTGCTCTCGGTTGTCGGTCCATTGCTGCCTGGGGAAATTTTTCAATCGAAGCCATTTTTTTTTTTCTTAATCTCAAGTGAGACGATGCAAAATTAATTAAAACCCAACAACAACTACGACGTTTCTGTTATCGCGCAGGTCATCTTGTCGGAGTTGTACACCACGGGTTTCCAGCGTTCCTTCTCAGATGACGACGACCTGACGGCCATCGCTGACAGCGATGTCGTTTACGCCTTCCAGGCTCCACCCCTCTACAGTCATGGTGGCTCTGCGCCACACTCAGGTAATTGTTTTATTTTTTTTTCCTAAGATCTTTAGGATTACCTACACAGGATTGTACAGGATTTTCTTTTAAATCTTTATAACCTTTGAATCTTTACATTACATTTATCATAATTCCTTTATATTATTATTATTATCAATAACAAGACTTTGTTTTTTTTCCAATGTGATTCCTGCACTTCCAATTAAAATAATTTGCGCTATATATAAATCAATTAATAATGTTGTTACACTTGATATAAATCCATTCCTTTAGCAGTCATGTATTTAGATAAACAAATAAAATATTGAAATTGAAATACAAAGTATTTTGTATTCACATAGTAAAGTATACATAGTATTTCAAGCTCTTTTGGAATTGCACCCTATTTGGGGGTATTTGGGAAAAAACGCCTACATAACCACGTGTAGGCTAGTTTGTCTGAGGTTTGTTTTCATTTTGTCAGAATTAGTCTAAAGTGAAAGGCTTTGCATGAAGCCTTTGCACGTGCAATGTGTCATCAGTTACTTCTAATAATCACACGTACCAAACCAGATTTATGGATCAGATTCCATTGAAAAGCTCATTCACAAAAGCGGCCTCATAAACCTGAAGTAACCTATTGATGTATAAATCTCATTTATGATTAATAATCATTTGATAATCACTGTGAAACTTAGAACTATAATAATAATAATACATTTTATTTTAGGCACCTTACTCACACTCAAGGACACCGCACAGACATATGCATATACACAAAACACAGATTTGCATTGTTTGAAATGGCGATGTTCTCGGCAAATAAGCTATAATTCTGTTTTGGGGAAGTAGCGGTCTCGCCTTTCGACCCTGCTGGTTTGTCGGCAGCTTATGACGCGTCAACCTCACATGGATGATCCTGCCATCAAGCGTACCATGCTGGTTTCCAGGCAAAAACTGTTTCGGTGTCTCGATTGTTGAGGAAGTGCAGGCAAAGACAGAAACTCCCTTCTCTGGGTTGCTTCAACGACCGGAGGCTTGAAAGCTGAACAACAGTGACTTATAAATGCGACCCGGACACAGGAGGGAAAGGTTGTTTGGTTCAAGCGCTTCCAATGTGACTTCCATTCTTGCGAGGGATCCGATGAAAATGATTAATGTCTCCATCTCAGAGTAATATATCACATCAGCACAGAACGGATTATCGAGTATCATAACTTCATTCAACCGGATTCATGTTTTGCAGCAGCTGAATGTAGCTGAGGTGGTACTGTGACATGATGTAGATAAAAGATGACAAGTGGCAGCATCTTCTCTTCAGTCAAGAAGGCATAAAAAAATTGGAGGCCATGGTTGCATTTTGTTATTTTGCGTTTCAAGATTTTGATCTCCGTCTCTGTGGCTCGTTAGCTTTTTATTCAAATTAGATTTTGGTGAAGGATGAGTTCCAACATTCATCAACAAACACATGAAGCGGCTGTCCATTGCAGAATTCAAGTTAGAACATTTTCCATGCAAGACCCGAATGAGGAAATGATTCTCTCAAATACGACCACAATTTTAATCCCACCATCAAACCAAGACCGGGCCAATCTAGGATGACCCTATTATCCAAACATTCGTTCATTATCTACACCATTTCTCCTGCACCGCAGGGGTGGCAGAGCCTGTCTGCTGTCATCGGTCGAGAGGCACGGACCTTTTGCCAGTCAATTAAATATAGGCCACATATAGAAACACACAACCATTCACACATCATATAGAGGCATGCAACCGCTCACTCATCTGGGCAATTTAGGGTCTCCAATGAACCTCCTGCCTGTGGAGAACCTGGAGGAAACCTTTGCGTACATGGGGGTCAGGCCGAACCGCTAAAATACATCTTTATTACCGTCATTTCCGGACAATTGAGCACACATGAATATAAGCCGCAGCGGCAAGCTGATCGCTATCTTTGTCTTTCTCCTGCGCAATAAAACCATTAAAATCGTCTTCCTCAGTGTCGGAATTGAACGGCAATTTCATTGGTCTGATGTGACAAGGCTAAATTTTTTGGTGGCATGAAGCTCATCAGCCCCCAAAAAATCCATAAATAAGCATCATCATTGTTTAAGTCGCGGTGTGAAAAAAGTAGCGTCTCATAGTCCGGAATTTACCGTAATTATATCAAATACAGTTAAGGTGTTGTATTTAGTCCAGTGTTTCCCAACCACTGTGCCGCGGCACATTAGTGTGCCGTGAGAGATCATCAGGTGTGCCGTGGAAAAATGCCCACTTTCACCTGATTGGTCCGAAAATTATTTATCCAACACAAATAATGTGTCTTCCTATGTCTATGTGGGCAGCGTGCCCATTCGATGGCACCGGGTAGTGAATTAACCTGTGCATCTGTGTATCGGAGTGATTCGTGACACTTTGCGTGATACATTTTTTTAAAAAAAAGTACTTGTATCTGCGTAAACAAACAGGCAGCATTGTTGAGAACTACCAAGACGAGTGAGAAAGCAGTGAAAGCTTGCTACAAAGTTGCTGAACTCATCTCTAAATCCAAACAGCCACACACGGTAGCAAAACATTAATACTACCTGCCGGCAAAATCATTGTAGAAGAAATGCTCGGCTCTGGCGTTGATAAAGAAATAGCCCGAATTCTCTCAAATAATACCATTTCCAGACATATTGCTGACATGTCTTCGGACATTGAAAAAAGTGTTCTGGAGTTGCACATCAGTGGGAAATTTGCATTGCAACTTGATGAATCTATAGATATTAGATATATTAGATTTCACACTAAGTCAATTGAGACTACGGTTTCATTCTAATTCGTTAAAAAATGTTTTTGACATATTTATTTGGTGGTGTGCCGTGTGATTTTTCGAATGTAAAATATGTGCCGTGGCTCAAAAAAGGTTGGGAAACAGTGATTTAATCAATGTATCTTTGCTACCATAAGAAGGGTTTTGGAGTACTTTATTGCAATACTAGAAGTTCTCCGTGTCCCAGCATTAGCATCGGGAGTCACCAGCAGAATCACCGCTCCATCTTAGTTGAAAGACTTTTATCCTGGCAGGGATTCCTGCGCTCTCCGGTATTATTTGCAATGTTCTTCGACCCACTTAGCATTAGTCTTGTGCCCTCATGCACAGGTAAGTGGAATCTCCATTGCAAATGAGAGCCACGTGGGTCACTGCCACTTTGTCTAGACTCGTAGAATTATCACCGTTCCCCTGCCTTTTCCACGTCCGCCATCCCTCATCTGATTTCATCGCCCACAGGTTTCGTGGGGAATCAATACTATCACTTATTATACACGTTCGCGATGCGTGGAACAATCCTACACCTTTGGTTTTAACCGAAGGAAAGCCCTCCGCAAAAAGGGGTCGGTTATCAAACCGTTGGCCTCCGTGGATCTGAATCTTGAATTGCTCATTTGCAACACGCGCTTGAAAATGATACCTCATTAACGGATTGAGAAATAATCAAGACGCGGCATTAATGTTTCATCCTGGCGGTGATTATTTGACAAAAGGTCGGTGCGACATGGGAAGCTGTCGTAATTAATCTCCGACGGTCCTTCCCAAATCAAATTACGCTCTCGAAAATTTGGGTTTGTGTCACAATAATTATCGCCGTAATGGACGAATGTTATTTTCTTTGTGCTTGTAGGCCTGCGTGCCTTGAGCCCGTTACATTTGTCACACAAGACGGGGGTTGGGTGAACATTCTTGAACATTCTGGAGTAGGATAAACCAACGCAACAGCTTTTTGGGACTTTGGTTTAACACAGTAAGGATTTCCCTCCATGTGTCACCGGTGATCCAGTGCCAGCAGGCGGTTCCACCCAGGCATTTCTTAAACTCAGCAACAGATAAATATAGATAACGTCATCTTTTAAAGGTCAATACGGAGAGGAGTCTGACTCGTAACTGTGAGGATCACTGCTGAGAAGGTGGTTTTCTGGTTCATAGAAAAGTTCATAAAAGTTCAAAAAAGAGAAAGCTGGCAAGATCAGAGGCCTTGTGCTGAAAGTGTGAAACATATACATGCTAAACATGGATGGAAGGCATTGTTTTCTGCAGATATTGTTCTCACTGACACTTTTTCGGTCACTATTATTTCTGAAAATGTAAGCCATTCACACCGTTCCCAAGAACTGCTGTTTCCAGAAATTAAACTTAAAAAGGTGGAAGGAATTTTCCATCCATCCATCCATTGTTTGTGCTCGTGGTCGCGGGGGATGCTGTTTTTGTAATTGCATTAAAGAAGATAAATAACTTTATCACAATATTCTAATTTTCTGAGACAGTCCTGTATACAGACAGACATTCACTCACTTGCTCACTCATTCGGGGATATTTTCCCAATTTTTTCCAATTAACCTGCTGCATGTTTTTGGACTGTCGGAGGAAACCGGAGAACCCGGAGGAAACTCACAGAGACACAGCAAGAACACGCAAACTCCACACAGAAATGTCCCTTTCCTGCTGTGAGGCCAAAGCGTGGATTTTATTTATCAGATAAATAGGTAGATAGATAAATAGAATATTTGAGTGGTTACATGTTTGCCTCAGAGCGAGAAGGTCTCTGGTTTGGTTCTGGCAGGGGTCTGTGTGGAGCCTCAGACAAGCAGGAGGTCCATTGGAGACCCTAAATTGCCTATATTACTTGTGAAAAAAAGAGCAAATGCTTGTAAGTTTCTCTATGTTGTGTGAAGGAGAGTGAACGGTTGTTTGTCTTTACATTACATTACATTACATTACATTGCATTTGGCAGACGCTTTTATCCAAAGCGACTTACAATAGAGGACATAGGGACTGTAAATACACTTGCAAATACACGATGCACAGGAAATATACAGAACAGTAAGCTTGGGTTAGTGAGGGTTTTTCTTTTTTTTTTGGACCGAGACACACAAACGTACACACACACACACACTTTATATCAAGTGAAAATGAAAGAGTGGATGGTTTTGTCTCTATTTAACCTGTGATTAAGAGTGAATAGCTGTTTCTATATGACGTGTGAATGAAAGGGTGAACGGTTTTATGTCTCGATATGACATGTGAATGAGGGAGTGAATTTTCATAATTCTCTGTACGATGTGTGGATGAGAGGATGAATGGTTCTGTCTCTGTATGACCTTTGAATCAGAGAGTGAATGCTTAGAAAACATATAAATGAGGGAGTGAATGGTCATATCTCTATATCTCAATGGTCGTATGTCTCTGTATGCGGCCTCGCGATCGACGTCTGACCGGTCCAAGGCGAACCCCGTCTCTCGCCCAATGACAGTTGGGACAGGCCCCAGCCTCGCTTCGACCCTGGGTGCGGGATAAGCGATGCAGATAATATACGAATGAATGAATAAACAGAATGTTATGTTAAAGCGCCGAGTGTTTGTTTGTTACGTACTTGAATCTCGGTGTACTCGCCAAGCAAACAATTTGATGCATGCCTTATGTAAATATGCAGAACAACAGCAGCCGTAATGAACACCCCTGTCGAAGCTGCAGGGTCTGGATTTCAAAGTGTGTTTGACAGCGGAGAGATTTTTTTTCTATTCCTTTTTTTTTTTTCCTTTCATCTACCGGGACGTGGATTGATTGACGCCCTCTCGTGAATAACGAGAATTATCGTTTGATAAATGGGAAAGACACAGATGTACGATAATCAATACAGCTCACGCTGATTTGATAAAGGGAATCCCTGTTGTTGGGACAGCAGGCGCGTGTTCGGGCCGAGACTGATTTTCCCTCCGTCTTATCTTAACGTTCATGCCGCCGTCGCATCCGCGCCTCTCTGCCGTACAATAATGAGGTGTTTTACATTTTAAGGAAACAGCAACGGGAGGCCTCCCGGAGAATGGAAAATCAATTTGGGTCCAAAGCAGCAGAATGAGGTCCTTTTTCACCCTCAACAATTTCGTTTGATTTGCACGCAAATAGAGTGATGGAGCGTAATGACGCGGTGGATACCAGATGACTTTCCGCTAATAAGGAGACTTTTGCTGGATAACCTTGAACATAAAAAAACAGTTTGGGTTTTCAAAAGAAAAGGTGTGAACGTAGAGACGGCTAAGACAGGTGAGATGTAAATCAGGGTAAGGATGAAACTGCGTTAATATTCCGCATTGCATTCGCCACTCCATGCATGGAAGCCCATCTCATCAACAAAGGGTCGCGCCGTCCACCCGAGGATCGGCCTCTGTGTCCCAGTCGATCGGCTGAATGAACGAGCGCGGGATTATTTGCATGAAGACGTGAGACTGCGAACTGCTATTGGGTATCAAGTGGTAGCATCACGTAGCGAATGTTTGGATCAAGAGCTCAACGTGCTCACATTCATTCTCATTTCATCCGAGTGATGTAAGTTACCAGAATAACAAGGCTTGAAATGATACGATTATGACTTGATGAATTTCAGGGGGCTGCAATCACCAGCAGATGATAAATGTTCTTCTAACGCCGTCAATAATGCGTTATCCTCGCACTGGAAAGAGCTTTGGTGTGTGTGTGCCGTCTGGGATTGGTCTGATCAATGTGACATTTGGTACTTTCCACTTCTTTGGACTGCCATGAATCGCAGCTTTCCCATGTTAGGAACTTCTTGTAGTTCCTAAAACTTTTTCAGGAACTTGTCTGTTTTTTGGTGCACTCGAGAGCATAGGCACCAGGAACCACAGAACTCAGGTCCTAGAACCATTTTACCTCCTTTTCTGAGGCAGGGTCTTTTCAAGGTTACATAGGACTTGGAGCTTGGTGATTGGTGGATCTCGTAAGCCTCGTAGTGCCATTTTACCGTTTAACTATTTAACTATTGTGGTCACTGGTCAGCTGTTTTCTTGTAACAAAATGGACAGACAGAACCAACGAGAAATGGACCAACATAAGATGATAAAATATACTTTATTGATCCCTGAGGGGGAATTTCTTTTGTCACAGCAGCGCAACAATTACAGTATCAAAAATATGGGTATAAATATAGAGAGACAATTAAAAGACAGCAAAAGACATCCGCAAATAAATAGACCGCAGAGTGAACAACAACAAGGATAAAAATAGACAAATGAATGGAAAAAAAAAATCCAGCAAGGGTGAGAATAGACAACCAAAACAACACCAACAAGGATAAGAACATAAACATAGTGACAATAGCAATGACAAAAATAGACAGGATGCGAATGGAGCGAGACCAACAAGGATAAGGACAAGGGTGCGGAGAAGATGGTCCCAGCTCTTCTGGGCTGCTGAACCTCCGAGGGGTTTCCATGGCTCGCAGAGGAACGTCAACATTCTGGCCGAAATAAATACGGAGTTAGCGAACAGCTAACAGCAGGGAGCAAACAGAAACACTACAGCCCATTCGATAGTCCATTGTTATTATCCCCCCCATGAAGAACATGCATGAGCTTTGCTCTCCATGTTGTCTTCTTCTTCTTCTTCTTCTTCTTCTTCTTCTTCTTCTTCTTCTTCTTCTTCTTCTTCTTCTTCTTCTTCTTCTTCTTGGCAGTGGTTTGTTTTTGAGTGTGGTGCTTCAGGAGCACCGGTCCCTACCATGCTACTATGGTACCTTAGAATCCAAAACTAAAAGGTTCCCCATGGAGGAGGGTACGCTGGATAGTTCCTCTGACTTTTTTTGTTCAAATTTCGTTATTGATTAGTCACCATTTTCCATGTCACTTCATCCTCCCATTTCATAATTATCTTGGAGAAATGATGAAAGTTCTGAAAGCAGGCACCAACCAGCATAACTTTCATTAAACATAATAATTTCTCTGGTGTTTCTCTAATACAAATCTAGGTGTGTATCAGGATGTCAAATTGATCAATGGTCAATGCAACCGTGATTAGATTGTAATTTGTTCAACATTGGCCATTTTATTTGGTGCTTTACAGACTTTAACCAAATGTCGGAAAAAAATATTTGGTTATTTAGATTAATTGCTACCACGGACACTTTGAGTACTCCAGCTTATGTAAAGATATTTACTTGTCAAGTCCAGTTGCCCCGACAAGAAGATTTCGACAAGTATTCACGATGACCTGGATAACTGAGACCCTCCACAGGTAATGATATTTATTTAAGTTTGAGCAGTATAAAAGGGGATTTAAGTCAAGTGAAAAGGGAATGGTAGAAGAATGTGGCAGAAGGTGGGAGCGGTTCCTCCCCTGCTGCCTTTATCCATCAGGTGGCTGCTGGCAGGATGCTCAGGTGTTGCATTGTCACCAAGGGCATTTGTGGTCACACGTCCGCATCCTGCCAGGGTCACTGATTCATGCAGGGCCACGGCTGCAGCCCTCTGGCTATTTTTAGTCAGGTGTGGATCGCAGTTTGATGGGGGGGGAGGTACATTTGGTCTTTTGCCACTCAGCATCTCATGCCCATCTGAGGTCTGACTTATTTGACTCTTCATCAACTTAAAAAATAATGACATTTTGTGTGGAGTTTGCATGTTTTCCCCATGTCTGCATGGGTTTCCTCCGGGTTCTCCAAAGTGCCCAGATGAGGGAGTGAACGATTGCTTGTCACTATTTGTTGAGTGAGTGATTGAGTCTGTCTATGTGTTGTGTGAATGACAGTGATATAGATAACGAATGAATGAAGAAAAACATCTTCTATTGCAATAAATGAAGCATTGAAGTGATGGTAAGAGAGGGTGGAAGAAGGATTAAAATGATGATAGATACATATTTCTGAGGGAATATGTGGCTTGCAGCAACATCTGGAGCTCAAGTTTAACCTCCTGATTAAGCATGTGTGCCAGAATGATGTAATGCTGATGGAAAAAATAACTAACATGCAAGTTTCATGATTTATGGAGGAGTGTTTTACACGACGACAAATACACTGACGCAACTAGCTTCTTTTTTCTCCTCTGTTTTAAAACCATAAATAGAAATGAAAGCCGGTGCAGGCCAGAATATTGTATTAGAGCCTTTGGATGAATTTTCCTATTTAATCATCAATCGGAGAAGGCCTGGCCGGGTGCTGGTAATTATCCATGCTATTACGGTGGTGTGTCCTCTTGTGAACTTCATGATTTGCTAATGAGTCTCATCGAGGGCATTTCTTCACGAGATCTCCGAGCGTCACCGTCGGCTTTTTCACCTCCGGTCGGATGTTGCAGAATAGCACACAAGTGATCGAAAAACCCAACAGCGGGACGGATATGGATGACGACGAGTTGTGTTTTGACCTGTGGCCGTCCCAGCTGTCAACCGCTGGTCAAATATATTTACCGTATTGTTACGACCATAAGGCGCACCGCGCTAAAAGGCGCAGTCTCAGTTATATGTGCCATTGCTGTATTTAACACACACATAAGGTGTAGCTGATTATTGGCGGCGGGTTTTATATACAATCCACGCCCACGCTTCCCCCTTTAATGTTCTCATGGTGTCCTCGACTACGCCCGCCTTACAACAACAACACATCCTCAAGCATACAAGTTTGCGTATTTAGAAATAAAGCGGGAGTTAAAGTGAGTTTGGTATTCACGTTTTTTTACCGGTAATCGTCATCAATCGAACCCATCGAAGTCCTCATCCTCTGTTTCTGATTTGAACAGCTGCGCTAAATCTCCATCAAACATGCCAGGTTCACTTTCTTCACTGTCAGAATCACTTTCCGTGCCGTGCGGCTCCTCAGAAATGATGCCAGCGCCAGCAGACACGTTAGCCCAAGCATCTACAATCCATTTGGAAATTGTGGCGTAACTCGCCCGGCGCTGCCCTCCACTCTTTGTGAAACTGTGGTCTCCAAGAAGACTTTTCGTACCCCGTCGTGCACATCGCTACCATGCTGGTCCCCTCCATGTCCACAGTGTGACTCACCGGGATGTCGAAAGTGAGCGGCACCCCGTCCATGTTGGTGATGTGGCTGGGCTGGATGTGTTTGATGGCGATGTTATCAGGGTTGTTAAAACAACGATGTTCTGCTTAGCGCACATAATTGTTCTTTTATATACAATCAACGCCCACATTTTCCCCTATAACGTTCTCATTTTGATCTCTACTACGCACACAGGGCGCACTGTACTAAAGGGCGTGCCACACATTTTGAAGAAAATCTAAGACTTTTAGATGAGATGAGATGAGAACAACTTTATTTATCCCGAAGGAAATTGTTGTGCCAGAGTTTCAAGCAAAAACATAACAGTAATAGAAATAGTAGGAAGGAGGAAGAACAAGAAATACAATGAAATATAAATTGTCTTAACTGTAAACTGTTAACTACAAAGATTTGAACATTCCCTGCGGCTGAGGGAAGAGGAATTAAAAAGTCTGATAGCCTCTTTAATTCCTCTTTATGTGCGCCTTATAGTCGTGAAAATACGGTAAGTAAGGAGACTAAAAGTTCACAATCCTTACGTTCCGAAAGTTTCGTGAAGAACAATGCCCCATCTGCAAATTGGTTATTGTAATAACAGAGGATTAGCCGTTGATGCTGTCTGGAGTTAGACATTTCACACTGATGTTGCTGTTCTTTTTGCTAAAACACACCCGTCTCCCACCTCGAGCATCGGGCTTGGGGGAAGCTGAAAGGCCTTGTCTCCATTTACACTTCCCTCTCCGAGCAGCCGTCCTTCGCTCGGCTCCTAGAGAGGATGGAGGAGGTGAGAATGAGACTCTGGCAGGATGTTTTTCCCTGCACACCGTGGAGACGTGGCAGAAGTCACACTCCCGCCAGCATAATAACGTTTTTTTTTTCCCCACTCTATTTCCTGACATACCAGTGCCTTTGGAATGGTGAAGATCCTCCGGTCCTCTTTTCTAATGTGGCATGAGGAAATTGAGTAAAACCGGATAAACAATCATCCCACGGGATCTTTTTATTCACCTGAGCTTGTTTTTTTTTTTTTTTTTTTTTTTTTATTTATACTATGGTCTTTTTTTCTTTTACATCAGAAGCCGCTTTCAGACAGAAAAACTGCCAAACATGGTTCCAGGAACTACCCTCATGTAAGGGAACCTCATAGTTTTGCGTTCTCGCAGACGGTCAGGGGCGTTCAAACCACCGCGAGGAAGAGGAAGACGACACGGACAACATAGAAAGCGAAGCTGCCTCTGTGTTCATGGTCTGAATGGGTGGAATAAAAACCATAAACGATCTGATGGGTTTAAGTGTTGTTTTCTCCTTCCACTGCTTTGCCACTTTAAAACAGTTCCTGGATTTGAGTTCTGTCTTCCTATGCTGTCCAAATGCACAGAGAAACAGCCCAGTTCCTGAAAAGGTTCTGCAAAAAGCCTTCTCCATTGCCGAAAGCGGCTATTTATCCCAAATATATCGGTTGATCCCCCGATATTAGAACTTATGACCACATCTAAAACTTTTCGGTGTGTGTGTGTGTGTGTGGCGATGTGTATGTCTTTGATTGCGGTTGGGGAGACTTGAACAAGCACTGTTTAATACAATCCCGCCGATAATGTCAGAGTTTGTGTTTCCTGGAACACTCGCAGTTTTGGCTTTCGGTCCGGCCCTCAGTTATTATCCAGTATTAATCATTTCAGGCTGTGTCTATGTGCTGGACACAACTGTGCTTGATAGTGCCATTCTTTCGCTGACTCCGCGGGGTAAACAAAAGCGAAAGGACAAGTCCCCCGTAATGGGAACTTTCTGAAATTGTTTTCCCGTGAAATTGTTTACTTACGGTCTAGTCGGGTTTCGCCAAATCCCATGACTTGCGTTGTTTTGTTTTCTTTCCTCTCTGACACTACAAAGGCTGTTTTTGACCCGAGTCAATTTACTCGAAACCCAGCTCGGTAGAACCGTCCGGATCCATCACACAATGAAAATAAAGTGAATAAACAAAAAAACTGCATGTAGCAGATCACAATTTGAAATTCACCCCTGCCTTGGAGCTCCTTAGAAGTTAAGGTTTTTTTCTTTAAGTTTGAAATTGGATATTTGGCACGTATATGGTGCTTGCATCATATTAACTAATAGCATTCACCAATTCAGACGGCAATGGCGGTGGAGCTGCCGTGGGAGGTGGCTAACCAGACCAACAGGACCAACATCGGGAATCGAGCTGCCAACCTTGTTTGCATGTAGACGTATATTGGATGTTAACTAATGGCTATTATTTTAAATGCTACACAAGGTTAGCAATGCAGCGATCTTGATTCCATAAACAGGATATTCTGGTGTCTGACGTCAGCATTTTCTGCCTTTCTTGCAATACCAAGATCCTCAGACCCACCTGAGACATCATCTCATTTGGCTTGTTGTTTTTGGATTTGTTCATTGCAATATGGGTGTGTGTGAGTGTGTGTCTGGTTGTGCTTGGTCACATAACAAACTGTGTTTATTTGCATGAATCTTGAATCCCCTTTAAACTGTCGGGGGTAAAAATAACATACGTTTGAAAAATTTCCCATCACATGTAAGCGTTTTGTACCAAATTTAATTCTCTATAGTTGTGAAATTGATATCTTGAGGTTTGTGTGGAGGGGTGTGCGCACACACACACACACACACACACACACACACACACAAACACCACACAAAATTCCCTGGGTTTAAACAGTGAAGCTGCAGGCCTAAAATAGATCTAAAATAACGAGACAAGAATGTGCTGCACTGGGACTATGAGGTCAGTCAGGAGACAAAAATATATATTTTTTGACTATTTTGATAGTTTAAATAGGTCTGATTTAATCTTTTGCTGGTTATTTACACTTTTATTTTATCACCATTTTTTTATCTGAAAATAATCAAGTATCTGTATTCAACTTTACAATATGTGTCGTTTGTATTATTCCTTTAACATTCCTTTCTTTAATTAATGAATTGATACATATGAATTAATGAATTAATTATGAATGAATTATTTGTATCAATATGATCATGTGTGTTTACCCCGATGTTATGACTAAAACAATTAAAAAAAAATTCAAGTAAAATTCTCGGTGTTCTAATCAGCTGATTAGATTTTGTCACACAAATTACATTTAATGCGTGATTCGCAAAAAAACAGATGATCGTCTTTTTCACCACTCTGCCCTCTTCCTCCTCCTCAGGGTATCACCACAGCCTTCCCTCCTCTCCCTATACCTCCACGGCCGGGCCAGACGTTCAGCGACCGCCGTCCGGCACCCTGTCCTCCGAATACTTGAACCAGGGCAGCTCCTCCAAGGTCCTCCTCCTCATCTGCAACACAGCGGGATCCGGCCAGCAGGCTGTCAGGTGAGCCGGAAGCGTCTCCTAAGACCAAAACATCTTTCTTGAAATACTCGAAGGATATTTTATTTATTATTTGGACTCTTTCTTTTTGGCTGCGTTTTTTTTTCAACTACTTTTTTCCACAATCATGAACAGTCCGTCAGTGAGAGTCTGCAGGAGTCAGCCACTCGGCTTGGAGCTAGATCTCCCATCCGGGGGGCCCCTGGAGGATGTTATGCCCAGCGATGAGGCAATGTTTTGGGATAGGGGTTCGGCAGAGATCCATCTATGGAAGTCCTGACTGCCTGGAGCTCTTGACACAAAGCTCGGGAAGAGGGCTCAGGGTTCCACGGCGGTCCAGGTCTATAGGTTCGGTCGCCCCCCCCCTCCTTAGCCCAGTCATGAGGCACTGTTTTGCGCAAGGGGTTTGTCTTGACATTAATCCAGGTAAGAGACATTTCCAGTCTGGATGTCCAGCCCCCAGCCCGGGGTGTCTTCGCCCAGGGATGAGGCACTGTATTGGGCTATGGGTTGTCCAGGACTCAGCCATGGAGCTCTGGTTGTATGACTTTATGCTTTTGCCCCCATGAATTATTCAATTTAGTCTGTCAATATTTTAATCATTGTTTCCCCGTGTTTCCATTATACCGAACCCCCACCAGGCTTAATTTAGTACGTGCAATTTCACGTTTCAGAGATCTTCAGCTGACGATTCAGAGAAAAAAAAAGGGATAAAATAGAGCTGTGTTTTTGAGACCAACCCTCTGGAAGCCAGGTTTATTTTTTGGGGAATAAGTTCCTTCAACAACCCGACACATCTCAGAAGGTTGCTTAGCACCCAGAACACACAGACAAGCAAGAATTAGATAGTTGGACCCAACCGAGGTCCCAGGCTTGTGATTCTGCAGCTGAGCTCAGTATTTACTGTTCATAGGTGAGTAATGATGTTCTGTTTAAGAATGAATATCCCCCGGAGGCTGGATGACCCAACCGATAGATGATAAAAATCCACCGTGTCAGTAATGTGTTCTGGCAGTCGTGCACTCGTTCAAGGGTTTTGTCTCGACTCGCAGGGATTCGGCTTCTGCATAATTATTTTCCATCGACTCCTTTTCATATTGCTTTTTTTTCCAATACTTTTGAGAGGATTTTCACCAAAGCGAAGCAGATTTTTAAGACATTTTGTTTTTTTTCTGGGCCTAAAACACCTGTATCAGCGTACAATTAGAGTAGATTTGTTTTTCACCATGATCCTTTTTTTTGCTTATGAAAGAATATGCAATCATATCACGGACCATCACAGCCAAAGTGCTAATAGTAGCGTTTTTCTTCTTCTTAATAAGGCACTAGCCGTGACCGTGACCCAATTCAGATGGTACTGTGGGATTATCAGCTATCCCATAATTGCATGTGAATCTGTGTGGAGCTTTTGATTCCTCTCTCCGCGAGTCTGTCAAGATGCTCAACGCAATTCAGCCAACGTCTGGGAAATGTTTACCCGGATTGCTTTTGAGTAAAGTAATATTCCTTTTCAATTATCGTCATGTTTACGCTCCACAAATACAGATGAATTTTATGATTTTGGCTTTTTCTCCATGTTTGATTTTTTTTCTTCAAAAGTGAGACGGAGTGCCAACCCTTGCCGTTTTTCGGGATGTTCACGTACATTTAGTAAGTTTCCGTTTCCAAGCAGTGCCCAGTTAGGTTTTCATTTTTCTGTATTCGTTATTATCCATACACCTATCACAGTAGGGCTGGAGCCCTATCCCAAAATCGGCGCCCTGTCAAAATCGAACCGAGGATCCTCTTGCTGTGAGGCTGAAGAGCAAAAACAACTTGCGCCACTTGCTATTAGCATCAGTTAGAACAATGTTCCTGAAACCAATGGGAAGGAATATGAATGTTATAAATGTAACCATATTGGAACGATTATTCGTGATATCATAGTCTGTTAAAAAAATACTTAATAACAGCTTTGACGGATTTCAAAAGAGGAAACAGATGTGTATCATGAGATGGGAAGGGTTTGGTTATTGGTTCAGTTAGGTCGTATAATCCATCACACATTTTCCCAATCTTTGTTTATTCGCCCTATGTGCGTTCCCTCATGTTGAAAGAAAGAAATTGAAAGAAAGAAATAGAAATAAGGAAGATGCATCGGAAACACAATGGAAAGCGTTCGCTCATTTGGCGGCTGGCCGCCGTGATTTGTTCTCATCGTACGAGAGGACGGGGGAACGGGGGAGGGGGGCGTCTTATCCTGAAATCAATTTACCGTTTTTGACATAATCAAGGTAAGCATTCTTTTCACTCAGCGTCAATCCAAGATTTCACAGATTTCTCCCCGTGTAGGCGTTGTTATTCTCCTTCAGGTGTTTCGTGAAGGGCAATTAGGACGAGGGAGAGTTGGAATACCAATTAGAAGCCGAGAGCCGTTGACCACTGTTCAATTCCTCCCTCACCTCCCTTCCTTTCTCCTCCTCTTTTAGGTTTGGGCTTCCATTTCTCATGCGCGAGGACAGGAGCGTCTCCTGGGACCAGCTGCAGCAGAGCATCCTCAGCAAGCTCTGTTACATGATGCTTAATGGATCCCAGGCTCAGGTAATGCTGTCAACCCCCTCCTCAGTTCCAAATTAGGGCGGTACTGCTCCGTGTACACGGTTCCCGATTGTCGGGATTTGTGGGAAGGTAATGCCCAGCATGGGTTTCTGTTCTGTCTCCGTTGTAGTTCCATTATAGGACAGACTGGAGACCACAGCTCTCCAGTCCCATTGACAATCTGCCTTTTCCTAAAGCCTTGTTGTACTGTAGCTTAGGTTGGTCCATTGGCTGATCTGACTTGACCATATTTCTTGCTTCCCCTTCCTCGCCGATCTCAAAATCTCTCCACCGAGTTAAAATCTTTGACTTCTTTGCGTTGAAATGTCCAAAAAAATCCATGTCTTAATTTGGGTGATCGTAAAGAAGCCGTTGTTCGGTGGTGGAACCTCTTGTTGGTTCTTCTGTTTGTCCTAGCAACTTTCAGCATTTATCCACACTTCCACATTTCAAACAAACAGCCATTTAAAACCATCTTGGGATTCAGCAGAAGACGCTGAATAAGCAGCAGATGGATAACCAGCAGATAACAGAAAGAAAAGCAGCAAAACAACAATTCCAACCATCCGAAGAGATAGCTTGAAAGAAAGATGTCCTTTCAGTCGGGACGATTACGAGACCACCTTCCGCTAGATTGAAGCAGCAACAAGAGATTCTGCTGCGTGGCTCTTGAGTCCTTTCATTCATTCAACGTCCAAAGAAACAAAACAGTCTGAAAAGCAACCGTGTTGAAGGCCGCTAAGAAGCGGTGGCACAGGTGTCTCTGCAGATTAATATCATGATGGTAATAACGAATGCGGTGCCCGCAAAATATCCGACTCCGTATGTGGTGCAGGTAGCGCTGCGCCAAATAGAGCCTCTCATTTAAAGGAAAAATAGGCATGATGTATGCGGGGAGGCCAGGGAGGGTTTTCTAAATTTAGGGCAAAGTGGATGGAAGCGTTCTCTCAGTCGGAAGACAATTACTCTCGCTTCCTGTTTGGTTACTTCCACGGGACTTTCCTCCAACAGTCCAAAAACACAGAGTGGGTTCATTGGAGATCCTAAATTGCTTCATTCCAGATGAATGAATGAAAGAGTGGATGGGTTTATGTCTCTATGACCATAGTGGCCAGTCGGCTCCATCTTCTTCTTCTTCTTCTTCTTCTTCTTCTTCTTCTTCTTCTTCTTCTTCTTCTTCTTCTTCTTCTTCTTCTTCCTCTTCTTCTTCTTCTTCTTCTGCTCGTTTCGGCTGTTCCCTTCGGGCCTGGCAGTTCCATTTCCAGCATCTTTCTACCAATATATGCACTATTCCTCTTCTGTGCATGACAGAACCATCTCAATCTGGCTTCTCTGACCTTTTCCCCAAAACATCTAACATGTGCTGTTCCTGTGATAGACTCATTCCTGATCCTATCCATCCTGGTCACTCCCAAAGAGAACCATAGCATCTTCATCTCTGCGACCTCCAGCTCTGTTTCCTGACTTTTCTTCAATTGTCTACTATCTCAGAGCACCCCTGACACTTTTCTGCACCCATTCCGACCTTCTTGAACCCGTTTCTTGCCTCTTTTCCTCACTTTACGTTGACCTTAAGTACTTCACAAGTCAGCTTGTGCAAATCTTCTGCCTTTTGTGCTGCGGATTTTTCTTGATTTACCAAATCACAGAACAACGCATGCGTCTGCAGGAGACGCCGACAGCAGATTTGAAGAATTACATTGTAATGCCTGTTACGTTGCAGTGCTTTCTATGAACGTGCTGCAGTTTTGTTCCTGCTGATGTTCCTGCTGGTTTGGGGGATCTTCACGATGACTAACAAGAGTTCAAGTCAACAACCAACTCTCCTCCCGCTACCATTCAAACACACACACAAGAGCTTGCGGAGCATGTTTTGCCCCTACTGCAGGTTTTTTTTTTTACGTTGCCATGGGCAACGCCTTAGTGACAGACAGCGTTTGAGCCGGCTTTATCCAGAGTGAGCAGCTCCAGCTTTATAGGAAGAGCAACACGGTCACCTTAGTAACCTGCACAAAGTTACCCGAGCAGGTAGAGGACCCGGCGGTATCTGCAGTCGCCTGCTGGAATGTGGAAGTGCGAGAACATTAATCATCCAGCGATGACAAAGGGGACATTCATATTAATTTAAATCCCGGTTCAGTCCACCTGGCGATTGTATGGTTATTGCTCGCTCTGCTTTAACTCTCTAGCTCTGAGGTCGCTCATCTTTTTCTGAAAGCGCTCCGTTCCCCCTCTGCTGGAACTCCCGTTCCTTCGACTTGCGCTGCTTGTTTTCCTCTCCTGGAGAAGAACAACTGCATTCTGTCCAGACGCGACGCAACAGTGCCAAGTCTAAAGTTGCTGCCGGGCAACTTAGGTGATACACAATGCGCTGAATCATAGCGCAGGGCGTAGTGGATTTTTAATGACATAAACAGCAATTAGTGGACGGCGCAGCGGTTAACCACTCCTGCCTCACAGCAAGAAGGTCTCGGGTTTGATTCCTCCGTGTTCTTCCCGTGTCTGGGTGGGTTTCCTCCTGCAGTCCAAAAACATGCAGGAGGTTCGTTGGAGATCCTGAATAGTCCTAAATGTGTGAATGACAAAGTGAATGTTGCATGTCTATATGACATGTGAATGGCTGTATGTCATGATAACATGTGAATGGTTGTATTTCTCTTTCTATATGATGTGTGTGTGAGTGAGTGAGTGAGTGAGTGAGTGAGTGAGTGAGTGAGTGAATATATTAGTGTTTCCCAACCTTTTTTGATCCACGGCACATATCTTAAAAGAGAAAAACACACTGCACGCCACCAAATATACACCGATGAATTCCATACCTGTTGCCATCTAGTGGAAGAGCATTTAATCGTTCTCCCTGTCCCTACATGCTGGCCACATAGATAGACTTACGAAGACACATAATTTGTGTTGAATAAATTATTTTTGGACCAATCAGGTGAAAGTTGTCATTTTTTTCATGGCACACCAGATGATGTCTCACGGCACATTGTTTGGGAAACACCGCTCTATATAACGTTAATGAAATAGTGAATAGCTGTATGTCTCCATGTGACGTGTGAATGAGTGAGTGAATGGTTGTATGTCTCAGTACGACATGTGAATGGTTGTATTTTTCTATATGACATGAATGAGTGAGTGAATGATTGCATTTGTCGCCCTGTTATTTCCAGGTGAAATTGCCTCCAGGCCCCCCGCGACCCTGAGTGCAGGGCAAACAGTATAAAGAATGAATGAATGAATAAATACACTCGATGTGATGGTGTTACATGGGACCTGCTGAAGGATCATCTACTTCCCATTCTGTCTAATGAACATCGTATTTCATAAAATCAGTCTCGCTACATTCCTTGAGGAGCGCTAAGTGTGAGCGGCTACTGCCGTCTTGCTTTTTTATTATACCCTCTAGCGCCATCCGGAGGTCGTTTCAGCAACATACAACTTCACAAAGAAGGTCAAGATTGTATCCGACTGTCCTGGTCAAACTGTTTTATTGTGGATTATTTGAATTAGAGTCCTCCTTTGCTCTGTGCACGCTTTCTATACGTCTTGCTTGGACTTTCACTCCCGTCCACACGATAGATATCCTACAATCATCAGCCGCTTGCATTATTTTCACCGGCTATTTATTTGGTGTAATCATCACTTAGAGAGGCCGTCTTCGCAACGGTGAGACAAATGTTACGTAATCTTCCACAGCAGAGCCTATGTTACTGTACTGTATGTTACCGACCCTATATTACACAACAATTGAACTCCACTTTCCATTTTAATTCCAAAAAAGCATTTAGTTCTTGGTCAGACCAAGATGGAAAAAGCAAAATTGCATGTACCCGCAGTTGCCGTGCCGTTTCCTTACCTGCTAATGAGAGCTCTACCTTCGGCCTCATGGAGGCCGCAGTCCAAATGACAGAGGATAATGATGTGTGCAGATGCAGTTTACACACTCGTTGCTGGCGTCGCACAAGAACTGACAAACTGCCGCAAACTGCCTCTGGATTTCCACAGCAAACCAATACAACCTTTCAGCCTTTCAATGCACACACTTTCTGTTAGCACTTTCCAATTGCCATATGTTGCAAAGTTGATGTTTCCACTGCTGTCCTTCACAGTGGCGTTCTGTATTTACTTACCGTAAATTCCCGACTATACAGATCACGTTTATATACGCCGCACCTACTAATTTTTAAAAGAAAAAAGAAGTTGTATAATTGTATAAATAAGTCACACTTGTCTATAAGTCGCAGGTGTACCTATTGAAACATGAGATATTAATGCAACAAGATGTTACAGGAAAGATTTTTTGAAAACGTCTGATTAAATAATTGACAGTAACATCTATAACTACAAAATGCAAATAGAATAAATGCCGAGCTTACGTGCAGCAGCTCTATTTCCTTCTTCGACAGCCAGACTGCTCGCTTTCAACTTTAAACCTTTTTCATGATAGGGTTGTGTGCAAAACGCGTAATTCTTCAGCTGATCTGAAGAATTATCATATATGCGAGCGGGTTTTTCTTAAACAGATTCATATGTCCACTGTGACGGTGTTGGCGAAAGTAAGCTACTGTAAATACCTGATCGTTGTAAAAGCAGCAGCTCTCAAAGCGCATGAAAAAAGTAGCGGCTTGTATGCCAGAATTTATACTATGTACCGGCTCAGTTACTTATGTCACATCTATCCTTTGTGTGAATGTGATATGATCTGAATCCTTGAAAATACAGTGTTACCTTGTAATTTTTCTCTTTTACTCTGTATTGTATTGCACTCAAACCTCTGTTCCACAATTATTTTTTTGTTGTTGTTTGATATCATTCATATATATTTTAAAGGGCATGGCGGGGGTGCAGCGGTTAGTGCTTCGGGCCCCCACTTCAAGTCCGACACGGGGCCTTTCTGTATGGCGTGTCCGTGTTCTCACGGTTGAAAAACATGCATGAGGTTCTTAGAGACCCTAAATTGTCCATACATGTGAATGATTGGATGTCTCTATATGACCCTGAATGAAAAGGATGGATGTGTGCACGATCATAATAAGTAGATTTTCAAACACATCAAAAGAGTAACCTTGTGCAAACATCAAGACGCATCGGCCCCGAAAATCCACCTGCAGTTCCTTCATACTCCACATTCTTTTTAAAACAAACAAATAAATAGAAAAAATAAAAAAATGCAGTTCCTTTATCCTCCACAAGAGGCCAGTGTCTCACAAATTTTAGGAAAGACTATTCCACAGCGCTGGCACGCAGAGAAAAAGGAGGACTCGAAATGCCTGGACTAATTCGTCAATATCGGACAAATATCAGTTTGTTGTTTGAAAGTGCAGACAGTTTAAAATGTCACATCTCACCCTGCGAGAATTTTCTACCAATGTTTATTTTTTGTCTTCAATCCATAAACAAACACACTTATTATAAAAAAAGTTATATCTCTGTTTACTTTAGAGATATATAATCGAGCGCAGTGATTTGTCACTTTGATGAGCTTAAATATCTGACTCTCGGCTGACATTTGCAGCATCTTTTAGCCCGGTGGACACTTTGACCTCCAGCAGACGAAATCTCAGGGGGGACAAAGGGCGCTGTTAGTAAAGTATTTGTCTTCCTGCAGAACATCACTGGAGCGCTGTTCAGGATCAGGGTGGTGGGAGGATCGCCAGCCTACAGCTACCTGTCGCCGCAGGACAGCAGGCCGCTCTATCATCCTGCTGTAGACAGGTAGGAGGACCAAGCACCTGCACACACACACACACACACACACACACACACTTTCGAAACAGTGCAGTCATGTATCTGCACAGATGTCTCTGCTATGTGTAACGTTTTAGCATTCTTCAAGCCGAGGGACTTCTTTAAAAACCCGAGACCTCACGGGAAAAAGGGGAAAGGCAGGAAAAAATTGGATGGAAACAAATACAAACATTTGCCTATTCATATAAAAGCATTGTTTCTCCCGTAGAATGGAAGTTTTATAATGTAAATCAATGAATTGATCCGTCCGCCTGTCTTATTTAGCAAGGAGTGCACGAATTGCCAGTCCAGAATAAATGATTGCAGCGCCATGGTTGCAGGTTTAATGAGCCTCAGGATCACACTATTGTAATGTTGCAGCTTATTTCGAAAAAAAAAAACTAAAAAACAGGATTTGGTCTGCTGTTTTTATGAGTTCCTTCAAATCAAACTGTTTGCTCACTTGATTCCCAGTGCACAAGGGAGATTGAGCATTTGCAAGGATTCTCATCTATTTTCGGGATGAGCGCTTTATTTTGAGTGAATCGTCAGATATACAGTTAGACATGACCTCGCCGTGTCTGTGCCTCAGAATCAGAATTATTAAAACTTTATTTGTCACAGAGGGGCAATATGGGGGCACAAAACTGTGAACATCAAGAATAAAATAAAAAAGAGATAAAAAAAAAAAAGAAAAACAGAATATTATATACACTGTTAAAAAAAATAAATAAGGGAATACTAAAATAACATTCTAGATCTGAATGAATTAAATATTCTTATTAACCATTCTTATTAACTTTATATAGTTGAATGTGCTGATGACAAAAACACACAAAAATTATCAACGGAAATCAAATTTATGGACCCATGGAGGTGTGGATTTGGAGTCACACTCAAAACTAAAGTGATAAAACACACGACAGGCTGGGCCAACTTTAATGTCATGTCCTTGAAACAAGTCAAATTGAATCAGTGTTACTTCCTAAATGGACAGTTTGATTTCACAGATGTGAGATTGTTACATTATTTTGTTTAAGTGTCCCCTGTATTTTTGAGCAGTACATGTATATGTATGTATATTGTGCAAATCGTAGTTATGCATTTATTTAATAAATATATCACGAGCGGCATTAATTTCATTCAGCAGGAGGTCTGGGTTAGGGTTCTTCGGTTCTTCAGTTCTAATGGCCTGTGGGAAGTTTGTGAATAAATCTGCCGGGGTTTTGGATTGGCGTCCCAACAAACGACACTCCATTAGCATAACAACCCCTTTAGACTTTGTTTCTGCTGATCAACTTTTCCGTTTACATAACAATCTACTATCACCTAGAGCCATCCAAAACCCTGGCAGTTATATTTGGAAACTTCCCACTTGTCATTATAAGTGAAGAATGGGGGATGAAACGTCTTCACGTGAAGAAATTCAAGTCCAGTTGCCAAGATAAGAGGATTTCAACAGAAATTCACCTTCATCATCTTTCAATGCTTGCTGGATAGCTGATGCAATTTTTTTATTATTTCACCTGCAATCATCGCTGTGGCCCCCTTGTACCCCTTATTTGGTTAGTTTGACTATCTGTGTGTACGCGTGCTTCGATTTTAAACAATACGTGGATGGAAAAATCTTAGATGCACAGAAGGGGTCGAACACGTGGAGTCCGGCTTAAGAGCTTTAATTCCTTTAAGACTGGAGCGTTTGTACAAGCAGCGCTGCTTAAGAGCTTACGTGGAAATTCTCACCGAGCCGAGTCATCCATCCCAGCGCCGCTCTCTCCAAGGGTGCAGAGATTTTTATTGTGATATGTTGTAAGAACATGAATTCAAAGAATGCTACAATATTCTGACTTTGTACACTCCCTCCACACCAGATGAATAGCAATAATTATTATCGCACACTCATAGTTAAGATGATTAATAAATGCAAAGAAATTGAAATATTTACCATTCTAAACGGAGTCATAAGAACCCGCTAAAAGAGCCGGTGTTAAAAAGAAGCTTTCAAAAATGTATTTAAAAAAACCTTGTGTTTTATGTGAATTTTTTTTTACAGTTTGAGTTTTCATTAACATCGTGCTTTCGTTCTTCCCATCCTTATCTAGAGCTCTAAAATTCTCCGGCCCCGGAGGGCCTCCCCATGTGAAGATTGTCGTTGAGTGGGATCCCAAAATCAAGGAATGGTGAGTGAGGAGACTCTACTGCTGCTGCTGCAAACAAAAAATGACATTCATGTGGGCAGAGCAATTTATGAAGTGTTTTAATGCACCACAGATTTGACTGTGCAATGGCACTTTATTGAAGAAATGTGTGTGTGTGTGTGTGTGTGTGTGTGCAGTCTGTTCGGCAATTTCTTAGAGGAGGTGGTGAAGGATGCGGAGAGTGTGAGGAATCAGCAGCAGCAGCACCTGCAGCAGCATAGCTGCACCCTGGACGAGTGTTTCCAGCTGTATACCAAAGAAGAACAGGTGATGTCGAAGGCGCCTTAACACATCTCATGAATACATGTTGAAAAAAAAAAAAATTAGTGTGGTGGCACATTTGGGTAGCACTTCCGAGGCTGTTCTAGCAAGAAGGTCCCGGGTTCGATTCCAACAGGGCGATGGGGGGGTTCCTCCCTGTTCTCCGGTTCCCTCCCCACGGTCCAAAATGGAGACCCTCAATTGTTCAGATCCTGAGATATGGGAGGAGCTCAGGGAGATCATGGAGAACAACCTTCAGTGGGCATCAAGGAGATTCTGGTCCAACAGTTTAGGATTAGGAAGCAATGGTCCGTCAACACTGTGTACAGTGGGAGTGTGGCCCTGCTGACCTCAATTTGAGATGTTATAGTTTAGTGTTAGGAATACTTCCAGAGCCGTGGGACTCTGGAGCGGACACGACTATTTCCGGTGATGAAGTTGCTGAAGCAGTCAAAAAGCTCTTCAGAAGCTGGGGTTGGATGAGGTCTGCCCTGGGTTCCTCAAGGCTCAGGATGCCGTGGGGCTGTCCTGGCTGACACACACAGTTTCTCACAGTTCTTGTTGAAATTGAATTGAATTTCTTCACCTAAAGATGTTTCAGCCTTCATCCCAGAGGCTTCTTCAGGTCTCATGACCTGTGAACGGTTGTATGTCTATATGATATGTGGATGAGAGTGAATGGTTGTAGGGCTACTATAGTGGCCATGTGATTAACTAATAGGCTTTAATTTGCAGAGCTATTGATAAGGAATGAGCGAATGAAAAAAAAAAAAGTAAACAGTCTTGAGGTTTACATCCAAGTGTCTTCATTTATCGGCGTCCAGATTTCGCCTGTCGCCTGATATGTCTGCAGCTGTCACTCTGGAGCTGAATGTTGCGTTTGCAGCCTTAACTCATCTCCAGGTCTATCCAACCACACCAGCTCCTTTTCATTTCCTATCTCCATGAAAGACGTCGCCCCGGGCTGTGGATGATGTGCCTGACCTGCCAGTCGCTTCGGGGTTTGGTGGCCAACTCCGCAAGCCCGGCGTCAAAGTCTCACACAAAACCTGCAAGAAGGGCACGCCATATTTTCCGTAGAAGAGACCGAAGGCGGGCCACGTCTCGGAGGTAGATCCTCCAAAGAGGTCCGATGTTGTTATGCCTGTTTAAAAAATGACAGCAGCCAAGGGAAGCCTCCAGTCAATGCACTGGAGCGGAATCAGTATTCACTTCTCTTTCTTGCCGGTTAAAGTCTTCCTTCCCCGACACAACCTTCGTCCGACTCCACCGTCCTTACATCCAACCCTGTTTGTGTCCGGTCTTCCCCTTTTTCGCCAGGCTGCTCCGTCAGCCAATCGTCTGCCTCCGTCTCAGCCTCCTCCTCTGCGCCATCTTCTTTCACAACTCACTAACTTCATGTCATCTTTCACTCCATCCGTAAATCTCCTCTTCTGGCCTCCTGCCTGTCAATTCCAAGCTCAGCATCCTTCTTCTGTCCACGTCCGAACCGACGTCGGACTTTATCTCCAGAAGGTCTGACATGTGCCGCCTCTCTGATGCACTCCATCCTCTTCGCCTTTTACATCTTCATCTCTGCAGCCTCCAGCTTCGCTTCCTATCCTCAGTGTTTCTAAACCAGAAGACATGGCTGGTCTCACCTGCGTCTTCTAACCATTCATTCTTATCGTCCCCTGACTCTTTAGTTGGCTTATAAATATTATAAGTTTAACACAGTAGCTTACAAAGCATGGGGAAATCTTGTGGAAAACAATTGTTACATTAGTAACCAGGAGAGGTATATCACCGCGCAGTGCGTTTAATAATACAACATATAACATATAAGGGAAGCAAAACCCACAAATAATGTAGCCGCTGCCGCTCTGCAAGAGCAGCCAATTACAGGCCCGCTCACGGGGCAGAACATCCATTTTATTTATTTTCGCTGATAGGGTTTGCAAAAATCAGGAACTCAGAGTGGGTCTGGATTGCGCTCTCTTTATTCTTCTTCTGTTTTCGGTAATGATAGGGAGACAGCTCAGTTGGGGAATCCACAATCAGGTTAATTCATCTGTTTGTGCTACGTCCTCCTGGGCTGTGCTCTTCTCAGCTTCTTTAGATATATCTGGACTTAAATTTGTGTGTGTGTGTGTGTGGTAAGCTCCAGACTTTTCCAATTTGTAGATTTAAATTGTTCCACATGACATCCGTTGAAGTCAATTGGGCTTTAACTTCCCCAATTTTAATTTATACATTTTGTACTTTGTTTGGTGACTTTGCATTTTTTTTTTTGTCATTCATTGTCTTTATGGCTTATCTGAGCCTAAAGACAGACAAGTATTAATTTACTCACTCTCGCGTCATTTCGAGACATACAACTGTTCACTCTCGTGCAATCATATAGACACATACAACCAGTCACCCTCCATTCACTTAGAGCTCATCTGTTAAACTCGTGGCCTGCGGGCTAAATGTGTCCTGCCATGTCATTTTATGTGGCCCACAAGAATGTCTTAAAAGGTCTCATTGTCTCAAATTTAATAAGTCAAACGCATTCATAGACCATAAATTACATTTCCCACAATTCATGCCGATCATGTTACCCGCGAAGTTACGAAATCTCGCCATTAGTTCACAGTGTATCCACATTAATACGATTTTCAACAAGTGGAATTGAGAAATACAAATGATCCCGAAATGTCCAGGAAGAGAAAAGTTGATTCAGATTGGAGGCTGTTTTAAGAAAGATGGGAAGGCGAATACATGAATACATGTTTGTGCCTCAAGGAGAAAAAACTGTACGTATTTTGTTATTGAGGCAGTATTGATTGCCAAAGAGGACAATCTCTGTCGGCATTTTGACACCAAACACGGAGCAAAATATGCCGAAGTTAGCCTTCCAGCAAAACAGCAAACTTTCTAAGAATCAAAAGCCAAACTGTTACTTATGCATTTGCATAGACTCTATGCAAATCTGAGCCCTTTAAGGGCAACCATCACGCTGATGTGCCCCCCGGTAAAAAATGAGTTTGTCACCCCTGATAAAGATCATAGATGCCCACATGTTTTTGGCTAGCGAGCTTTTCTGATAATGGCCAAGTCAAGCCAAGCCATTGCCTTACTCTGATGACGTCTTGCACTGAATAGACTCAGTCAACTAACAGGTAGCCCAGGATAAAACACACCTCCAAATGTCCATCAGTCACGGTGGAACGGTATTTTGGATCGAGACCTCGGATTGGCTGTACTGTATGTCAAACAAGCGCGTCAATGCTGCCGTGGGGATGGATGACAGGCTAACAGCTATTTTAATGACATGCGATCTACACACACTACCTGTAGTGTAGTGTATGTACGGTTGAGACATTTTTTTTTTCAAGGTTTATTAGAGGTTATTTTGAAAGGCAGGGCTCTGCATTTCCTTTGCCATTGACCGGTAGACTGGGATCATCGTGTTGGGCACCCCGATATAGAGACATTAAACCATTCACTTATTCATTCACACATCATATAGAGGCAAAAAAATAGTCACCCTCTAATTCATACGTCATATACAGGACTGTCTCTGAAAATTGGAATATTGTGATAAAGGTCTTTATCCTCTGTAATGCAATTAAAAAAAACAAAAATGACTTTTTCATGATAATCTAATATTTTGTGATAGGATTTTTGAGTTTTCTTAAGATGTAAGCCATAATCGGCAATATTAAAATAATAAAAGGCTTGCAATATTTCAGTTGATTTGTAATGAATCCAGAATGTATGACATTTTTGTTTTTGTAATTGCATTACAGAAGATTACGAACTTTATCACAATATTCTAATGTTCTGAGACAGTCCTGTAGAGACACGCAGCCATTCATTCAGTGATTCATCCGTTGGAGGGGCCGTGATGATATAATCTTAACTTAAGATGAATTATTATGCTTTGTAAGAATAGATGTGATGAACTGTGATGAATGTCAACTCACTTTTGACTTGTTTCTGTGGAAATGAAGGAAGCGGGACAGAGGCGGAGAGGTGGATTAAATCAAATCCCAATGCTGTCAACAGGTTATTTGCAGCTTATTATACCAAACACCATTCTTTCTTTTTCAATTTGGCCGATCTCTTCCAGAGCCAGGCTGACCTGTAGGTCAAACCGCCCCCCTGACATCACATGCAACTTTAATCAATGTTTGTTTTTCTGGTGTTTGACAAGACCCACCGATCAAAAGTACTTTTGGTCATTTTTGAGTGGAGTCGTAGGCAGGTAATCCATTTGACTGTCACCTACGTGATCTTGGGATGATGAGTAAAAAAGGCTTTTGCGGCTCGTTCACTAGTCGATATGTCTGTCAAGTCCTGCAAGATTCAGCACGAGCGGCAACAGGACCGACTGCATTTCTAATTTTTAAATCACTTTTCTGCACTGTTTAGACACATTTCTTTGTTTTCAAGTATTTGTAACTGCTCTTTGTTGTGTTTGGCCGTCTTTTCTGTAACGCTTTAAAGCTGCCCTGTGTCACTGCTCACTTTCTGCCCAGACAAAAGGGCTCCTGCACTGCGCCTTCGAAAACAACCCCGTGGTGAGAAACTGTCCTCCTCAGTCAATATGGACACGCTCTGAGGTTTAGATTATTATGCTAATTCACTCCGAGGTAGGAGGGCTTTATCCCAAGGCATTCCGCTGTCCTCTTCCATGCCAAACATGCTTTTTCATATAAAAAGAACATATAATTTTTTCATTTATTCATTCTTTCATTCATTAGCACTTGTCCAGCAGTCAGGAGCCAATCACAGAGGCGGGAATGAGTAATCAAAAAGACACATGTATAGACATACAGCCATTCACTCTCTTCTCACACACGAGTGGTTCGTTCCTAAGGGCTATCTGGGCGACGCACCACAAGAAAGGGTTTTTTTTTTTTTTTTTAAATAGCATGTTACTGTGGTCACAGGAGTTTTGAGCATTGCTGCTCCCTCTGAATGTAATCTCGACTAAGCATGCAACGCTGCTCCGTGGGGGGGCGCGTCTTATTGGGGCCTTTTTCATTGGAATTGCCACAGGTTGTCATGTGAAATCTTTTTTTTAATTATTACTTTTTTAAAGAATAAACAGGCTGTTCAATGCATTTCCTATTGGTTCAAAGAGGGTTTGCACATGCGTGTAACCTGCTCAGGCTTGCACATATGTGTTGTCGTCATACAGGCAATAGTCAAACAAGTGTCTCTCTTCATATGCAAAGTCCAGTCAAAGTTAGCTTGATCGTCAGTTGCTCCGCATATTCTGGACATTCAGAAGGATCGAGGAGATGTTTCTCACAATCCCAATGTGACATGAAAAAAATAAAACAATAATAATAATAGAGTGCAAATTAACTGTAAAGTACACTGTTACATTAAACAATAAACATTAAATTATAAGGTATGAAGTGGAAGCGCATCCAGATGCAGACTGATATTTGTTGGCATGAGTGTAGCAGCAGAGGGTTTTTTTTTTGTGTGTGTGTGTGTGCAGTTTAATATAAAGGTCAGTAGGTAGTACCATAATGGCCAGTGTTTGTTATGCTAATGAATTAAAATTCGCACTCTTACAGGACTGTCTCAGAAAATTAGAATATTGTGATAAAGTTCTTTATCTTCTGTAATGCAATTAAAAAAACAAAAGTTACTTTTTCATAATATTCTAATATTTTGAGACAGGATTTTTGAGTTTTCTTAAGATGTAAGCCATAATCAGCAATATTGAAATAATAAAAGGCTTGCAATATTTCAGTAGATTTGTAATGAATCCAGAATGCATGGCATTTTTGTTTTTGTAATACCTTTTGTAATACCTCCTCTCTGCAGATCAACTCTTCTATTTACCCAACAAGCTACCATAACCTAGCCCTGCCCAAAACCCCTTAGATTCAAAAACTCCCCTCAGGTCATTATCACCGAGTCTTACTTCCATTCACTCACACATCGGTTCAGTTTAAGGTCTCCACTGAACCTCCTCCATGTTTTTGGTTCGTGAGAGGAAATCGGCGATTGGAATCGAACCGCGTACCTTCTTCTAGTGAGGAGGAAGCGCTAACCGCTGTGCAACTGTGCCGCCCACACGCTTCAATTCCTTTGCCATCAAATGCATCTGACTTGTATGATCATCGAACTGACTGCCGCTTCCAGCTCGCTCCAGATGACGCCTGGAAGTGCCCGCACTGTAAGCAGCTTCAGCAGGGCATGGTGAAAATGAGCCTCTGGACGCTCCCCGACATACTCATCCTCCACCTCAAGCGCTTCAGACAGGTAGGCCGGCTGACGGGCAATGTTCGTGTTCACAAGCAAGCAAACTCGTCCCCTGGGGTAAATGTCTGGATTGCTTTCGGTGTTTAATCATATGCAAACAAGTTATTAAAGCTCATGGGAAATTAAACTTGCTGGCAAAAGGCAGGCTGCAGTCTTCTGATCCCTGCTCTTACATTGACTCTCTAACCAGCACGAGGTAGTTTTTTTTCCCCTCTAGTACTCATTGTGCTTGCAATCAATTCCATATGACGGCTATTATGCCCCGATTTATCAATAATGCATGCAGATTCTTGTGCAATGCATCTTCTTTTATGTGTATTGCATCGAGCCATTGCTGCAGTCTTTTGCAAAATGTGAATTCAACTGTACAAAGTCAATGGGAGTATCCGATCTCGCATCGACTTAGCTTTTGTTTGTTTCGATCAATAGACTGAGCTGCTATATGAAGTTTTTTACTGTAATGAAGCAGCGATACTCTCGCTGGAGTGTTCAAGTCTGTTTGTTACCATGTTATTGATTTATTTAGCCTCCATGGTGGACATTGTGCAAGAGATCGAGTATTCTCCCCCAAGCGTATCGTGAGAGTGAGACCGGCTCAGCCCTCTTTCTGTCAGACAGCCGGTCCGTTACTTCATTCTCTGAAATGAGCAGCAAACTTTCCTTTACTGCATCTGTGCGAGCCAGACATTGACGACGGTGTTACTCTAACCTCTGTTTTGTCTACAAGGCCAGTGACACTGATCAAAAGTATGATCATGACAATAATAATGATGATCCAAGTTTAAAATCAAAGGCTCAAAATTAATGACACTTGAGATGAAGGATACAAAACGACTAAGGGAGCGAGGCGACGTACTTAAAATACAATCAGATACAATAAAAATGAATAAACAAACTTCATAAATCAAACAAGCAAAATAAGACTGAATAATACCATCGGTGAAAAGTTTACCTTTTATATTTACCGTGTATATTGGGAAAATCGACAGTGCCGTAGCGATGTTCATCAGCCGCTGTGCTTAATTACGCTAACAGTGAGTATTTATTTACAACCCTGAGTGCAGGATAAGAGATAAACAAATGAATTAAAAGCAGCTGAAGATATGGATTAAAAAGTTCCCTTCGAATGGCCATGCAGGATGAAACCATGTAAGTCAGTAAGATCTCGAAATATCCCTTCCTCTCCCAATGGAATGAGCTTTGCTTGCTCACAACAGGAACGCTGTACTGTAACATATCATTAATTTTTAATGACAACATCAGGTTTGGCTTCTCACAATACCTGTCCACATGCAGAGATTCCTATGAGTGTTACTTGGGCACATAAAAAGTTTGTAGCCAGAGGCTCCAATTTGTCAGTAAAATAAAAATACAACTCTGTATTTTTGTTTGGTATTCTCCGCCGCGTCCGTACTGGCCTCACAACAGTCATGTCTCTTGCCGTTTCACCAGAGATGCGGTAATAGCTTGTGCTTTCAGAGGAGCTGTTGGGAAGGAGTGGGTCGAAGTTAAGTTAAATTTGTCTGACTGGCTGCCAGGCTTCGCCTCCTGATTATTTTTTACACATCCCTTGACATCAATGGTAAAATGACGCATTTTAAAAATATAAAAAAAAAAAGTTCATTTCAGTTTTTAAGATTGCATAACGTCTCGAAATTAGGAAATGGTTTCTGGTGTTGCTTGATAACATTTTATCAAGAAAGCAAGAAAGCCCGACACAAAGATTCGCAATTTACAGTTCCGGCGTACGCGTATCATCCACCGTTAAATAAAGATAACGCATCGTGTAAGAACATTTTGATTCTCGCTGCAACGTGACTTGCTTCTCCTAAGTCCTTATAAATCCTTTCCTTTACCTCATGAAAATTGGAGATGGTGTTCAGCTAAAATTAATTATGAATCAAAGGGTACAAAGTTGCTTTTTTATCACTTCACCTACTGCATGCAAATGTTTTAAACAGGTGGGCGAACGGAGGAACAAGCTGTCGACCCTGGTGCATTTCCCTCTGACTGGACTGGACATGGCACCCCATGTGGTCAAGAGGAGTCAGAGTATGAAGAACCTGAGCTCGGGCGGGTGGCCGCCGCCGCCCTGGACGCAGTCCTCGGGCCAACACCTGCAGCACGCTGACCTGAACCTCCCCCACGACTATCTGTACGACCTCTACGCTGTGTGCAACCATCACGGAGGGATGCACGGAGGACACTACACGGGTAGGATTCTTAATTTCGGTCAACAGGGCGCAATGTGAGATTAACAGTGCGGTTTGCTGTTTTTCTGGGTTCAAACCAAAGGCATAAACTCTAGTAAGATACACTTAGTAGAGTTTTGAAAAAGTCTGCACACCAAAAAATGCTCCAACAAGCAAAGATAACTATTTTTACATAAATATATCTTATTCAGATGCGTACAGGAGATTTGTGTTAACACATATCTCATCTGAGGAAGGGCCCCTTTTTTGCTCAAAACATCAAGCATGCAAGAATAGGTATTTTATATTATATGTCCAATTAATCGTCTTTTCTTTATGGAGCATTTTTGGCATGCTGATTTTTTTCAAAGCTCTGCTAAGTTGAAGTTTTTTTTGATCCGGCACCCATCCCTTACAGGGCAGCGGATGTGCATCACATATAGAGACACACACCTTTCAAGCTGTCATTCACATATCATATGGAAACAACAATTCACTCTTTCATTCATATGTCATACAAAGACATGCAGCTTGCGAAAAAAGAAAAACACGCACATCCGCTGTCCAGTTGGGCATGGGTGCTGGCTTAAATCAAGTATTGACTGAATAATTGCAAATAAAAAATCGGCAAACCAAGAGCGCTCCAAAAATAAAAAGAATTTATTTTACGTCGAGAACATGAAAAATTACTATAGCATGACGTTCCGAGCAAAAATACGCTCTTCTTCAGATGATCACCAAAATATGTTTAACAAACATGTTATTGTGGATTAATTTTTAAAGGTAACGATCATGTAAATTCCCTTTAATGAATTTTTTTTGTTTTGTGCCTTGTTTCTAGAAAAGGCCTTTCTAGAAAGAAGTTGAGATAATGTTAAAATGTTACAAGGAAATTATATATACATATATAACAAGAGGCACAAAACGAAAGCAAAAAAAAGCAGGGAATCACAAGATCAAAATGCTTCCACAATAACATCTTTGTTTAATTGTATTTTTAAAAAGAATACCATCAGTTAGAAAGACAGAAATCAGAATGAATCTTTCATCGTTCTTCAAGGCGAGTCTTCTGATAGAAATCCATAATGTCCTGCTCAGGAAATTCATTTTTTATCAGAAAGAAAGTGCAATGTAATTTCTATCTTGTGATGTTTCGGCATGAGCGGGGGATACTTTACTTATCTGAAAGCAAACTCCAGCTTGCTCTTCCTCGGAGTGTTTGTTACACCGCTTGGCCAGGCTGGTAGTATCACCTGCTTTTCATTCCAGAAAGTTTTCCGCTCATGTGTCAGAGCCGCTGCTGCTATCCGCGACTTTGCCTCCTTTCAGCTGCCCACGACGCCTCGGCAACAATCGTGCTCAAAGTGCACGAGACACAGTGAGGTGTACAGTTCACAGAGGGAACAGGGACTTCCGTCCGATCTCTGTTGGACGGTTTTCAGTACACCAGGTCGTAATGTTTACAAACTTCGCTTTAAGGTTAACCAAAGTCGGTTGCAGTGCTGACGTGATTTTAGTGTAAGCCACGTCTCACCATGACTTCCTCCTCAAAATTTGTGGTTGAAAGGTTAACAAATTGAAGATGTCTAAATCTTTTTGTCGTGGCAACTGGACCTGAATTTCTCCACCTGAAGACATTTCACCCCTCAGTTCTTTGGAACTGAAGAAGCCTCTCGGATAAGGGGTGAAATATCTTCATTGAAGAAATTCAAATCCAGTTACCACAACAAGAAGATTTAGACAAGAATTCACCATAGTTTGGATGACTGAGAACCTCCACAGACAAAATTCAGGATCCAAATTTGAAACCTGAAAAGGTCATCAAAATACTCAAAATACTCACCAGGTCTGCAGGAATGTGGAAATACCGGTAGTTGTTCCACAGGACAAAAGTGGACAAAGAAGGCAAAGTGAATGGTCAGGTATCATGGGAACTATTAATATTAGTATTCAAGATTCAAAGCGTTTATTGTCACGTTCACTGTGCAGAAACACATTTCCCTGTACGGTGAAATTCCTACTTTGCTGTCCACAGTGCATCTGGATATAAGTTGATGAGAAAAAATAATAGTAAGCATTTTTCTAAATATAAACAGTGTTGGCAGTGAAATAAGACATTTAAGTGCAGCTTGATGTGCAGCTCACTGAGGGCAGGTGCAAGGTTGAGTGCAGTTTGAATGGGAAGTGATTACATGTGCAGATGAGCGCAGCACTGACTGTGCTGCATGTAAAGTACAAATAAAGAAGAATACGGTAAGTGTCGATTATTTAGGAGTCTGATGGCAGTCGGCTAAAACGAGTTCTTCAGCCGTGTCGTTCTACATTTCACACTCTTGTACATCCGGCTGGCGGGTAGGAGAACGCTCCGTGTTGAGGGTGGGCGCGGTTCTTGGTGAAAGAGGAAGCTCTCATTTGGTCTCTGCGGTGGTAGATGCTCTGCAGAGACGGCTTTCGGGTTCTGGTGATCCTCTCCGCAGTCTTTACCACTCGCTGCAGGCGCTGGCCTGTTTATTCTAACTGGACAGAGGAGGAGTGGGGGGTCGGAGGTCCCGTTGTGTGCGTGACTCACCTCTGTGTTGTGGCTGGAGTTCTCGAAGCGGGAGTAGAAGACGTTGAGGTCGTCCGACAGGTTGTCTGCGGAGATGCCGGTGGTCGACTTGTAATCCGTGATGAGGCCTTGTCACATCTGCCCTGGCTCAGCAGAGGAGTAGAAGCCATCGAGCTTCTCTGTGCTGCCTCTTGGCTGTTCCGATGGTTTTCTTTTCAGTACTTAGCGGCCTTGTACTCCATCTCATTGCCGGACCTAAACGCATGAGAGTGGGCACGTAGCGTGTGGCCTACCTGACTGCTCAGCCAAGCCTTCTGGCTCTGACCTCCTGACTCGTATGGTGTTGTCAACACAAGTGGTGACGTACACGGTCACGTACTCGACGTACCCCTGGACACCGACAGAAGGGTCCCTCTGTGTGAGCGCGGTCTTGAAAACCCCCCAGTCCTGCTGGATGCCACTTCTTATCTGTATATCTGCTTTAGGATTAGCTTGTTGCTTGGAATGCACACGTGGATTATACTTTTTGATAAAAGAACATAATTGAGTGACTGCGAATTAGCATCAGGCGATGGCGCAGTGGTTTGCGATTCTGCCTCACTGTCGGAAGTATAAATTCCAGCGAGGGGCCTTTCTTTCTGGAGTCTCCATGTTTTCTGGTTTCCTCCCACAGCCCAAAAACGTGCTTTATATAGGTTTATAAAGAAATCCTACAATGCTCTGACATGTGAATGGTTTTGTTTCTCTCTATAACATACATATAGCCTCTGTACATGAGCCTGCCTCTTGCCCAATGGCTGCCAGGACAGGCTCCAGCACCCCCGCAACCCTGAATGCTGGATAAACTGTAAAATGAATGAATGAACGATTAACGTTACAACGCACGGTTGAATAATGATGTGGTTGATTCTTTCACATCAGATAAAGTTCACATTTTAGAGACTGACCCCAGTGGTCCACCCTAGGTTTCAATATGGCTCCTGTCAGCTGAGTCTAAGTGTTCCTGGAATGGCTAAATGAACACCTGCCGAGCCGGTTGCCGGGGGGATGATACCTGGTTTTCTGAAGGATGGTGATTTTACACAATAATGGAGGAAGGCGGAATATTGACTGCACTATAAGCAAATAAGAATTTTATATGAGGAAATGTGTGGGCCGGGTGGAGATAAGGCAGGCAGGAGGATATTGCTTCAATTTATTTATTTTTTTTGATGAAAATTTTCACATTGTCACATCATACATAGAATGAAAACATCAAAAATAAAACCTCAGCCTGCAATATATTCCAATATGATATTGCAAATACACATGGAATCTTATTTGAATGTTTTTTTTTTTTTTTAATATTTACAATGTTTTGTAAAAGTGACAGGAAGAAGATGGTTAAACTGCTTCTAATGCTGCTATCGGTGTACATTGAATACCAATGACATCATTATTTGTGGGCGTCATGCTGATGTGGCTCTTTCGCTTACAGCAATAAGGTCCCCTGTCCGATTACAACAGGGGGCCTTTCTCTGCATGCGTCCTCCGGCTTCTCGGTTCCTGAATAAAAGAGTGAATGGTTGGAGGTCTCCATCATTGGTCCTGTGATTGACTAGCGGGTGGTCCAGGATGAACCCTACCTCTCACCCAGTGACAGCTGGGATAGGCGCCAGCCCTCCCAAGTGCAGAAAACGTGGTGTAATAATGAATGAATTACTTGATTATTAGCATAGTAGCAATAAGAGAGATACTTTTAGTGCAGCAAACTGAAACTGGACTGTCTGAGGGAGAAGGGGTCTCTACTTCCACTCAGTCAAACCTTTATCCTACATCTTGGGATTTGATAATATCATCCATCATCTGCCGCTTATCCTGCACTCGGGGAAGCACCTATTCCAGCTGTTATCGGGCGAGAGGCAAGGGTACACCCTGGAGTGGTCGCCTGTCAATCGCAGAGCCACATATAAACCTACTGCATGTTGTTGGAGGAAACCAAAGGACTCGGTGGAAACCCACGCAGACACGCGGAGAACATGCAAACTCCGCACAGAAAGGTCCCCCTTGTCGGAAGGCTTCGTGCTGTGAAGCCGAAGCGCTAGCCACAGCGCCGCCGTGCCGCCAGTTTAATAATATGCCATAAATAAAGCAGTAATTCATGTCGTGATTGTCTTTTAAATTGCTTTATGTAGTTTCATTATTACTGTGAATGAGAATTAATGGTTGTATGTGTCCATATGTGGCCCCGCGATTGTCTGGCAACCGGTCCAGGATGTAGCCGCCTCTCATCCGGTGGCAGCTGGGATCGGCTCCAGCATCCCTGTTGCCCTGAGTGTGAGATAAGCAGTAGATGATGGATGGACGGATGGACGGCTTCATTATTTTCTTGACGGTTACTGCTCATAATAGCAGCAAGATAATAATCAGCTTAATTAGAGCTTGTCTTATCATGTCACCGTGTCTAACATACCAATTTTCAGATACACATCGGTTAAGACTGTTCTTGTTTCCTCAGCTTACTGTCTGAATTCGGTGGATGGACAGTGGTACAGCTACGACGACAGCAACGTCGACCTGGTCCTAAATGAAGAAATCTGTACCAGAGGGGCCTACATTCTGTTCTACCAGAGACGCAATTCCATCCCTCCGTGGTCAGCGAGCAGCTCCGTCCGAGGTATGCGTCCCGATAAGTTCGACGGCAGATGGCTTATTTATGGGATTATTATTCAAACCCACGTTTTTGTTTATACTTCCACCTAGAAGTTTCTTATATGTCGCATTTCTCTTCAATTCGCGTTATCCCATCTGCCTCAGCCGTCATGCTATCAAAATGCGTCTGTGCGATCCGTCCCCCTAGAACTCAAATACTGAGAAACATTCGGTGGTGCAAGTCAAAAGTGCAATTAAAATGCGGAAAATTTTGAAGTTATTTTTTTCATTAATTCATCAATCCAAATTAACTTGTGAAAATCTCAGAATGCAAGATGAGTCAAAATCAAACAAACTATTTAATTGAAACATAACTTTAGCCAACGTTGGTTAAAACCTACCTAACAAGTGTGTATAAAAATCATCACACAAAACATTTATCAGCATTTAAATCTGTGCTGTACTATTTAAGGCACTTTTCTAATCAATTATCATTGTTTGAGTGTGGTGATACGTTTACTGTCGAAGATGTCCTATCCGGTTGTTTCTTATAAGAATAAGAACAACTTTATTTATCCCGATAGAAATTGTTGTGCCAGAGTTTCAAGTAAAACATAACAATTATAAGTGTGTAACCTTTAACTGGCAAAGATTCTCTTGAGTCGGACATTCATTCAGTGAGTCTCATTCGTTGCCTGGAACATATTGATAACATCCTTTGAGGCGTTCAAGTACTGCTCTTTTACTGATTCAGACAGGAAACAAAGGATTGCCATCGGGAAGCAGACTTTGGACAAACCCTTAAGGGGAGATTAAGTTAGCCAAGCCTATTCATTTTTGCAAGAGATGTAACCTTTAAGTCTCTTACAACAGAGCACTCTAATAGCCTTCATTATTTTTTCTTTGATGTGCTTTTCATAGTCTTAGCTCTCTTGTAGCTGGCCTTGATAGTTTTATCGTATAAAGTCTTAGGCTCAAACAAATACTCAGTTGATAGTTGGCTGCGTAAATACCTTCCTGCATACAAGTTCATAATCGGATATCCACTCATGAAAAGTCAAGATGAATCAGTGGAACAAGATTTTTGTAGGATCGAATTTTCAGGGCTGCGTTCGTCTCGGTAAACAATGGATGAAAGTCTCCAGATCGATCCCTGCAGCGAGACTTTTCTGTGGTTGGCATCGTCCATTCATTGGACCCTGAAGTGCGGAGATTTCTCATTGAGAGACTAAATGTTTGCACGTTTCCATCATGTGTGAATGAGGGATTGATTTTTTTTTTTTGTCTCTATGATTTTTGAATGACTGAGTGACTGGTTGTTTGACTATACATGTGCCCCTGTGATTGGCTGGCGACCGGTCCAGGGTGAACCCCACCCCTCGCCCAATGACAGCTGGGATAGGCTCCAGCGCCCCTAAGTCACTGATAAAGTGGATTTGTAAATCCTCGGGAAAATAAATGTGAATGCGTTTTGCACAGAGACGTTGATTTGGTGTGTGTGTGCGTGGGTGAAGACATGCTTTTTTCCGTGGCCAATTTTTTCAGCTTGTTTTTAGAAAAGTACATTTCATAAAGTTTCATCATTATTAGAATTAATATATAGCCTTAGTGGTGCTTATCAAAATAAAATTGAATACTCAATGTATAAACAAGTATTGAATGCATAGTGTGCTATTTGTGCCTGCTGCAGATACTCATATAGTGGTCATGGTCAAAAATCATTCCCATTCATATTGTTGTTTTCTTTTCATAGCTTGAGCACAAAAGTTAAGATAGATTTTGTGGAAAAGAAATTCAACTTTATCATCAAACAGACCTGCATTTAACACTCGCAGCATAATTTACCAGCATTTTGCCCGGTACCCATCCATTACTGGAATAGAGGAATGCTCTGTTTGCTATCCCACAGGCTCCACAAGTTCGTCAATGTCGGACCACTGGTTGATCCGACTCACAGAAGACGGGAAGAGAGGAAGCCTCGTGTCTCGCTCTTCCACGACCTGCCCTTCTTCCATACCAGACTCACCTGAGTCTCCAGTCTTCCTTGAAGATGATTCTAAAGAGGAAAAAGGTAACAAGCTTAATTTCAGTTTTCCGTTTTGACTCTGTTTGTGACTAAAACTTTGACTTTGCCTTTAAATTCCAACACTAACATGTTACTTTTCTCTATTCCGCTATTAGGAGGGTTTGAAAGCAGACCGTTTATCAGGGGTCTGCAAGGACGAAGTGTCAGCATGAGAGCTCCCGCCAAGACCAAGGAGACACTCAGCAAAGTGCTTCCTCTCCGCTGGTCCTTTGGTTCTAAAGACAGACCAAAGAGCAACCCGGTGCCTCCACCTGTTCAAGATCCTGCCCCCGTGGAGCTGGTACAATATTTGGAATCCGGCAGGCGGCCCCGGTGCACAAAGGATCCAATTGTCAAACTCATGACTGAACCACGTAGCACAAAGGAGCCGCCCGATGGCCACGGCGCAACCAGTCTCCAACCCTCAAGTGCAGGGAAAGGAAGTAGTAGGGGTAAAGTCAGAGATGAGCCGCCGCTTGAATCCCAACAGGTCCCAGAGGGCCAGAAGAGGTCTGCAGACAAACTAGCCAGCTTGAAAACAAATAAAGGGGGCCAGAAAAGAGATGCGGGGACTTCCAACATCGACAGCACCTCTGGCAGTAACACCCTGACCAGAAGAAAAGACGCCAAGAAGGACAGCTCCTCCAAAGCGCTCCAGGACACCGAGACAAAAAGGGTCTCCGGTGCTGGAGTTAAGCCTAGCTTCAGTACTCCTAGCATTCATGATGGGACTCTGAGAAGACAAATCCTGGACAGGAAGGATCGGGTCGACCACAGTACGAGTGAGGTTAGCGCCAAGCCCAAGACAGAAGACGGGCCCAAGAGCAATGAAGGATTGCTCTCTTTCTTTAAAGGTAACTTTATGAAGAAGGACAAGGACCCAAAGAAGTCCAAGGACAGTGATGCAGCTAAGGGAGGAAGTGAGGAAGCAGGACGAAAAACCCTGTCCAGACTTTCACTGCCAAATGGTGCATCTGGAAGTGGAACGGGGGCGGATGGTGACAAGTCAATTGGCTCAGGCTCCCTGTATGATAAAATGTCAAACGGGAAGGTGGGGCATACCGCAACGGACATCAAACGCTCCCAAAGCTCCTCAAACATCCCCACCAAGGCGGAGCAGAGCATACACAGGACAGCATCGTTGCATCGCAATGGCATGGCTACTGCCCCGGCACCAACACGCACTCTGAGAGCAGAAAAAGCGTCTTCCGGCGCTCAGCAGAGGACTCGTTACAGCACAACCTCGCTCGGACGCAAAAGAACTGTCCCGGAGTCCAGCTTTTAACCCTGAGACATTCAACCTACATGCAGATCTTTTAAATATATACTTAATGGCGTCCAGTCTTTAAGATGAAAGCAATAGAGCACAATTTATATTACTAAGACTTGGGGGGTTTGCGCCTAGTAGCAGAGGGAAGAGTATTTAATGTGAGAGGCCAAAAGGAGCAGAAGGAAATGACGATGTATCTTGTTGATCAAATTGTCAAAAGGAGTCATGTTTAGTTTTGACTTTAAACAAGTGCCTGAGTAACTTATATGCAGTTGAGACCAATGTTTTTTGTCTGTTTCGCACTGGAAGCACGGTTTAGATCACACACACACATGCACACGCGCGCACACACACACACACACACACACACATGCACACAAATGTCTTATTAGTATGATCAAGAGAGTTTGGAATGCAACACTTCATTCTTTGCTTACAATCAAGACACACTGATTGTGTTGTTTATTAGAATGTAATGTGTCCACTTGATGAATGGTGGGTATTTGGCACTACTGCATATGTTAAAGACAACGGGGATTGTGAGGATAACACGACGGCTAATAGCCGTGGCAACGAGCATCTCACGATTAGGCAGTTATTTTTAATTATTGCAGGTTTACTATGCAGATCAGAAGTGTGTACATGTCATACCCTTGTTTTATTATGTGAGGAGATATAAACTGCGGCTTCTTATCCACAGTGACTCAGTAGCATTCAAGGCAAAGCTGCTTGGAAATGATTATGTCACATGTGGGGGATGTTGTCTCTAATATTTTTTTATTTGGCATTCTAGCTTTTTTTTAAGTTTGGAGATTTTTGGAATAAATTGTTCTTTGCCTGCAGAAATGTTAAACTTGATTTTTAACTTTATGCTCTTCTATGGTAACTGGTAGTTTTACACAGAATGAAATAAAAATGTGTAATTACTGTTTTGTGAGCTCCGGAATTGGGAGAGTGCTTACAATTAAAAGACACCAGCTTCAATAAGAGGAACGTTATGTATTAGCCTGGTAGATGGAAACATTTATCTCTGTGACCGGAGCATTTGGGATAATACATTACTGCAGGAAAATTATCTCATTATGATGACTGTCATTCTTTTCATAATTATTTACTTTGGCCAAAAGTTTTGTTAAGTTGTTTCACAAATTGGTATACTTCAATATCTCATTATTATTTTTATTTTATGAGAGGTTTTTTGTGTGTTTCAGCCTTTCCCTCAATGATTTTTTTTGTTGTTGTTGTACAACTTCAGTCAAAGCACCTTTGTGAAATTTGGTCTTTTGTACAGTTTGTTCTTTGCGAAATCCTTGAAAGTCAGTTTTCTCGCACACCTTGAATCACGACATCCACCTCATCTCCGAGCGGCATCCGACTCAGGAGGAGCGGCACGAACATGCCACCTTTCACTTCAGTTTAGTGACGTTTGCCCATCTGCAACAGGACAGGGCGTTATTTTTTTTCCCACGCATTTGTGGTCAGTGCTCATTTCTAAGTGGCAAAGAAAAAAAGGCGCATCTCTGAAGGGCGGACAAAACAAGACGTGTGTTTAATTCAGTTAGTTTTCCTCCAAGGCCTCATCACTTTAAAACACAATCATACCCTCCGAAAAAGGACGGTGGAGTACTCCGCGGTGGAGCAAACCACTCAACAGAAGAGACGTCTTATTCAAATCGCTCTTCATGAGCAGGTCACAAGGTTCACAGGTGTCTAGCTTTCAGCGCTAAATTCTAAAGAAAATTCACAAAATTCACTTAATTATGAAGAAAACATTGTCCCGGGGGCTTTTCAACTGAATTCCACTCAATGTGCCAGAAAGTGGAGAGAAAAGGTTCCCCTTTGTGTTAGATCAAGTGCTATGAGTGTTCCGAGCTGGATTTCACAGCTCAGCCACAGTGCAGTCAGTGCAGTAAATGACAGAAACAGGGTTTTAAATTAAATGAAAATGCGTTATTTATAGAAGATTATACTCTTGACTGGGACTCAGAGACCTCAGTTGGCAGTTGTGAAGAGCAGCCCAAGCACTCCGCTAAAAAACAGCCCTCCTTCCTGCTTCGTTGAATATTTTGATTCTTTTCCTCAAAAACCAAATATTTAATCCTTCAGCTCTCATTACTTGTCCCAAGCTTGAAAATGTGACACGGAAATTAACAAACTTTCCCTGCAGGCACAGACAGTGAGGGACCAGGGCGAAGCGTCGGCAATATGTTTGAGGCTCTCACTCAAAAACAAGAAGAAGAGGACAACGGGGAAGAGGATGCGGGACCTCTTTGGCGGTCCACCCTTGCTGGTTCCGTCCATTGTCGTAAGTGGACATTTCTCAAAATAGGGCATGAGAAGTATCTTGTAATGACTGTGGCTTACAAGGAAGACCGACCACCAAGCACCTACATCAACTATGGAACCATAATAGACCCTGCCTCGGAGTAAGAGCTAGAATGGTTCTGGGAACTGTGGTCCCTGGTCTCTATGCTCACCAAATGCAAGAAGAAACAACCCAGTTCCTCAAAAGGTTCAAGGGATTCTAAGTTCCAACAGTGCAAAATGAGCTTCGGTTAAGGCACAGTTTATGAAATATTTGCACTTGTCCATTGTCTGTGGAGGTTTTCAGTCGTCCAGGACATGGTAAATTCTTCTTGTCAAAACCCCTTGCCTTGGCAACTGGCAAGACAAGAAGAGAAGATAAGAAGATTTCAACAAGAATTTGTTTGTTCATTCCTTGTTTGCGAACTTTTGGTTGATCATAGATTTTATCCCCGGTCAAACTTCATGTCTGTGCAAGGAACAGCTACAAGACATGTTTTTTGGGGGGTGGGGAGTTCTGTTATTATAGAAAAGCATAAAGGTCTGTTAGCTGTTAGGTTGTGATTCTTCTGTTTTACAACCGAGAAGAAAACAAGCGTTTACTCCTCCTTGAGATTTTTCCAGCAAAGAATGAGAGGAAACTATTCTGTTATTAAATATTAGTTTACCTCAATCCGTCAAAACAACTCCCACAACATTTTCATTGCGGTATGCTCATAAGTACCAAGAGTCTCTTTTTCATGAAGTAGTTCTCATTCATACAAAGAGATGATGTTAAAATGCACTCCCTAATGGGTTGATTTGGAGAAAATAGAAAGAACAAGACAAATGAGAGAATTAAAACGTATCATGGAGTCAAAACTGGGTACAATTTTACTTTTTAATTGGCTTGTGTATCAATTATTTTTATTGTGAAAACATTATTTCTCCCAATCATTTTTGTAAAATATGGAGCGCTGGGGTAGAACAAGAGTTCTTTCTGTATTTGTTTACCCCGGGTTCTCTGGTTTCCTCCCCCAGTCCAAAATATTCAGTCTGTTCATTTAAGATCCTAAATTGTCCAAATGTGTGAATGAAAAAGCGAATGGTTGTACGTCTTGCAACCGGTCCGGCCTCTCATCGGCTCCGGGATCCCCTCCACCAGAATATATGGTGCAGCGATAATGAATTCATGAATATTTCTATATTGGAGTCTGACATAATCGCAATGTCATTCTGAATGGTGTAGGTCTAATACAGTTTAATTATTTAGCTGTTACCATTTAATGAATGCAAAAAAAAAATTTTTATCAGTAATTAATTATATGGTTAATTTTTCAGCCAAAAACAAGTGCGACCCATTAATATCCAACTTGCAATTACTTGTGAGATCGCCTCCAGCATACCAATAACACCGTTTCCGGGGTACAGGGTTTAGAGAATCAATTAGTCTATCAATTAGTGCTGCATGGATTAAAAGTTTTATCACCAAATGCTGCATTTGTGTTAAAGTTTTCACCGGATTCTCAACACAGTGTTTACACTGCCACACTAAGCACATCTTCTTGCACTTCATCTTGTTGTCAAACATGGGTTCAAAATGTTTTTTAAGCTGATTTTCTACACATGAAAACTACTGTGTGCTTGTGAAACACCCAACCGGGTTCCATATCGGGGTGTCTGTGGGGGCGAGAGTCTGAGTTGGTGAAATTCAGATTGAATGTGTCGGGTCGGAGCATCCGACTCATCGGTCTCGGTGAGGGTGTGCGAATATCTTTTCACAGTTTATGCCTGAATTGTCTTCTCGACAATTTTTTTTATTTTTCGATATAACAAATAAAATATATATTTATGACTCTGGCCTGGATTGAAAACGTTGTGGATGCTTGAAATGCGTTCAGCTACATTCGCCATGTGTACTTCTGCAGGAAGAAGACGTGGCGAATATAGTTGCGTGCGATTCAAGATCGAGGAAGCCTCCACAGTCGTGCAAGGGACCGTGCAAGGGACCGTGCAAGGGACACGGCATGCCTGGAATCCAAAGAAGGTTGTTGACGGCAAGGAAACAAACATCCTGCAAACATCTTGAGGAACAAAGGGATCGGCTCATATCTCAAGCTGAGGCTTTTTTATGCGTCTGCCTTCCGTAAAAAGTGGAAGCTACATTTTCTGGGAGGCGGATGTGATTTGGCGCAAGACAAATTGACATTAATCCGGAAACATCATTTTTGTTTAATGATTTGTTTTCAATTTCACCCGGACGAAGTCTGGGTAAACTCATGGATTCTGTTTTTTTTTTTTTGTTTGTTTTATTTCACTTTGAGCTGAAATGAGATGCCGGCAACAGTTTCAATTAATTGAAAAGCCTGCTACTCTCAAAAAAAGCCAGATAAGCAACGGGTCACACCAGTCTGAGTCTCTATATCAGTGACAATCAGTATAACCGTGCGGAAATTATTAGTAGACTTTTTACGGTACATTACTGAGTTCAAATTGTTCACAGTTTCACCATGATGAGAGGCGGTGTTTTAGACGATGTTTGTTTTTTTTTTTTGCGTGGGCAGGAAAAAAGGTCTGATTTCAATTTTTATTCTCGGCGATCTCTTCTGGTACAGCATATCAGAAGTCGCTTTTCCTCCCGATCCGAAAGCAGGTGCCTTCATCCTAATTATTGATTTGGCGCTAAAATGACTTGAGCGGATATTTTTTCTCCCCGAATGTACCTGAGTGGGTGTCCTGGTATTTCAAGGTAATCGATCATGCTGCTTTTTGCTTCGCTGACACGACAGTCGCTCGTGTTTACTTCGATAAATTGCATTGGCACTTCTTTTTCGGTTGCTGCTGCAGGATCACCGTGTGGACAGAACTGATCTGGACCGGCCATACGAGATACGAGACATTCAATTTTCCTCCACTTCAATCATAAAACAGTAGATTTGGTTAGCTTTCTTTTCTTCAGTTGATCTCCAAAGCCTTGAGCCATCTTAAATTCCCACAGTGGGGAATCTTTAAAAGATAGTATTACAGGCCGCCGGTATTTCTTTACTTTAGATTCATAGATTTGGTTCAAAACCAGGTGTGAGTTCGAGTAAGTGTATCATCATCTCATCGTGTGCGATGAAGGGGAATATGTGTTTCAGAATTCACCGCTGTGTCTGGAATAAGGAAGACAGATGTTAGCTGACATTCCCTCCCCCGTGGAAAAATGTGATAAATTTATGAATTTTCTGATAATCACACAGCGTCGACGCAGTCATTTGGGTAAAAAGAGGAAAATTAGATCAGCCCAACTTTTTCAACAGGCAAATAACACTTTATTTGTGAGAGATAAAGGATGTCTGGGAAATATTTCTGAGCTATATATGCTTGCTGTTCTTTCTTGACTCTTTAGTGCTTCATCCTCGAACTCCGGTTGCTGTGTCGTCCTTCAAGTGGCGGTCAGCCCAGCAGTGGCGACTAAAATTCAAACAATGTGTTTTTCGATGCCAGGGATGTAAACTTTTCAAAGCAAACTTTTGAAAAACATAACAAGTCTCGGTCGGATTCAGTCGTACAAATACTTGCAAATGAGCTTATAGCTAAGTGAGATGAAAAGGGTGTTTAGCGTCAGTGTCCTGCAAACTGGGCATCACTGTGGACCAGGAATAAGGAAATGTTTTGGGAAATTATGTTTTGGACCAACGAGTCTCTCTGGAGGATTTGTGCTACTCGGCTGTTCATTCATGGCAAATTTCAAATGAAATATTTGGTTCATCCATGATGGATTAAATAAAGAGAAAGAATGTCCTTCAAGGGATTAATACAAGGGGCCACATTTCTTATGTAATTTTTATGCACAGTCCAACTAGTTATCATATAAATTGAACAAAATGAAAATTGCAATTTAAATATTTCAATTTTTTGGCATTTTATTTCAACTTTAAAAAATCATTACTGATCATATAAATGGACCGAAGTTATTTTGTACATAATCATTCATACAAAATTAAATAAAAGGAAAAAAACAAGGAGTTTCTAAATTCAACATTGATTGAAAATACTTGCCAAATATTCAAAGAAAGTTGTTTGCCGGGCCGGATAAAAAAAGCAAAATTTCCGGATGTGGTCCATGGGCCATAAAATGCCCAGGTCTGGATTAATACGTTATTATTATTTAGATTAATTAACCCCACCTAGTTGTGTCATAGTTAAAGTTAAACGGGTGATGAAGGGGTGCAGGGCTCAAGAGTTGCTCAACTTTGGCAGAAACATCTGGTTCCAAGACGACTGTTCTTACCCATCGATTTGTCTTGTCTGTTATCTTCTGACGTTCTTACCGCTTTTTCATTTTCACACTGCTCAAGAGAGGCTGCTTAATTGCTGTCAGAAGGTCTAAAACCAGCTTTGATATCGATGCGTGCCAAACCACTTAAGAAGAAAAGCGACGCTCCAAAGAAACCTCAATCACAAGTGTGTGTGTCTGTGTGAGTGATTTTTTTTTTCGTGATATGTTGTCAGTTTGAGCCCTTCCTTCTTCTATCAGAACATCTGTGGGAGGAAGAAGTCTGTACGGCAAGCCACATTCAAGGATTCAAAGCGCAAAATGTCAAGCACGGCGGGGGCTCTTTCCAGGTGGAGTTTGCATGTTTGTTCCGTGTGTGTGTGGGTCCTTTAATTTCCAAAAACATGCAATAGATTTATTGAAGATCATATATTCCATAAATTGATCGACTGAACCCTGCCTCTCGCCCAATGACAGCTGGGGAAAACTCCAGCATCCCCGCGATCCTGTGCAGGATAAGAATAAGAATAAGAATAAGAACAACTTTATTTATCCCGAAGGAAATTGTTGTGCAAGAGTTTCAAGTAAAACATAACAATAATAAATAATAGGAATATAAGCGGTATAGATAATAAATGAGTGAATTGAGATGTGCATTTTAATTGAGGAAACAATCATGTCAGCCATCACAATAAAAAAATCAGTAAAAAAAAGACTCAGTTATGATCCAAACATTTGTCTCTTCACACCACAGGTTTCACGACAGTTCGGTCATCTCCTAAATTTGAAACTGCCTTTTAGCACTGATATGTTTTTTTGTTATATTTGAGAAAACACAGACCTCTAAAGGCCCCTGAAGAAAAGACCAGTATCAGTGTGAGAGACTGCTGGAGGAATCGGAGAAGAGTGCTTGTCCCAAGACTCAAGAACAAGGGGGATGTTGAGAAGTGCGGCACCTGCAAGAGGTTGAAGCTGATGAGCCCTTGATTAAGCTCTGCGATAGCAGAGTGGACTCTAGGTTAGCAGAAGTGGTTTCAATAAGTGAGCAGCAGTCCGGTTCCACGGCAAGGAAGATCACCGCAGATGCTGTCTTTGCTGTCACAATGAGTGCAGAGAGAAGTTAAGAAGGAGTCATATGAGTCCCTGTGGATTTAGAGAAAGCATACAACTGGGGGCAGAGAGCAGTCCCTTCTTTGCCGCTTGGAGATGCTGGCTCTGGCCAAAAGGTAAGAGCTGGAGGGGAAGGTGGCAGGACCGAAGACGAGAGATTGTCTTTGGGAGTGACGACGATGGACAGGATTCGATAAGCAGGATAAACAGGGTCAGAAAGGGGAATACAAAAAAAGGGTATTTGTGGGTGTGATGAGGGAGGGAATAAAATTAGCTGCTGGAAAAAAAGGGGATGCAGAGGATAGGATAATGATATGTCTCAGATACCACTTTAAACTTGTGAACAGTCAAAATATCCGCAGTTTTACTTATATTATCTCAAGCAAATTTGTTTTATTTGTTTGAGCAAGGCACATCCAAACCACTTACTTTAATTTGAAGATGCAACATTTGACAACTTTACCAAGAGCATCGTTCAAAGGAGTCGTCTGATCTCCCCTCATCCATTCACAGATGTATTTTTGGCAAAAATCAAAGCAAAGCCCTTACTTGTTGCGTCATGCAAGTCCTGAGATTGCGTATAACTAGGTTTATTTAGTTTTGAACTGCCCGATCATCTTTTCTCCATATTGCAAAGAGAGAATTACGTCTATATGTTTCTATTTTAACCTTTGATATGAGAGGCTTCTCTGGTTCTGTGAGACTTTCAGGAGTTTCTCGCAAACAGTTGCTGGACTTTGGGGGGGGTTGTGTTGGTCTAAAGCAGGGGCCACACAGCATGTCATGTTATACAGTCACTCCTCACTCAGTTAAGGACGACTCGGTTACGGCTTTGCCCAATATTCATTTCATGAAAATATCTCAAAGTTACGACATCAATGTATATGCGCGAGTACAGTGGCAGCAATGTCGAAAAATGCAAGTGTACCCAAATGTAGTTGCGTATGATAAGTTGGGCTTCAACAACTTAGATACAGCCAGCATCTTCTCTGCCTCCTAAACTGTCCACCAAACGCAAACCAAAAATGCCACCCTCTCTGTGCTGTCATCCTTTGACTGGCGAGTGCAGTCGTGTATGAAGAGCGACAAAAACATTTTAAAACTTTTAGTTTTATTTAGATGTTACAAGATCACCGTAATCTTCAGATTTAAAGTTCCATTTTAAATGTGAACGTCCTAAAATAAAATACATTTTTATTAAATACTATTATTTTCAAAAGCCACAGGGAGCCGCATCAGGCAGATCAAATAGCCGCGGATTGCCAACCGCTGGTGTAAAGGCTTATTCATGTTCAACATTAATTACATATACAGATGGAGCCTTCTGGCTGTCCCCTGTGGACATTTCATCCCCAATTTTCAGTCCATTTTAGAGGAGCCTGTGGATGCAAAGCCAAATGCAGTAAATGGTGCTCTGCCATGAAGCCAGAGAAGAATAGAATAGTCCTTTCATCATACCATAGTGGGGAAATTTCACTTGAGGACGGGGGGCCGTATGGGCACTAGTATCAAGTGCAACTCAAGAAAGGAACAGAGAACAGAAATACGGAGCAGAAATGGCAGCACTCAAGTCAAATTCAGGCAAAGAAGCATCTACTGTGCTCCCACTTTTCATGTCTCTTTCCAAGATTGTACATTATCACGAATTTGTTATTGTTGGCTGAAACATAATGCAGAACTCTGAACTTGGAAGTGCATTGTTTAACACCCATGGTAATGTAAAGCACACAAGGAAGCGCTGCGGAAAGTGACAATCGATGACGTTTAAAAAAAGCCGTACCTATTTGTGTAAATAACGTGAGCATACATGAGCCTTGAGCTAACAGGGTTCATTATGTTAGTGAGTTGCTGTGCAGCGATTGGGTTGAATAGCTTGTTATTAGAATGTTGCCATGGAAACAAAGGTAAGAATTCAGGGAACTGACCTGAGTTGGATGACCGTAGGGCTACTGTGTGGGAGACAGATGTCCATTGGGCTGTGCATCTTTTTTGCCGGTTGTTGCCCTCTCCAGGTGAGCACAAGGGTGCAGACAGATGTCTCTTGGATCGCATCGTGGCTAAAAAATATGCATGGAGGAATCGATGTTATTCTTCTCTCTTGCTATTGTTGTCTGACATGTTTATTCTTTTGCTCTGATCAACCTTGAATTGGATGTTTTGTACACACCCCATTAAACCAGTTCTTTATCTCCTCAGCTGTGTGAAAGTTCAACCAATGTTATTGTAGCTTTGCAATTTGTTACTTTTACAAAGTTTGAAATGTAGTTTGTTTGTTTTTTTCCGTTAGCAGAGTTCTGAGAACTGGCCTCCTCCTGAGGAATCTTTTAGTTCCGCATTCCCACAGGCAGTTAGAGACCAGGGTGACCATCAAATGCGTTTGAGTGTTTTTATTACCTCCCCGCACTGTTTTCACTTTGTGACGAACCCTGCTGTTCGCAAACACCGCTGAGTGCCTTTGCTCCATTTTGGCGAAAAGGTTGCAGTTCCACTGCGAGCCCTGGAAATCCCTCTGTAGCATAGCAGGCCAGAAGAGCTTGGAGATCTTCTTTGCCCAATTTCTCGCAAGAAAACAGCTGACCAGTGACGACCATAGTTTTTAAAAATGACGCTCAGCAGTCTGCAAAATGTATCTAGTAATGGGCAGGGCTTAAAAGTTTGACCAATCTCCGATGGAACCATTGAAAGATTTTGTTTCAGAGTAGGAGCAGGAGATAAAATGGTTCTAAGGACTGAGGTTCCTGGTCCCGGTGCTATGTAGGAACTGCAAATAGTTATAAATAGTTAATAATAATTCCTACAGTTGTATGTTGGAAACGGTAACAGTATAAATGTAACTAAATGTAACCTAATGTAAAATAAATGTAATTTATCCTCAATGTTAAATTAACCTGAAAGAAATCTATGACTGCAAAGTAGTTGTCGGTGAGAGTGTAGCCAGACAGTAGAGGATGGTGGTTTGTAGGACAAAGCTGTGGAAGCTGAAAAGGAAGGAGTGGTGTATTATTTTCAGGAAGGAGTTGAGAAAAGCTCTGGGTGGTCAGAGAGATCTTCCAGATGATTGGACAACCACAGCTAGTGTTGTCCAGGAGACAGGAAGGAGAGTACTTGGTGTGTCATCTGGAAGGAAAGTAGATAAGGAGACTTGGTGGTGGAATGAGGAAGTGCAGGAGTATATACAGAGAAAGTGGTTAGCGAAGAAGTGGGATACTGAGAGGACTGAAGAGAACAGACAGGAGTACAGGGAGATCCATCATAAGGTAAAGATAGAGGTAGCAAAGGCAAAACAAGGGGCTTACAATGACTTGTATGCTCAGTTGGACAGTAAGGAGGGAGAGAATGATCTATACAAGTTGGCAAAACAGAGAGGTAGAGATGGAAAGGATGTACAGCAGGTCTGATGAATTAAGGACAGAGAGGGAAATGTATTGACAGATGCCAAAAGAGTGATGGGGAAAATGGAAAGAGTACTTGGGTGGAACGGTGAGGCTACAGGGAGTGGAGATGGAGAAGTTGGAGGACTTGGGGTTGGAGAAGTTGGGGTCAACAGTCCAGATCAACGAAGAGTGTGGAAAAGAGGGGAAGAGACTGGTTCAAGCAGGTTGAAATGGGTGGAGAAAAGTGTTAGGGGTACTGTGCGTTAGAAGACTATCAGCCAGAATGAAAGGAAAGGTGTACGAGACAGTGGTGCAACCAGAGATGCTGTATGGACTAGAAACAGCTACAATGACGAAAATACAGGATTCAGACCTAAAGGTTGCTGAGATGAAAATGCCAAGGTTCTCTTTGGGAGTTACCAGGATGGATAGGATCAGCAATGAGTCTGTCAGAGGAACAGCACATGTTGGATGCTTTAGAGAGAAGGTCAGAGAAGCCAGACTGGGATGGTTCGGTCATATACAGAGGAGGGATAGTGAATATATTGATAAACAGATACTCTGTTGGTTGTAAAATAGTTTCTTCCATTTGCATCATGCTTGTTTGTCAGGAGGACTCCCGTAATAACATTGATTGTCCATGATGCATGCAGATGATATGGTTTTGTGCACTTCATCCAACCATGATCTCCAGCTCTCACTGGAGAACCGCTGAATATGAAGTAGCTGGGATGAAAATAAGCACCTCCAACTCTGAGCCTGTGGTCCTCAGCCAGAAAAGCTGGAATTCCCTCTCCAGCTAGGTCAGGGATGAGATACTGCCCCCAAGTGGAGGATGTCAAGCATCTCGGGAAAAATGTTTGGCGTGTGGACTTTAACACAATGACTCATGACGTTGATTGGGCTTGAAAGAATGAACTTGTTTTTTCATGCCATTATGACACAGCCCAATTTGCCAGTTCTTTGGTTAACAATGAATGAGTTATCATGGCAATTAATTTTAAGTACCCCATTATGCCTATTTCATGAAAACCAACAATAACTGACAGGCAAGCCAATTTGAAATCTTCCTGTTTTGACCTTCCTGCTGCATGTCTTCGTTAGACTTTGACTGCTCTTCCTCTTTCCTGTTACAATTCTTTATTTTCTGTCTCTTTAGCTCCATGTGTCCTGTTTTCCATTGGCTCTTCACACAATTGAAAGACGCATGTACCATAAATACTTGTTCAGCCATAACATATAGGGTTTTCAAATGACATGATATAGAACTGATATGGTGAATTATTCCAATTCCAGAAATTGAATAGGAAACAGCGGAGTCTTAAACAGGATTAGTGGTTTGCTGCACCATGCTGGATTAATCCCCCTACTTCTTGATGATGTGAGGAGTTTCAATTCAGTCATGGACGCTCTTCATGAGCAGTTTATTGCAATACTTCTTGTGTCATGAAATTACATGAAAATAATGTTATGGCTGCCAAAGAGGAGACATCATGTGATTCAGCCCTCTTTTTTTTTTTATATTGTGAGGAAAATTCAGGAGATAAAGGGAAGGTAGGTAATGTCTATGGATACATCAAATTCCCAAACTGAGTTTGACTTCTGATAGCAGAAGTGACCAAAATCCCAGTTCCATTAGTCTGCTCAATGTAGGCTCAGCTCAAATGTCTAAAAATGAAAATGCCCTTTAAGATGTGAAACTACCAGCAGAGATGTTTAAGCAAAAATACATGCATACATATATACATACGTATGTGCATGCATGCTGTGCATACAGTGGATACATATGCACATACATGCATACTGTTCCTATTTTACATACATATACGTACATGCCATCCATATGACGATGAAGCAAAAAGTCATGGGGTCTAAAAGTATGCTTTTCTGTTTTTTTTCCAGTTGGCCAGCATAGGCAGCTGGCAGCTGCACTGCATATATTTTAGTATTCTGGGCAACTACTGGTAACAGTCTCTATTTGATTTTTTTTTTCTGTAGGAACAGTGGGAGTTAACCAAAATTCAGGCCAAGCCAAAGGAACAAAAGGCCAAACGAACGGATGATTCGAGACAAAGATCTACAAAACCCAGAAATGTCATGTTTCACTCTCACCCCGAAGTGAGACCACAGTTGGAGTTTTCTGTAAGCATCAAAAGTAAGCTTTTTGTTATCAGAACACCTGTTATTCTTATGGTCTCCAATCAGTAAATTACACATTTCATGCAAGATAAATGAGATAATTTACTTGTTTTCATTTAAAGCAATCAAAACAAGTGAAAATGCAGAGTTAATCTTGTCAACATCAAACTAGATGTAATTAAGTTTTCAGAGAAGATAAGATTTCATGTGAGTTCTGAGCTGTTGGTGGCAATGTTCCCTTTAAGGCAATTTGCACACTGCTCGCACTCTTTCAGTGCACAAGAAGACCTATCCAACACAGTGAGCGCACTGCAAATGAATTTGATAGATAACATTTTCTTCTGGGTCATTTTGCTGTGTAACTCTGTGATTGACAGGTCCAGCCAATCATACGACACAATTACGCAACGCAGCCAATCACGGCATTGACAGTATTTGCGCACGTGCCCCGCCCATACACTCTATATAACAATAATCACAGTGTGGCGGGGTGAAGTGACGCTAATGCTAACATGCTAACCCCTTATCATGGCGAAACAAGCCGTGACTATGATACGCCCACTCATTAAACCAAAAAAAAAAAATAAGAAATGCGTTTCTTTTAAGTTGTAATTGCCGTTGGAGTACATGCAAATAGAAGATCAAGCGGTAAAACTGGGTGTTTTTGTTTTTTTTTTCCAAATGGGAAAGCTCTGCTTTGCAAAACATGCAGCGAAGCTAAAGTAGTAAGTGAGTTTTCTGATTGAAAAATATGGAATGAATGGAAGATATGATCCTAGGTGTGACACTGATGTGTGGCCACAGCTTGCGCATCTAATGTTGCTCACAGTGGTCCTCGGTGTGCACAATTAGAGGGAACATTGGTCGGAATTCTTTGACCATTCAAATAAAAAGTCACATATCCGCACTCCATAAAGTTGCATGTGAAAATGACTTACGGGGAAATGATGCCCGGGTGCATAGATTTTTATTAAACGAAGTCAATCATTCACAACACACAAAGCAGCCCAAGACTTATAGTCACACTGACAACTGGCCAAGGTCGCTAAGATTTTTTTTCTTAATCTTTTTTTCATTTTCAAGTGCACAAGGAGAACGATAACGTTAGAGTTTCTCATCCCTATATTCAGTGCTCCGAAGTGGGCATTAGATAAGTAGCCCAAATTATCGAGCTCCAAAGTGGTTCACCAAAGTGGTTAAAATCGAATATAATAATCCTGCGAGATATTTGGAGGGGCGAGGGGGGCATTGAAAAGTAGGGCATCGATCAAAAGACTATGAGAAACTCTAACATACATTCATGTTGTTTGATCAGTTTTTTTTTTTTTCCATTTTAAAATATCTAACAAACAAATTGTACCAACACTAAAATTATAGCGACTAAGCCGTAACTCATTATCGGTAGAACATCACAAATAACATCTCATTTGGAAAACTGGTTGGCAAATAATTTGATAAATAATTGTGTTCGGTAAAAAAATGAAATTGCATCACGAGTGAATGAAAATTTGCCGCTTCGCAGAAACAAACAAACTTCAATTTACTTAAACATTTAAAAGTAATGTCCCTTTTGTGATGTCCAAGGAAAGAAGATCTTTGTAATCATCTTCTCTTTCAGGAGGAGTCTTTCAGCAGTTACTCAATGTTGTTATCTCAAAGCTTATTCATAAATCTGCAATTTTTCCATTCAAATATGAAAAAAGAAAATGTCCCCTGATGAATGGCAGGATATTTTCCACCGCGGGGGGATGCTAATAATGTTCAGCTGCTGCTCTGTTTTGATTTAACAGACGCTATGTAACAACTGTGCAAACGGGCGGAGTATACGCATTAATCAACCAAAAAGAAAGAGGTTAAAAATACAGTTTCTGTCCTTCTGGTACTTCTTTCACGGTAATTTTGTTTTGAAGTTTCTTCATTAGATGCAAAATGCAGTGTCAAGGGGGCTCGAGCCGGTGTTCTCCTTGAACCGGTTCCAAGCCCGGATAAGAGACTTTTGTCTGGAAGAGAATCCGACGTGATGCGCGATAATAAGGTACCAGAATGAACGGAAAGGTGAAGAAGACGGTGATGAGACCGGCGATGTTTACAGGCAGCGTCATCAAGCAGAAAAAACAGGCGGCGGAGATGATTATTTTGAGGCTCTCTTTGGGAACGAGGAGGACAGACTGTATCAGGATTGAGTCCGTCAGAGAAATAGCGCATGTTGGATGTTCTGAAATGGTTTGGACGTGTACGGAGGATACATATTAAAGTCCTGGGTGGAAGGATGCCGAGGTTGAAGCTGCCAGGCAGGAAGACTGGACTAAAACCAAAAGAGATTTATAGACGGAGTGAGAGAGGACGTGAAGTTAGGTGGTGTGAGTGGAGGAGAGGGTTGGATGAGGGCGAGTGATTCCCTGTGGCGACCCCTGAAGGGAGCAGCTAAAAGCTAAAGATTTTTCTTCTGTTCTCTTTAGTTATTCGCTGCAATAATCTATGAATATCATTCTTCAGCCAGGGTCCCATTTGTACTGGAGATAAATGACCAATTCTGGTCCCAAGCGTCTATATTGACAGTCAGAAATCCCATCAAAGAGCCGCTTCGGGATCTGACAAAAATATAAGTTCTATTATGATTTACCTTCATCCTTTCAGTCAGGACATTTCCCTCTTCATTTTATTTTGAAAATATTCTGCATCTTATTAGCTTCTGTCACTCGCTGCACATACGAACACAGCCGATGACACATGTTTGAAAATTAATTTTTACAATCTTAAACATCCAAGCAAATATGTACATGCAAAGTGATCCCAGCTATTCTGATTTATTTTATGAATCTTTTTTTTTTTTTAAGAGCAGTGTACATTTGTACATGTATACACAGTAAGCCTCTGCTTGGTCTACTGCATAATTGCACAATCAAAGTACTGACACAACTACATCCACAAAGTCCATTTAATTTACATTGTTTTTAGTGGTGTCATCACCAAGAGTACGCAGAGATACGATACTAAAGATGCATTTATGTCAAAATCTTCTTGTCATGGCTTGAAGACAATCTAAGAACTGAAGAAGCCTCTTGGATGAGGGGTAATAAGTCATCAAATCTCACAGCTTCTCCAGTCTGCTGCCATCAGGAAGGAGACCAGCAAACCTTAGCACTCCTGTCACTTTAAAAATCAGACCTAACCATATCTACCTCAGCATAACATGTCGTTTTTTGTTGTTCTATTATATCTAATTTTTTGTACTTTTGGACTGTGGGTCTCAGAGTAATGCTATTTCAATGTGTAAACATATGGTAGCATTGACTTTGACTTAGAAATTGAAGTCCGGTTGCCGCAACAAGAAGGTTTTGACAAGAATTCACCATGACCCGGATGACTGAGAATACGTTAAAGATAGATAAATATCGGCAAGGTTTTTAAATTTTTTCCTTCCTTTCTTGAAAAAGATACGATTAGTTTCAAATTCAAAAAGGCTTAACAATCCATGCAGAGAGGGCGTTATATCACCTGGATATATTCATTTTTATCGTTCCTCGACGGCTCCCTGTAAGAGCCAGGGGCGTTCGCTGAATGCGAAACGATCAATCTTGTGCTGAAAAAGACAAAAACTTGCAGTACGGCTGAGATTCAGAATTTCACATCCTACATATACCAACCGCGTTGCCTTTTCTTGCTAAGCATTTAGACAATAAAAGAGAGCGATCAACCTTGAGGTGTGATAGTGGGAGGTAAGTGTACACAAGCCGACTTAAATTAACCAACATAGCGCCTGTAAGCGAGCAGATTGATGACGAAGAATGTCCTGCCTGATACTCAGGCAAAATCATTCTTTCAATTTTGTTTTGTCTGACTCAAATGTGGATTTTGTGGAGCCGCTGTGGCTCAGTTTGCTAGCGTGGGCGTCCCCCTAATCGAAGGTTAGGAGTTCAATTCAGTCCATTCCCCTCAAGTAAGTGAAAAGTGCTCTGAAAATCCAAGGAGTTAAAGTGCTCTGTAAGTGGAGACAATTTGGGAGCATCTTCTGAATGGTATTGCATCTATAAGGATAATGATAGAAAAAAATTGCAAAGGGGGAATTTCCATAAAGCTTGTCGCACTGATGGAGATCAGGCGCATGATTGGAATTCATAGTTACATTTTTTCTTGGACTCTTATTTTTACCTTATTCCAAGTCAAAGTGGAGGCCTATGCACAGCGAGGCTGCTCAAGGAGTACATGGGGACGTAGCGGAATGGGAATTTTGCTGTTCAATTTTGCTGTTTTACATGACTGCGATTTCGGCTGCAGCTTTCTCTGCACAGCAGGGGCCCGTCTAGTTACTTGTTTACTTGGCGACAAGCAACGTGAGCCTTTAAAAGCCAGAGCCGGCTCAAAACATGTATCATCATTACGTGTAATCGTGTGAAAGATGGACCTACGCCCGCTAACAGAATCGCTGTGCGGGTTCAGGTCTCATTTCAGGTGACCTGCAGATCGATCCCGTTATTCAACACGGGGCCTCATTAGACGGGATCATGGCTCCAAATGGCGGCGCCTGCCGACCCCCTTCGGGAACCATCCTCACGCTGCCCCCATCCGTGGTGCTCGGTTGGACCTGGAATTTTCTGTTAACAGGGCGTACCGCCCTGAGGAACTGCCTCTTGAAGGTCTCACTGAGCACAATGTAGAGGAAGGGGTTTATACAACTGTTGCCGTACCCCATGCTAATGGCTATATTATAGGCGTAAGAAAAAGCGGTGCTCGGCTTCTGCACGCCCAGGTGGACAAGCTGGAGGATGTAGTAAGGGGCCCAACAGATGAAAAAAGCCAGGCAGATGGCGACGGCCATTCGCGTCACCTTCCTGGTGCGCACCCTCAAACTCCGCGGGGGAAGCGGCGCTACGCTGGTGGACATGTGTTGGAGGATCTTGAAGAATGCCAGGCAGATGATGGCCAGGGGCACGGCGAAGGCCAGGAAGAACTGGTAAAGTGTAAACCAGTACGTGTCGGTCACTGGGTTGGGCAACAGAAGGGCGCAGGCCACGAGGCCGTCCGGCAGAGGCATCAGGCCCGCGTACATCCAGACGGGAATGATGGTTAGCAAGGACAGCCCCCACACCAGGACGATGACCAGCGCGGCGACGTAAGGCGTGCGGATGTAGTTGAAGTGGATGGGATGGACCGTAGCCAAGTAACGGTCGAGGGTCATGGCGGTGAGGATGTATGTGCTGACGATCTGACTGTTGGAGTCGAGCGCGGTGATGACCGTACACATAGCGGCTCCGAAATGCCAGGTGCCGTTGCCTAGCAACTGGTGGATTAGAAATGGCATCCCGAGGAGAAACAAAACATCAACAATGGATAAATTTAGGATGAAGATGTCCGGGACGGTTTGCTTGGCGCGAAACTTGGTCTTCTTCATGATGGTGTAGATGACGATGGAGTTTCCGAAGATGCCCAGGAAACAGATGATGCCGAAGATGACGGGGAGGATGGCGCTGCGGTGGAGGGCCACGTCCGCAGCTGGGGCAAGAGAAAGAGCAGCAGTGAACACCAGAGGACAAAATGCTTTATTACCCACCTGTTTTACTGTCTTTTTATTACATGTTTTCATATGATCTGCTGATAATGTGGCATTTATGGCAACAGTTGTGCCACAATGTTCTTCATTTCGCTTTTACAACTCAACTATTTGTTGTCTGAATAGCAGCCGACTGACTGACTGACTGACTGACTGAGTGTATATTGTGTGTTTTTGAGGCGGTGTGTGCGTGTTTGTACATATGTGCATGTGTCAGTGTGTCTCCAAATATACCTATATAAGTACAAGCGCAGGCAAAAAAATGTTATTTGTTTGTGTCTGTGTGTATGTTCATGTAAGTACGTGTGTGTGTCTTCAAATATACTTCCAAGCACATGCGGAAAAACGGTTTTAGTCCGAGTCTGTTAGTGTCTGTCTCTTCAAGTACTCCCAAGCAAAGACACAATAATGATAAGAAATAAATAACAGTTGTGTGCAACTGATGTGCATCTCAAACAAAGTGGAGACCGGTGACTGTGACTAGCAGTTTAATAACATTTCGGCTTATGTTTGCATTCAGGATTAGAAAAACCCACTTGTATAGTTTTGCTCCGAGTATCATCCGAAACCACCACTGGGTTTGGTCGCAAATAATACAAAAGGACTCCGACAACCGCCGGTGTCTCTCTGACAGGACAGATCATGCTGCATTTTTTTTTTTTCATTCTTTTTTTTTTTTCTTTTTTTGGAAAATTAATGCAAATATCATGCCGAATCCTTTTGCAAAGGTGGCCAAGTGGCGCGGACAGCATCGCGCATCACACACGCGTGTAGTCGCAGCATGTTCGTTAAATGTAATTAAAAATTAAAAAAAAGAAAATCAAATAAGCTGACAAAGCACAATAAGATAAAATACAATAAGGCAAACACTTCATCTGGATCGCCGCTGCAGGATGCATGAACCTACCTGTTGATGATGAATTTATCAATCCGAGGGAAACATTAGAGTCGCTAAAGTAATCCATCTGTGATTTCCCAAATATTCAGAGATATTACAGAGGCTATACCTTCGGGGGAGTGGGGGGAAAAAAATAATGACGGTGTGAATTTCAGTGCAGTCAACTCCTTGCTGCACCCTGAGCTGCCTCGCTCACTCTGAAGCGTCTCCGCGGCGCGCATTAGAGGTGCGCGTCTCTGTCTGCGCTGCGCTGCGCGTCAGTGCCGCGGGCGTCGGTAGATGGGACAGACCTGAAGGTGACATTTCATTTTTTTTTATTTTATTTTCGTAATTATTGTTATTACTATTATTTATGACCTTTTTCCTGCACAGGAGAAAAATAACAACAAAAATGGAAACATCGTTCAATAATTCATTCACACGTCATAGAGACATGCAGATAGAGACAGGGAATTGAACCAGGGAACTTAATATTGTGAGACAGAATGTTTTTATTTTAATTTTTCACCTTTATTCATTTTTTTATACATTTTTAATTCAATCTATTTTTTTTGCCTTTGCACGTAGATAATGCTCAGAATTTATTGCCTTTTTTTTCTACCAAATTATCTGGCTTCACCAAGGCTAAGTGAGAACTTCCCTGTAGACATGACAATGATCCCCATGAATATCCGCTCCACAATGCGGTTTGCACATCAAATCTGTACCAGGAAAAGAAGAAAAATTCTGTATGGCAGGCCAAGGTTGAGGGAGGGACTGAATGGGCTGCTGACAAGCATTTGCCCGGGTTCATCGAAGCGCATTTCCTTGGCCTTTTCCAACGGCATTTCGGGACTAAAAACAAATCATGCAATGGGTGAGAGATTGGCAAGTAATTTCGATTCTTGTAGGAAGCTGTGCAAATACTCTAAGTAACTGGGCCTCCATTCACTGAAAGACATGTGTTTGCTTTCTTTCGCTTTGAAGATTACCAGAAATGCCATCCACTTGTACATTCTGTTCATTATAGGTAGGACACCTCCACTTTGCTGTCCCCAAAAACATATCAAGTGAGGTATTTCTTTATTGCGGCGTTCTGTGTGTAATCCACCACATGTTATTCCCTTAGGCGTCGTTCATGGAAGATCTGAAGCAACCGTGGCAGATTTAGACTGCCGTGGAAGTCCAATGCATTTTCACGCTCAGTTTGGAGATCCGACTTGATTTAGTAACCCCCTTTGCATCGAAGCACGGGCACGGACTCCGTTTTCCAAAAAAAGCCTGGGGAAAAATCAAAGTGTTGGATCCGTCCGTTGCAGACGGGCTTTGTGATCATGTCAATGCTGTGTGACAGCGTTATGTCTCGGGGACTTTGGCTGCCCTTCCAAAAGAAGTAATACTCATACACATCTGTGATGCTAAATTTATTAGATCTGGCATTTTGAGCAGTTTTAACACTTCTGTGACACTTTTCGTGAACTTGCAGTGAAATGTTACATGATGTTTGGAAGAGCAGATATTATACTATTATTAGTAGCGTTATTCTATTATTATATTCATTATTAATATTATTTTTAATGCTGTTGATTTTGTCGTTGTTAATCATTATTTCTTTTTTATGAATCAATAATAGTCGGCGAATCATCTGTGAAATCAAATGCCAGTGATTAGATGAAGATCAGCTAGAATTTGGAATTAAAAAAACGTTTTAATCACATTTAATTGTTTGTCATTTGGCACTATTGTCCTTCTTCCCCTTTGTCAGGTTGAGGTTTTTTTTTATTCATTTATACCGCTAAACCCTCTCATTGACATGTCATTAACATGCAACCATTCACTCATTCGCATCGCAGGAATTTAGAGTCTCTGGTGAAACAGACTGAAACCGGAGGAAACCCACGCAGACGCAGGGAGAACATAGAGTCTCCACAAAGGAAGGCCTCTTGGACTCGAACCGCGGACCTAATTATCCACCCTCTTTGCCTGTATGACAGGTCTTCACGCGCTGGCGGTAAGAGAAGCGCCGTATCTGCAGGAAAACAGTCGGCCTGACATTCCATGGGCGACATAACATCCTAGCTATTTCTTCCATGATTCATTCTTAAAAGTCAAAACACAAATAATTGGTAGAAGGATGCAGGGGCTCTTTCTTCAGGTGAAGAAAGGTAAAATGACGGCAACGCCTCTGAAATCAATAGCAGGAGTGGTTGGTTGAGAGGCGCGTTCCTCAGTTTGGAAGGTTGTCCAAAAGTGCTCTTGGGCAAGACACTGAACCCGGTTAGCCTGGTTAGCGCCTGGCGGGTTGGCCCATGTGTGAGAGAATAGGTGAATGCTTTTGTCGATCGCGTCAAATCCAAAAAACAGAAATATGAAATTACAATCCTGGAAAGCACAGTTAACCCAAATGGTGCGTTTGATCTGCTCCCGACTCTTTCGAGGCCCCATCGTTGAACGTCTCTGCCATTTTAAATTGCAGCCCTGCCTCTCGGAGCAACAAACATTCGGCGAGTGTGTGTGTGTGTGTGTGTGATGGATGCGTGTGGGAGAGAGAGAATAAAAAGAAAGGCTCCGATAACCATCTCTGAATATTTAATTGCAACACACCTCAAAGGAAGAAGGAGGTGTTAACATTACTGCTGCAAGGCTGATATTTCTGTTTTGGATCTTCAAGCAGAAGAGGGGGAACAAACCCAGGGTTTGTGCCACTGTCAGACTTTTTGCCAAGTATTTTTTTTCCTCATCTCAGAAACACGCGCCCTTCTATGCCCTCGCGCTCAGTCTATGTCTTTATCAGTTCCAAACAGTTCTCCTCTGTGGATGTAAAAGCCAAATTTCTTTGTTGTTGCCCGTTGCGCTAAACCGCTAAACACCACAGCAACAGACTTCTGCACGGCCTGCCTTCTTCCCATTGCAAAGCTTCGTCCTGCGAAAAAGTGACTTTTAGTGAAACCGGAGTACTTGAGGTCCTTCGGGGTTCTCCGTTGAAAATGCTTTACAAATGTACTTTATCGAGATTTACTCGATGACACAAAGTGGACGCTGGAGGACACGGCAAATGGTAAGGGAAAAAAGAAACATATATGAAAACATTTCAGGCCCTTTTTTTACACAGCTCCTGTTGATTGTTTTGACTCATCCAGGTGTATAATTCCAAAGTTTTACATTTTTTAGAGACTCGCTCCTGGGCTGCAAGGCACGTCACTTCTCCAAGGATGATTTGCACACATCTTTCCCTTCGGCAGGTTCTTGGACTGAATTTGTGATGCGCCCAGAGAGCAGGGGATCATAGAGTGAGCTGTAGGGTTTCCACATCAGTCGTGGTCAAGTTTAGACATCGACTGAACATTCTTGATGATATATCCGTCCATTTATTCAGTTATGAACTGATGAAGCCTCTCAGATGAGAAGGGGCATGTCTTCAGGAGGGAAAAAAAAAGTTTTATATCCTTCTCATACCGTATATTTATTCCTATGCTGAGACCACTTTATTTTGGTCAAACTATCTCTAATAATGTGTGGAGGTACCTTAATAGTATCTATCTATCTATCTATCTATCTATCTATCTATCTATCTATCTATCTATCTATCTATCTATCTATCTATCTATCTATCTATCTATCTATCTATCTATCTATCTATCTATCTATCTATCTATCTATCTATCTATCTATCTATCTATCTATCTATCTAGTGCTGCTATGTATGGTAAAAGACAACATCTGATCCTATAGCTATTCAGGTTTTAATTCTGCTTTTATTGGGATGTTTCATTTTTTTTTCTTTGATAAGCTTTAAAGGGAGTTGCCAAGTGATTATGAAAGGTTTGGTTTGTAAATGGACTGGAATTCTAATTTGAAAAAGATAGGGAAGATGCCAACAGAGAGGATATACAATCGAAAAGAAACAGAGGAATAGATGTTCTACCCACAAATCCATTTCCCCCTCCCTTGTTGTAAGAGACACGTCTGGCGGTGTAATCATAGCAATTAAATCATAGAACCATCTTTATGTCTTCATGGCGTGGAGCTTTCACCTTTAACGCCATTGTTTGTTTTGTTTGCAGCCATGAGGCCGAATGCTAAATGTGTGCCAACTTTTTAATGCAGATGGGAGGACGAGGAAGGAAGGCTATACTTCTCAGGGTGGCAGCAGATCCAGGGTTGGAGGAAGCCTTATTCAATATAGAATATAATTTGCGTATTTTTTGGCATTTGTGCCTCACAGCAAGAGTGTCCCTGGTTTGATTCCAACTGGAGGTTTTACTGTATGGAGTTATTTTCTCCTTGAAACCTCCAGGGTTTTCCGGTTTCTGTCCAAAAACATACAGCAGGTTCATTGGAGAACAAACTGCCCGGATGTGTGAATGAAAAAGGGAATGGTTTATATATGTCTCCATATGATGTGTGAATGAGTGAGTGAATAGTTGTATGATACAGATCAGGGGTGTCAAACTCATTTTCACAGAGGGCCACAGTAACGGTAACAGTATAAATATAACTAAATGTCACAAAATGTAACGTAAAATATGTTAAACAATTTATTACCCATTCAATCCCGAAATATTACATATGCAATCCCATCTTTCGTGAAACCGCCTTCCATCAGCATCAACTTTTTTCTTGCCGGACATTTAGGGATAGTTTGTATTTCGCAAAAACACTTGTTGAAAATGGCATTGATGGTAACATGATCGGCATGAATTGTGTGAAATGTAGTTTATGGCCAATGCACGCCATTTGACTTATTTTTTTTAAGACAGTCAAATATTCTCGCATGCCACATAAAAAGTGTGACGCGTTTGGTCACACTTAGCCACATTTGCCCGCGGGCCTTGGGTTTCGCACCTCCACCTCGAACTCCTTTGTCCCACCCACAGCACCATCTAACCACTGGAACCAAGTTCTCATCCATTTTCTACGCCGCTCTAATATATTTCCACAGCCACTCCAGACTTTCTCATGCAGTTACAAAATTTCTCTCTCAGCACCCAGTTTTATGCTTTTTCTATCACCTCTGATACAAAAGTTGGTCTTTCAGTGAAACATGAATTTTCATGGAAACAAATAGAAAGTGAGGTTTAGTTTAGTAGAAGTTTCACAAGTACTGGCTATATAACAAACGTCGAGAAGCTAATGCTGTGCAATATTCCAATATGCACACGATTGCTTAAAAATAACACTTGAGACATGAGAGGTCTGCTTGAAATCGCACACACGCCCGTCTCAAGGTTCTTCCAGCTCTTCACATCGCTACTGAATATTTGAAGACATCACGTACATTCAAATTAGTCATTGTAAAAGTCGCTCGTGTGCGTCTCATTGTTTTGCTAATAAAGCTGTTTGACATGCCAGTCATACACCCGTCATTATTATTTTCATGTGCCCGAGTGTCGCAGCAAGTATATAATTAGCACTTTCATGACATGATGAGACCAAATGTGTCATTAACAATTCAGGACGACACCTACAGCTTAAAGAATCAAGGGTGGAATAAAGGGTAAGCCAAACTAAAACCCAAAGGCAGTCAGTTTTCAGGTTGTAGAACGTACGAGCCCAGACCAGTGCTGACACTGGAGATGGAACTCTTGAAATACAACTCAAACGTAAAAACTTAGCTTTATTGTCAATCTTCTCCGCATGCGATGGCATAAAATTAACACAATATTAATAATAGAAGGCAAATTATCAGTGAAGTGTGCTGTTACAGTACAGTACAGTAAACATTAAACTATGAGATACGAAGTGTAAAGTGCTTGCAGATACAGACTGATATTTGACAGCATGATAAAGTAGCAGCAGATGATCTTTTTGTGTACAATTGAGTGCAAAACTCAAAAGTGATAACCGATACATCGGCTGTAAACTTTTTCATTCGATATTAGAATTCTCTCTGAATATATAAGAGCAGGTGCATACTTTATATAGAACACATTGTGCTGCAGATACAAAGGGTTTTAATGATGGACTCAATTAATCAGAGATGCGAGGCCCCGGTTTTGATTCTCACAGGGAGGGTTCTTTCTGTGCCGGGTTCAGATCTTGTCCTTGGATTCCCATTGTCCTCCCAGAGTCCCAAAACATGTAGCTGTTGTCATTTCTAATGAATACAGCGACCTGTTCCCGAAAAAGAATAATGACAAAAAATCATAAAATAAAGAGTAGTCTCCGAGGTCTTCTACTGTGCAGTCTTTTGTTTTTGCCTCCCTTTCAAATCTGGGAGCCGGAAAAGTCTCTAATTATAGATTCTGTAATAATATGTCTCTCACACTCTAGTTTTTGAGAGGTTCATCATTCCTCAGATAGGCTTATTTGCGATTTGGCAGCAACACCGTCCAATTCTGTTTAATCTTCATCTGAGCTCTCAAGTGCATATTGATGCTTTTCGCCCGCTTTGATCGCAACACCTCGTTGGCAGTAAATTTCCGCGATTTCACCAATTTATTAAATGCAATGGATACATGTAAAAGAATTAAACATTTACCGTCAAATCTGGCCATCGTTCCCCTGACCCTGCCGTTCTACCATGACCAAACAACCATTCCCTCATCTTGGTAACTGTGGGAACCGACTTCCTGTCACCGTGTACTTGAAAGTAATAAGGCCATTTGTCTTTATTTGTAAAAAAAAAAGAAAAAGAAAGGAAAGAAAAAAAACATGGCTGAGTTTCCTGCACATTTCCTGTGCGTCTTGATATTTATTATGACTGTTCACTGTCTTGCAAGGGCACAACTACGATCTTGACACCTGCTCTGCCTGTCCTTCCCTTGAGCTGAATGAACAGTGGAGTAAACAAATATAACACTCCATGTGTGACATCTGTCTTTTTTCCTTTTTTTTTTTACCAATCTTCTTGCATCTATGTTTAATTCATGAATCAAGCAATAAGAGACAGGAGCGAAAGAGGAGTTTTCCAAATGAGATGCGAAGCAGGAAACTCAGAATCTGTCTGCTGGTTCCTGCCAGTATTACTCCATCACAGCCATAATTAATATCTTCATGAAAATGGATGGAAACACTAGAAAGGAAAATGATATTGGATTTCTGTCCTAAATTGTGTCTGATGCAATTTAGTAATAATTTCTTTTGCTTTTGTGATTGTTTTGCCGCAGTTCTGTAATATATGTTGTCATAAACTTGCACAGAGCGTTGCAAACTCATGTTTTGTCCCAGATCAACAGCAGGAAAAAAAATCCATGAATCCATGAATGAATAGATAGCAGAGAAAAAAAAATCTACAAATAAAAAGACAGCAGAGACAAAAAAATAATTCACAAATAAATAAATAACAGAATAAATTGACAGCAATTCAGTGCCTTGATAGTGCTATATAAGTGGAGACTAATTTACCATCTACTCACTTTATTCTATTTCTTTGCAAGTCTGTATGTTTGCAATTCTCCATGCTTAATATGCAGTGGGGCAAAAAAGTATTTAGTCAGCCACCAATTGTGCAAGTGCTCCCACTTAAAAAGATAAGAGAGGCCTGTCATGTTAATCATAGGTGTACTTCAACTATGAGACAGAATGAGGAAAAAAAATCCAGACAATCATACTGTCTGATTTTTAAAGAATTGATTTTCAAATTATTGTAGAAAATAATTATTTGGTCAATAGCAAAACTTCATCTCAATACTTGTACTGTTATATACGCTTTGTTGGCATTGACAGAGGTCAAACGTTTTCTGTAAGTCTTCACAAGATTTTCACACACTATTGCTGGTATTTCGTCCCATTCCTCCATGCAGATCTCCTCTAGATCAGTGGTGTTTTGGGGCTGTTGCTGGGCAACGTGGACCTTCAATTCCCTCCAAAGATTTTCTATGGGGTTGAGATCCGGAGACTGTCTTGGCCACTCCAGGACCTTGAAATCCTTTTTACGAAGCCACTCCTTCATTGCCCGGGCGGTGTGTTTAGGATCATTGTCCCGCTGAAAGACCCAGTCACATTTCATCTACAGTGCCTTTGCTGATATAAAGAGGTTTTCTCTCAAAATCTCACGATACATGGCCCCATTCACTCTGTCCTTTACACGGATCAGTCTTCCTGGTCTCTTTGTAGAAAAACAGCCCCCAAAGCATGATGTTTCCACCACCATGCTTCACAGTAGGTACGGTGTTATTTGGATTCAACTCAGCATTCTTTCTCCTTCAAACACAAGTTGTGTTTTTACCACAAAGTTCAATTTTGGTTTCATCTGACCATTGGACATTTTCCCAATCTTCTTCTGGATCATCCAAATGCTCTATAGCAAACTTCAGACAGGCCCAGACATGTACTGTCTTGTTCAGGGGGACACGTCTGGCACTGCAGGATTTGATTCCCTGGCGGCGTGGTGTGTTACTGATGGTGGCCTTTGTGACTTTGGTCCCGGCTCTGCAGGTCATTCACGAACTGGGATTTTTGCTCATCATTCTTGTGATCATTTTGACCCCACGGGTTGAGATTCAGATTCAGTCTTCCCAGCCTGGTGCAGGTCTACAATTATATTTTTGATGTTCTTTGACAGCTCTTTGGTCTTGGCCATAGTGGAGTTTGGAGTGTGACTGTTCGAGGTTGTGGACAAGTTGTCTTTTACACTGATAACCAGTTAGAACAGGTGCCATTAATACAGGTAACATGTGGAGGACTTAAAAAAGAAGTTACAGGTCTGTGAGAGACAAAAATCTTGCTTTTTTTGTAGGTGACCAAATACTTATTTTCCACCATAATTTGCAAATAAATTCTTTAAAAATCATTGTGATTTTCTGGATTTTTTTTCTCATTCTGTCTCTCATAGTTGAAGTGTACCTATGATGAAAATTACAGGTCTCTACAATTTTTTTCAGTGTTGGTGCTAAATACTTTTTTGCCCCACCATATATGTGTAACATGTGACAGTGTTGTTGTCTCAAACATATTTTATGGTTGTGTCAATGAGAAAGACTCAAGTTCAAGTAAGTCATCTAAAGATGTTGGGATATCATTCTGTAATTACCAGCCCCATCAGCCCCAGAAAGTGAATAGGTTGACTGCAGTGAAAGGAAAACTTCACATTTTTAAAGTGTATCTTTTTTGCAGGAGTGGCAACACCCGAGGATAAAACTGCAAATATATACAATTTGAATGTAATTTCCAACCAGCCATCAGCAGTCAATCCATGCCAAACAATTTGTGAGATGTCAGCAGATAGATGGATGGATGAACAGTTTCGAATCAGGATCAGAAAAAACTTTATTTGTCCTCGAGGGGCAGTTGGGGGGCACATGGGGTAGCAACACCAAAGTTGTGAATATGTGAATATCAAGAGTAAAGTTTAAAAATAAATAAAACAAATTGAAAAGAAAAGAAACAAAGAAACAAAAAAGATAATCATGCATATATATGTACATATATATTACTTTCCAAAATGTTGCAATATTGTGCAAATAATTGTCGATACCAATGGATTAGTGTTATAAAAATAAACCAGCAAAAAACTTCCATCATACAACAAAAGCTTATCTATGCTCAAAACAATGGGTTCCATGTCAACACATTTTAAAACATGTGCCCAGGGGAGGCTGGGGAGTTCCCAGTCATACACTATATTCAGTGTTTTTGTATGACATGAATCAGATTTATGACGTGCCCCTAATGCCACAAAATTAAAACAGTCCCTTTTCATTAAGCTGTCTGTTTCCATGGTTGTGTTGCCAGTCTAAGCCATTCTATTCAAAACTAATGGGCTTTCATTTCAAACGCTGATCCAAACAGTTTGGCTTATTGGAAACAAAAATGGAGACGTTGACAGCACTGGATGTGACAGTTGTTGCTTTCCTTGGCCGCAAACAGTAACCTTTTCACTACATTGGGATTTTCATTTATTATAGTTGCACCAAACTGAAGGGAAAATTTTAGATAAGCAAGTATGAGAGTTTTTTTAGCAGAAAATGAAACTGTCCAGAAGACTGATCAAATGTGTGGGCTAGCCAGACGGCTTATCGAACAGTTTTGTGAAAATGTCAGGAAGCCGTAAGAGCTCCCTCTGCTCAGAGGGTATTAAAGAAAAGTCATTGAGGCCCTTGGAGAAAACTTGAAAACGCCAAATGGCAATTGAGCGAGTAGGTCCGTTGCATGTTTCAGGGTCCTTGACATTATTAGCAACGTCCAACTCTTCTGGTCACGCTTAACAAGGAGACAAAAGCAAGTGTCTCTTGTATCCCATCCCACCTTTTAGTAACCCACATCCCAGTTTCAAAGTGTGTCGTACACTGTTGCTACCTGCATCCTTTCCAACATTTGGATGTCCAAGCAAAATCATTTGGTGATGAATGTTTTGATATAGTGCTCGTAAGCTTCATCTTTTTCAAAAATGTCAGGCCTTGCTTATTCATTGCAACTTGTGTGAAGACCTCCGTGTCTGCATGGTTGCCATACAAAAAGCCACAGGTCACATGGTATTTGTCCATATAACAATTACACATTGAGTAAATTAATGTTGCTGATTTTACAACATTAATACTGTTTCCACATTCATGTTGCTGATTATTACTATTGATATACTTTTATGTTAAACATTTACAGCAGGCTTGGAAAAAAAAAAAAACGAAAACTCACATGAATCTGCATTTATGATTGTCACACTTAGTTCCTCTAGTGTGACTTCTTCTACCTCTGATTGGTCAGTTCATAGGAATACAGTTGGCAACAAGGAAGTAAGGTTGTTGGGTCTCTCCAACTTAAGAGTTGTCCAACCGCCATGCATGGAACCCACATGTATCCAAAATTGACATTGCGACTATTGTAGACTACAAAGTAGCAGAGATTAGTAAAAGTGAAGTGAGGAAGGCATGGAAGAGGACGGAGAGTGGAAAGGCAGTCCTGGTGGCCCATTTGTGGCTGTGTGGAAGTGTCTAGGAAAGGCAGTGGTGGAGTTTCTGACAAGATTATTCAATAGGATCTTAGAGAGTGAGAAGATGCTCATTTTTAAGAATAAGCGGGGTGTGCAGAATTGCGGCAACTACAGAGGGATAAAATTGATGAGCCATACAATGAAGTGGGAACTAGTAGTGGAAACTAGACTGAGAGCAGAAGTCAGCATGTGTGACCAGCAGTATGGCTTCATGCCTAGGAAGAGTACTACAGATGCAGTATTTGTTTTAGAATGCTAATAGAGAAATACAGAGAAGGCCAGAGGGAGCTGCACTGTTTTTGTAGACCAAGAAAAAGCATATGTCAGAGTGCCAAGAGAGGAACTGTGGTATTATATGAGGAAGTCTGGAATAGCACAGAAGTATGTTAGCTGTGAGACAGTGGTGCGGTGTGCTGTAGGGGTAACAGAGAAGTTAGAGATGAAGGTTGGACTGCATCAGGGATTAGCTCTGAGCTCATTCTTCTTTCCAGTGGTGATGGACAGGCTGACAGATCAGGTTCGACAGGAATCTCCATGGACCATGATGTTTGCAGATGACATTGTGATATGTAGTGAGAGCAGGGAACAGGTTGGGGAAAATCTCGAGGGGTGGAGATATGCACTAGAAAGGAGAGGAATGAAGGTTAGTCGCAGCAAAACAGAATATATGTGTGTGAATGAGAGGAACCCTGATGGAACGGTGAGGCTACAGGGAGTGGAGATGGAGAATTTGGAGGATTTCAGGTACTTGGGGTCAACAGTCCAGAGCAGCAGAGTGTGGAAAAGAGGTGAAGAGATGGGTTCAAGCAGGTTGGAATGGGTGCAGAAAAGTATCTTCTTAGATACACTGGTATGTCATAATATGACATACTGATGTCATATCAATAACACACTTCAAATAGGCTGGACAATGAGACAGGTAAAGTACATGTTTGTCATACAACACAGCAAAAACAGGCAAAGAAGATTTTTCACAGCAAGGATAACCTGCTTTATCCCCCACACAAGTAAATTTCTTCCAGTTTTGTGCGTCATCTGGAGCTTTGGTAGATTAGGTTTGTTGGGGGGGTCATATGATATTTAAGAACTAATGGTAATAACAACTGAAATTCCTGCCTTTCGTTTGTTGTTGCATTTCAGTTGAGTTTTATTCAGTGACGTGCAGTCAGTAGAGCCAGGGTAGGCCGGGCCTCACCTTTCATCACAGAAAGAAAAAAATGCAAAATGACAAAATAAATTAAATGGTTATATTTATTCAGTGATTTGTACTATAAAGTTATTTCCCACGTAGCTTCACCATTTTTAGTTTTTTTTTTTTTCAAAATCGCTACAAAAAAATCGCATTTACCATTCGAATATGAAGAAGAGCCATGCCGTGATGACGTAAGTGCCTCACCAGCCATGAACCTTACCGCACCTCACTGGTTTTATTTTATATTTAGGGTTCAGGCAATATGACTTCTGGGAGATGGAGACAGAGGAAAGTTGAAACCTGTGGGTTGATTTCTTTCAACGACATATATCACGCCGACTAACACATTATTCAGCCAACTCCCAGGGTCACACCTAAGGGTAAACAGGCTGGAAGATTCTTGCAGTTGAGTCCTTGAGCAAATCCCATATTCTCTGAGCCATGTCTTTAAGACGCCTCCCGGCCAATAATAATAAAGGCAGCATCTCCATATTCTCTTCTTGCGTAATTTACAAAAGTTATGTAAGAGAACCGAATGCGAGAGGGTCAGAAATAAATCTTGATATAGAATTAGGCATGACATTAAGAGAGCTGCAGCATACTCCTGGTGGAGAATAAATGTAGTAAAATAAATTGGTAGTCAGTAAAACCTTCAGCTGAAAAAAAAAGCTAGGTCATGAAACTATTTGAAATATTAATCAGATTAATCATAAGAATGCGGCCTCAATGGGGCACAAGCCACATAAATGCAAAGGGTTGCGTTAGGAAGGGCATCCATCGTAAAACTTGCAGAAACCAAATATGTAATCAAGCCTACAAATCTCATACTGGATTGGTTGAAAGTGTGTTGCCCAGCAACAGCCCCAAAACATCACTGCTCTAGGGGAGATCTGCATGGAGGAATGGGCCAAAATACCAGCAACAGTGTTTGAAAATCTTGTGAAGTCTTACAGAACACGTTTGATCTTTGTCATTGCCAACAAAGGTAATAAATATAAGTATTGTGATGAACCTTTGTTTTTGACCAAATACTTATTTTCTGCCATACTTAGCAAATCAATTCTTTAAAAATCAGACAATGTGATTTTCTGGATTTTTTTTTTTTCTCATTCTGTCTCATAGATGATGTGTACCTATAATGAAAATCGTAGGCCTCGTTCATCTTTTCAAGTGGGAGAACTTGCACAATTGGTAGCAGACTAAGTACTTTTTTGCCCCAGTGTATACCCTCTACTTGGGGTGTCCTTGCAGATGGTTCATGAATAGATCATGTAGTGGATGTATATTGGTCAATCAAGGGCAACTTTACACAGGAGGGTGAACTCAGCAGGGGGCTTCCAGACACGATCAGAGACAAAGGAACTAAAGAACACTCGGGTAGCATGATCGAGGACCTTGACTTGTATGATCAAGGAAACGGGGGAGGGTGAACAAAGGAGTATGATCAAGAAACTCAGACCAGCATGGGCACAGTGACAGGAGAAAACAACATATGGCTGGATCTGCCACTGATGTGTCAGGGCAAATATCCCTTCAAAGACAATGTATGTTGTATTTTAAATTTTCTTTTTCAGTTGATATGATGCAGAGAAGGAAGGAGGATATACCATATGTCCAGGAGACCAGGTGGAAAAGTAGCAAGGTCAGAAGGTTAGCTGCAGGAAGTTGTACCAGAATGGTATTGATAGGGAGAGAAATGCAATCTATTATATCTTATCAAAGGATTTTGTTAGGAATGTTCTGGGAGTGAGAAGAGCGTCAGATAGACTGATGAGTCTCAAGCTGCAGAATATCCCCAGAGGTGATGCAGTGGTGATTGTTGCAGACTTTATTGGACACGTCGGTGCAAGCAAAAGAGGTGATGATGAAGGGATTCGTATCCAGGATAGAAACAGAGGGACAGGTGTTGGTTGACTTTGCTAAAATAATGGAAATGGTTACGGTGAATACTTTATTCCAGAAGAGGCAGGAACATAGGATAACTTATAGTAGTTGAGATAGAAGCATCCAGTCAGACTACATCTTGTATAGACGGTGTAATCTGAAGATAGGTGACTGCAAAGTGGTGGTAAGTGAGAGTGACCAGTTCAGGATGGTGGTTTGTGGGGTGAAGAAAGGTGAAAAGGGCAAAGGCAGAGCAGAGGATGAAGTGGTCAAAGTTGAAATGTGAGGAGAATTATATAGTTTTCAGGGAGGAGTTGAAAAGGCTGTGGGTGGTCAGGGAGGTCTTCCAGAGGAGTGGACAACTGTAATTGATGTGATTAGGGAGTCAAATAGGAGAGTACTTGGTGTCATATGGAAAGAAAGTTGATAGGGAGACTTTTTGGTGGGATGAGAAAGTACAGGATAGCTATGAAGAAGTAGGACACTGAGGGGTTCGGAAGACATCAGACAGGAGTACGGGGAGATGCAGCTCATCACTGGACTCATTGCTGCCGCTCGTCACAGGCAATCACTGCAGCTTGAAATACTCAGCTTCTGCCCGGTTTGTTTATTTCCCTGCCAGTGGACAGATTGTTTTGCTTGACATTGGAAAACTCTGTTTTTTTGCCAGACCTTCCAGTGGTTTCCCATTGTAGATCTGCAACACCGGCCCTGTCTGTCCCCAATTCTTCCGAGTCCCTTGTGCTCTCCAGCCTGATATCCCGAGCTCCCTTCTTGTCCGCATTCTGTTCCAGAGCTTTCAGAAAAGTTTTGAACTCTTACAGAAAAGTTTTGAAAAGTTTTGCCACGACAAGAAGATTTTTATAAGAATTCATCATGACCTGGATGACTGAGAACCTTAAAGAAAAAGTGTTCTTTAAAGGGAATGCAGGAGTCAAAGTTCATTGATTTATTAGACCCATTAGACTCCCTTGATGAATTTAGATTTGATTAAAATTTGATTATTGCATCTGGAGGAATAATAGGATGACCGTGTCAATCATTTTCCCTTTTCCCAGATTTACAATTTGGTTCAGTCTTAAATGTTTTAGTGGTTACACGAATTGGATGTCCATCATAGCGAGGTGCAAAGTAGAGCATACGGGTCGACATCACATTGTTGTTGAGCATCTGTTGTCTCCACTTGTCTCAGGAGTCGTCACAGCAAATCATCTGCCTCCATCTAACCCAGGGGGCTGTCAAACATATGGCTTGTGGGCCAGAACTGGCCCGCCGGGGGGTCCAATCCAGCCCGTGGAATAAATCTACAATTTGAAAAAATTGTACATACAAATTCATTAACTACTTTTTTAAAATAGATATGCAGTTCCTATATTGTCTGCTAGGGATGCACTGTTTTAGCTATGTTAGCAACATGGCATAACACTATGTGAATATGAATTTACAACTTCCGGATCTGTAAATAGCATTTTTACTTGTTAGAAATTGACCTGCTTTTCCATCGGTCCCGACAACCTTATCAGCAAAAGAGAAAAGTGGGCATCGAGTGTAGGGTTTTCCAAGAAAAATGGACCACTTCTTATTTGTTCGTTAAGGTTAATAATAAACCTATGTGCTTAGTGTGGATGCGACAAACTTCGGTGCCACAGTGAGACTCTCCATTGCGAAAAAATACAACAAAAAACACGGGGAACAGAGAAGACAGAACTGAGTGTTGCTGAAATTGCGCTTACTTCATCACCGTAATTTCGGGACTATTGAGTGCACCTCGATATAAGCCGCAACGGCTTGCCGATCATTATCTTGGGCTTCCTCCTGCGTACTAAAACCATCAAAGTTGTTTTCTTTTGTGTCGGAGTTGAACAGACTCAGAATTTTCCCGTAATTTCATCGGTCCAATGTGACGAGGATAAATATTTTAGCGGCGTGAAGCTCGTTTCCCCCCACAAAAAAAAATCCATATATTAGCCGCATCGTTGTTTAAGTGAAAAAAGTTGTGGCTTATCATCTGGAAATTATGTTACATATAAAGATTTGTATAATTACTGGTTCTCCATTATACCAAAACACAGGAAAAATATGGAATTAGCTTTACGTGTAGGTAATTGCGCTGGTTTCACTGATTCTGGTCCCCTAACATCAAATTAGGCCGTACGTGGCGCCCCCGCACCAAAATGAGTTTCACAGCCTTGATCTAACGTCACCTCTGCATCCTCTTCTCTCACACCAACTGACATCCTGTCCTCTTTCACAGCAGGGTAACCTTCATTACTCTCCTTTCCATTGCGTACCTCAAACACTCTCGGATTTCGGTGGATTTTGTATCCACTTCTGTAAGCTTGTCCATCACCATGGCTAGCAAGAAAGTGCTCAGAGCTGATCCCCGCTGCAGTCCCACCTCACACACAGTAGATACCCTCTGCCTGGCCACTTCTCAAGTTATTACTTGTCAGTTCTGCTTTTTGATAGATAATATGTATTCATGAATTATACATTTTGTAATAACTTTCTCAGGACATTGGGATGCAGACTGTCCTTGATTTGACATTGTGGGCTCTTGTTCCCTTCAGCCAAAGTTCATTTATGAGATAAAAACATAACTGATTGCTGCGTTCTGGATTGAATTTTCACTCGTCTATAGAACCGTAGGAATTTGAAATAAGGACAAGGTCAGGGAAGACACAGAAACAGCCTCAATGGAGAAAACACTTGCACAAAGCTGTAAAATTAAAGATAAATATATGGAAAAAGGGGAGTCGATGTGAAATGGGTCTCATTTCTGATACTCCTCGGAGATTTACCTGCATATCCCTGATGGTCTAGCGGTTTGGCTTCAGTGCTTGCTGCCGCCTGGGTTCGATTCCCAGTCAGTGCATGTTGAGCAAGACACTGAACCCCTAACTGTTCCCCTGGCGCTTGCCGATAGCGGCCAACTGCTCATGGTTCATCCATGATGGGTTAATATCAGAGAACGAAAATCCCCACAGGGTTTATGAAGGATACATTATTATTATTGTAAGCTTTCCACCTTGACCATTTATCTGAGAGCTGATTTTCATTGTTGTTATCATACTCATGTCAGTCTAAGGGAATAGATGTTCTCCACTTACAGAGTGCTTTCATCACCTTGCAGTTTCAAAGCGCTTTACACTGGATTGCATTCACCCTCTCTCACACACACACAAACACACACACGTGCACACACACGCACATACCGATGCTATTCCGCAGGGCACATAACCATGTAAGCGGTTGTTTTGGAACTGAGGCTTAATAGTCTAAAAAACAAATCACAAATTTTAATTTTCCTGGATAAAATAAACAGGAGTGACCTAACCAGCTGATAATGATGCGAAGTGAATGCCCAGCTGAAAGCACTTCATATTTTCACATTTATTGGTTTAAAGATTTTTTTTTTAATTCAAAAGCAGTTCCTCTTAAAACTTTTAAATTCCACTCTGTCTTTTTCCTTCACCTTTGCACCAAGGGGGAACTTCAAACATGGGTTGCTTTTTTGTTTTGTTTTTTAATCATTTCCTTCCCTGAAAATTGACTTTTATGGAGAGCAGAGGTGTCGAGTTTCTCCACCATTTACAATAAAAGAACTGTGCTTTGAAAAGATTTTGGCATTGGAAAACCAGCATTTGCGTGACAGTGCCGGAGGGGTCAGCGCCTCAGCCTCACAGCCAGGTCCCTGGTTGGATCCCGAAGGATCCCAGGAAGCAATGATTTGTCCACACCGGTTTCTCCTCCACAGTTTTTGTCCACTTTTTTTCCATTTAAGTGTGCATGTATACAGTATATGGCAGCGGGGCTGAAGCCTATCTCAGCTCTCATTGGATGAGAGGCAGGGTTCACACCGGAACTACCAATGATTGACATGCGATGATTCACGTTCTAATGTATGCATCACATCGAGACATACAGCCATTCACTCAGTCACGAACCCATTCAGATGTCATATATAGGCATAAAACAATTCTCTCATTGTCTTTGGAGGTGCTCAGTCATCCAGGTCACAATAAATTTTTGTCAAAATCTTCCTCTAGTGGCAACAAAAATCGAATTTCTTCCCTTGAAGATCCTTTCCAACTTCAGTTTGAACTGAGGAAGCCTCTCGGATGAGAATGAATCGGATGAGAGGTGAATCGCCTTCAAGGGAAGAAAATTGAACCCCATTTCCGGGAGAAGGAAATTTTGACAAGGATCATTCACTCATTCGAACATCATATAAAGATATACAACCATTCGCTCTCCAATCAACCTACTTCAAGTTCTTGGACTGTGTGAGAAAACCGATGAACCCGGGGGAAAATCAAAGACACACAAACCACTGAACCAGCATGGCGGCTGTGGAGAGTTTCCAGTGTATAACTGCTGGTGTCGTCCTATTTAAGAGGGTTAATTGTGTTAATGAGTGAGTTGTTTTGCAGAAACTAGGTTTGGGTTATTATGTCAATGCGTGTGTGTCATTTGGGAAGCAAAGGTACACAACTCACCTGAGTTAGAATCTGTATAGCTAATGTATAGATTGATTGCAAAAGAAGAAACCCATTAGTTTACTTTGACTGTGGCCCGCAAGCTAGGTAGTCCCTGGGGCCTGGTTTGGGTCGATGATCTCTCCAGGTGGTTTGCAGGGTGCGGACAGATCTGCTGCCAGTGCCTTGGTCTGTCTTTGCATAGATCTCGTGGGAAGGCAGAAGGTTGCATCATAGATGCACAGTTCTTTGCTGAAGAAGCCTATCTTTTTCTCCCATGGTGTGAGATGGGGAGTCTGTGCTGCACAGCACAAAAGTTCAAGCTTTATTACTTTTGATGAATCTGGGCCGTTTTTTCTTGGAATAAGAAATGATCAAGGATAGCTGTGAAAAGATATTGTAAAAGTATTTGTTGGTTGATGTCTCGACTCATTCCATTACATTCGCTCGAGGTTTATTTTCACGACGCTAAAGACATAACTTTAAAAATGTGTTTCACAAGAAGCTTCTGTGTTTCTTATCACTTTATTTGCTCCTGGGGTTTCAAATATGTTGTCACAAGGTTGAGGATTTCATTCAAGTAATTCAAGTACAGAGTTTATCTCACTTTTGTTTGAAATACTGACAGACCTTGTGGAATTGTAATGTGAAAGTTGTGAAATTTTTACCTATTTGCTGGGCTTTGTCACAGATAAAAAATATATAACTAATATCATTGACTAATAACAACTTGAAGAACTTACCCTTTTTTATTTTGCAAATGCCACAGACTATTTTTATTACACTCTATCACTACTTACCAGCTGTTATATTAGTAATCATTCACTCATAGTTTTTTTGCGTAAATGCACGAATATTTATTGACAAGAAAAGTTATGATTTTTTTCATGCATCGGTTCTGCGGGCTGCTTTTCCAGGAGCACGAGCAAGGAACAACTGCACCAATAAAACAGCAAATACAAAGAAATAATAATAACTTGACCTAAGTCATTTAATACCCTTATAACCTGTCCTGTTATGTCATTGTCACCAGAGCCATCACCTGTGGAGACCGTTGCGATGGAAACCTCATCTCACACCCACAGGAGGACGACTCTGTTGCGCCTGTGCCTTGAAGCCTGTTGCTTTTGAGTCAGATGTTTGAATATGAAGCAATATTTGTTCCCTATTGTCATTACCCGGTTCCAAATTACCTTATCTTTTTTGAATGTCAATTTAAAGTCAGATACAGTGCCAATCAGTGCAAATCATCACAAACTGAATGCTGTTTTCCCCTCATGGATGCTTCATTAGGCAGGATGTTGAATGCCTTGTCATTGAAAGCAGAACCACCACTTAGCTCATTTACTTGAATAAAACTGTAACAAGACGTTTATCTGCTTCCACCAGTATGTTTATGGAGGCCTCTGACTAAAAGCAATGATCGCATTTTAAGAAAGCGTGGCTGACAACATGTTTGAGTAATCTCAAACATTTCATTCCCACAATATTAACACCACATGGCACCTAGTAACCTTGATTATTTTCTGCGTTTTCAAGGTAGCAATTTAACATTTATATTTTTGAATAATTAAATCTTTATTATGTTTTATTCATTTTATTTTAGTTCATTTAATTTGATTTCATTTATTTAACATTTTAAAAATCGTTTTTTTCTTCTTGAGTTTTTTGTTTCATTTTTTGTTTTGTTGCAAAGAGCAGTAGCACCTCGATGGAACTGCTGGTTCCCGTCCTGAGATTTGGGATTTCTCCAGAAGTTGTGCAGCTTTATCATCAAAATTTGACATGTTTCGCTCTGATATGATTGTTCGAATATCCAAAATGTTTTGATTTGAAGTCAAGAATAATGGCAAGTTCTCCTGCCAACAGATGTCAGCTTCATGCCTCTTGGCAGTGTAGAGAGAATGCATTTTCATCTTTCATAAATAAAAATAGCAAGTACAAAGTCAGGATGGATAGACGAGAGAGCATCTTCCCACAATATTGATCCCGAAATGTAGTTACTGATGAGCTTTGACCGGTCTTCAGCATATTATTGAGTCATTGTTTTGTGATTCTTGTTTCCATATTTGCGCAATATTAAGTTAAATGAAAAAGACTAATGAAATTAAATGAAAGATAAATTGTCATTATGCTGATACCACTCTATCTATCTATCTATCTATCTATCTATCTATCTATCTATCTATCTATCTATCTATCTATCTATCTATCTATCTATCTATCTATCTATCTATCTATCTATCTATCTATCTATCTATCTATCTATCTATCTATCTATCTATCTATCTATCTATCTATCTATCTATCTGATGTGTTCAGTCATTTGAAAGAGCCCCTCATGAGCGAAAATGGATGTGCAATTCTGCAAATTCCAGATCCGCCAGATGGCATTTGGAACAGCCACACAAATATCTGATGATATACACACACGCAAAGTGGTTTCTTCTGAGCCGTGCATAAGATTAAAGTGACAAGCTACCAGGAAAAGACAATTGACAGATCCGCTAATGGGTCTATGAAAGTTCCACATCTTGCAGTTTCATCAAGCTATCCATGGATATTAAATTACATTTATGCACATTTTGTACAGGCTCATATCTTTACTCCAGAGATGATTTCAATAACTGTATGAAGTCAAAAGTTTGATCAGCTGCGCTCTTTGTCAGAAGTGTTTTGTGTAGGTGGCAGAAGAGGCACTTTATAAATGTTGAATGTCATCCCATCTATGTCTTTACCTCTTGTGCTGCGCTCAAGGTCACGCGGGGGCTGGAATGTGCAAGAGGCAAGGTTCACCCCGGGTCCATTACAGGGCTGAATAATGACAAATCACCATTAGTTCATTCTCTAATGAGCCTCCTGTATGTTTTTGGACTGGGCTGAACCAGGGACCAATCAATGCAACATTTAGAGACATACAACCATTCACTCCCTCATTCACATATCTGTGCAATTTAGGGATTCCAATGAACCTACCGCATGGTTTTGGACTGCAGGAGGCACCTGCAGCAAGCGTAAGCACCAACCACTATGCCACTATGTCATTCCCTTTTTTATTTTATTTTATTTTATTTTATTTTATTTTATTTTATTTTATTTTATTTTATTTTATTTTATTTTATTTACCAATGTGACACACGCCGAATTTGAAAGTAAAAACTTAATTTAAGCAATTCCGATTTCGGAATCCTTGCAAAATCAGCAGGATGTTTTGTATTCCGAGCGCTCAGCTGCCTTGTTACCTTTGTTACGTGTTAATATTTTTCAGGTTACTTTTTTGTACTTTAAGCCAAAAGAGGAAGATGATTATCAGCTTCAGTGGGTGGAGACATCGACTCTAGAAAACAGATCCAAGGGATGTTAGTCAGGAGGTTCTCGGGGAGGAGGATGACTGCCATCCCACTGCTGCATCAAATAAAATGATTTTTTCTTTTTGAAACTACCTGCCACAGACGACATTGCAAAACAACTTAATTATTCCTGTGAGACGGCAGAACTCGATTCAACAGTGTGTTTGGTGGTCTGGGAATCTGATGATTTGCTCCTTAATGTTTATTCTCATGGTGCAAATCTGCGATTTTGTCCAAGGTGCCGCCCGCTGCCAATTACAGTGTGCATGAAATTCACCTTCTTGAATTTGCGAGAGCCCCATTCAAACCAAACTTTGCAGGGCTCGTTATCTTTGTGTCACACCAAACAATGCTGGCCTTTGGGTATTAAAAGCGCTGTGTGTGTCTCTCACACCTGGACCCAATGAACCCTGCAGCTCGGTTGGATTGAGGGAAAATCTGCTGTATCATTATGACTTGGTTTCTACCTTTTGGACAATATTTGTTTCATCCCAGATATGAAAATTGACTGGGTGGTAATACATCTGCTTATCAACAAACCAATTGCATTACTTTTTCATGTTTTGGGTTTCCTCCAACCGTCCAAAAACATGCAGGAGGTTCCCTTTAGGAGTCCCTAAATTGTCCAGTCATAATCATGAGAGTGGCTCGACATCCTTATGTCTCTGTATGAGATGTGAATAGTAATATGTGTCTATATGACGCGGGATGAGAGAATGTATGGTTGTATGTCTGACCCCTTTCCTCGGCCAACAACAGCAGGGGCAGGCTCCAGCTCCCCCCAACTTCAATTGCAGGACGGGTAATAGAGAATGAATGAATGAATGAATGAATGAATGAATGAATGATCACTTATTGCTTTCGTTTTCAACAGAATCTCATTTGAAATCAGTGTTCCGGGATCCAGTTGAGGGAAATGCCCTGACCATGCCCTGAGGTGGGCAGACGGTTCCATCCAGATGATGCGCCCAAATGAGAGGTGAAGTCTTTGTCTAGATCTGCCAGGAATCACCTTCGGGTGTCTCACTGAAGAAAACTCTGGCGGAGCTCAAATCATTTGCACCACCATCTGGATCTCCACTTTTGCCACAAACATGTGATTAATACCAACCCCAAACATCTTCAAGTCTCTGTGTATTCAGTTGATGTCACATTAAATCAGAAGATGTTTGTGACGCTTTACTTTCCCCTAATTTTCAGCTCTCAACTGAGAGTCCTTCCTTTTGTGTGGATGCACTTTGATAGGGCTCTTTAATAACACTTTAATTATAACACTTTTTTTATACCCAGTATTTTGGACGGTATAACAAAATAAACTAAATACTGGGCTTTGTTGCTTTTAGTGGACCTGCACCCACACATCCTTCCCTGGTAGTATTGCTACTTAAATGACTGGTAGATTTAATGACTGGTTACAGGAAACCATCAGTCATTAGCGTTTGCAAAGTTACCAAATTTTAAATCACAACCCAGTTGTCTGATAACACTTTCCATGCGTAGCAGGTCTGGACCACACTCTTTAAGATGATCTACAGATACCTGCCATTCCCCCATGAGCAAGCACTTGGCGATAATGGAGAGGAAACAGTTAGCATTTTCCAGATAGTAACCTTGGACAGATCCAAGCTCAACTGGAGCGGCCTTCTGCCTCGACCAGTTAGGGTGGAAAGAGAGACAGGCAACAAGGTGGAAAGGAAGAGTGTGATTGAGTATGACAGGCATAAATGATCTTTTATTCTTTCATTCATTATCTACCGCTTATCCTGCTAAGGGAACTTATCCCAGCTTTTAACAGGCGAGTGGTGGGGTTCACCCTGGATCCCTCACAGGGCCACTTATACACACAAATAACCGTTCACTTGTTCTCCAATGCACTGCAAGACGAATCCGATGAACCACGGGCAAAAGCGGAAGACCATTTAAACACCACTAAGAAATCCATCCTGCTTGTTGTGAGGGCAGAGGTTCTAACCACTGTGCCGCTCCTGATATAACCAGTTTTAGAAACAAAAGGCTAAAAGATACAAGCTAATAGATGAAGCTATTTTACAGTCATCACTTGTCTGTTTAGATACAAGGAGCAGTTTGGCAGCAATCAGTCGAGCAGTGGGAGGCCGTTTCAAACTGAAATGACATTGTGACATCGCAGTAAAATTAATACTTTCATGTTTTCATTTGTAAGCAAAGCATGGTTGGAAATGTAATGCGGAATCTTTTATATTTCATCTTTCATCAAAACAAAAAACAGTTTCTGTTTTGTTTTTCAGGATCACAGCTTCAACCATAGGTTTTATGGTTTATAATTAAGATAAAAAAAGACGAGATAATACTTTATTGATCCCCATCGGTGAAATTCGTTTTTCACAACAGCAAAACAATAACAATAAATATGAACATAAATAAAAATAGATGAGACACTTAAAAGGGCAAAGACGACAACAAGAATAAAAACAGATAAACAGGAGTAAACTGAGACCAGCTAAATATCCAGATGCCCACGCACATTCAAACTCTGTCTTAGATTCAATGTCACGATCGCAGAGCGATTATGATGAAAACATGTTTCTGTAAAGGGCTTGTTCATAATGAGTGGCACGAATCACATAATTCACTTTGGAGAGGTCTCAGAGACAAATGCCTCTGACAAACGCGCCTTGTAACAAATTGCAGAGGTCTCGAATAATGGACTGGAAACCAGGATGGTAAAATATAAAGGGAAATAAATGAATAAAATAAAGATGAACTTGCATGTTAACATTGCAAAATTGTTCCCTCATTCCCGGAAATCCACTCTTGTAAACTTCACAGGGCTGAAATATCTAATCCCTCTTTTCATCACTATCATTTCTCAAATTTGAACAAGATGCTTTGCTTTTTATTGGCATGTTTGCAGTTTTCTAGATGGATGGATGGATGGATGGATGGATGGATGGATGGATGGATGGATGGATGGATGGATGGATGGATGGATGGATAGATAGATAGATAGATAGATAGATAGATAGATAGATAGATAGATAGATAGATAGATAGATAGATAGATAGATAGATAGATAGATAGATAGATAGATAGATAGATTTAACTAAAATGAAGGCTCTGGTCTTATATTCTTATTAAAGTCTTTCTGCAATACAGAAAAAAAAAAACAATTAAATAAGCATTTGCATGATCATGTGATGTTATTTGTCAGCAATATTAAATGTATACATAACCATTTATATAATCCAAAAGGAAAGACTCTAAATTGATTAGTTGTAAATAAGTATGAATAGTGTTCAGGGTGAACCCCGCGTCTTGCCCAATGACAGGATAGGCGGTAGGCCTATAAATAACACATGCATGAATGAATGAATAATGTTCTTGGTTAAAGGTGAATCTAAATTACATTTCCTATCTATGATTAAAAATCTTTTGTGACAGGTTGCACAAATATGGAAACAAAAATCACAAAACAATGACTCACTAATACTCTGAGGACCAATTTTTCTCATTTATATTAATTATATGTCTTGATCAGTATTGTAGGAAGATGCTCTCTCGTCTATCCATCCTGACTTTGTACTTGCTATTTTTATTTATGAAAGATGAAAATGCATTTCTCTAAACTGCCAAGAGGCAGAAAGCTGACATCTGTTGGCATGAGAAAATGTCATTATTCTCAATCTCAAATCAAAACATTTGGGACATTCGAACGATCATATCAGAGTGAAGCGTGTCGAATTTAGATGATAAAGCTGCACAACTTCTGGGGAAATCACAAATCTCAGGACGGATACCAGCAGTTCCATTGGGGTCCTACTGTTCTTTGTAACAAAACAAAAAAGAAAAGTTAAGAAAAGAAAAGAAAAGAAAAGAAAAGAAAAGAAAAGAAAAGAAAAGAAACAAAAACAATTTTTAAAAATATTAAATAAATAAAATAAAATGAAACGAATTCAGATAAAATAGATATATCATAATAAAGATTTAATTATTCAAAAATGTAAATAGCTAACTTGAAAACGCAGAAAATAATCTAGGTAACTAATTGCCGTGTGCGATTAATATTGTAAGAAGCTGCACAACTTCTGGAGATCCCAAATATCAGGGTGGGAACCAGCAGTTCTTTGCAACCAAACAAAACAAAAAACAATTAAAAATATTAATTAATACTATAAGGTAAAACATAATAAATATTTGATTATTCAAAAATATAAACGTTAAATTGCGAACTTGAAAACGCAGAGAAAAATCTATTCATACCGCCCAAAAGCTTGTGGATGAGCAACCAAGCACGTAGTTTTCTTTTGTCCGACGGCACGTAAAGGCATCACCGGCAAAGCGTTGTTTGCTTCGGAGTACAAATATGGCGGACGATGGAGAGTCGCTGGAGTCTTGGCTCAGTAAGCACAGGTTTAAACTCTTCTTTAAATGTTCTGTCTTCAGGTGAATTGTGTGTAGATAAACGTTGCGTAACCGCGGGTGTTTGAAATATCTGTGGGACTCACATGACTTTGCGTCTCCCGGAAATTATCCGTGTTTATTTATCCGAGATGTCAAAAACTGGCTAACAGACAGCTGCTCGCACGACATATGTCATCGGAGGTAAACAGAAATGTAGCTCAGTTAATATTTGTCAACAAGGTGTCGTTATTTTTAAATTGTTAGTAAAATCTTTGTATCCGCTTGCGTGGTCTCAGAGTATATCGTGGCTTTTTGCATTCGCTCTCCCGGGAGCTTAAAGACGTCCGTTGAGGAGACGAGGCGTTCACCGCGGTCTCGAGTTCGAACAGGATTTGCAAGAACACGCCGGAGTGCCGTGAAGTATCCACGGGGGCGTTCAGAGGAGAGCTTACCAGGTCAGATAAACTGATTGAAAACCTGGTGAAAGAGTGATGATTTAAATTAAACATCATATAGATACGGGGAAAATCTAAAGCCATTCGAGGCTCAATGCAATTCAACAAAACAGTATAAGTAAACCGAAGTAGATGATTGTTTGGTAATAGTCAATAATATTCATTCATTCATTCATTTATACTGCATGTCTTGCTGGATCTGGTGCTTCAGTAAGACAAGCTGATGCTCTAAGAAGATGTTCTTGGGCCAAACGACTGATAATGGAACAGAACATGTTATCATAAACATGGGACCAAGTCTATGATAGTCTTTTAGTAATAGTTATTATTAACTTGTCATCACAACAGTTGCCAACTTATTTAACTGACACAAAACTGACAGAAGTGCTGTTGCTGTGACCACGGATGGTTTCAAATCCAACTTCTAAACCAGGTTACAGGTGGATGATGAAGGTATTCGTAGTAACTGGAAGGATGGACGTTAAGTTTGTTGCTAATTCAGCTCTAAAAAGACCAAGAGAAGCAAAGCCTGACTGCAAAATGGCTAATGATTCAAAACCATTAATGTCATTTGTATTGCATGAGTTAAGTAATATAATTATGGTGTTATATCCATAAGTAATATAAAACTGAACAATACAGCGTCAAGCTAACGTCACTGTGGTTCAAAGCAAGAAGGCATTAATGGCAGAAACACAGAGAAGCCTGCCCTCACCCTCTAATAATTACCCGTTGATTATAACAGTGATTAAAATAATCTTGATTTTTGGATATGAAGTGATATCGCACAGCCCCCACATTTGTGGAAGTGGACTGGCATGACAGACAGCGTTCTTCGCTCTCATCGTCTCAGAGTTCCCACTCTAAAATGTCAACTTGAAGTGCAGGATATATGTGGCCGATGTTTCTATATTGCAATTGCCTTTTTTAAAATATTTTATTATTTCCTCTTCCCAGACAAAGCGACTAATCCCTCCAACAGACATGAAGACTGGGAGTACATCATGGGATTTTGCGACCAGGTCAATAAAGAGTTAGAAGGGTATGTTGACATGGCTCCAGTCGATTTAAAATGTTCCTGCATAGCGAACCAATTTGATAATATCACCATTCTGTGCATTTTGTAACACCATTGTGACAAAAACGCAGAGTCCGCTGAAAATCCAATGATTGTCTCCTTGTTCATTGTTATTTTCCAGCCCGCAAATTGCTGTCCGACTGCTGGCTCACAAGATCCAGTCACCCCAGGAATGGGAGGCTCTGCAAGCGTTGACAGTGTGTAACTATTTAGCTTTTTCTTTTCGCTCGGATGGCGTTCACCGCTGACAATCGGTCGAACTGGTATGTTAAAACGGGTTTGTTTTTCCACATCACAGCTGCTGGAGGCCTGTATGAAGAATTGTGGGCGGAGATTTCACAGTGAAGTGGGAAAGTTTCGATTTTTAAACGAGTTGATCAAAGTAGTCTCGCCCAAAGTAAGTTACATGAATGCCGGAAGACCTCCAGCTTTGAACATCTCATTGTTAAGTTGTTTATTTTTGTTATTTAATTTTTTTACAGTACCTAGGAGACAAAATACCTGAAAAGGTAAAGAGGAAAGTGATCGAGATGCTGTACAGCTGGACTGTGTCCCTGCCTGAAGAAGCCAAGATCTGTGAGGCCTATCAGATGCTGAAGACACAGGGTGAGACACTCAAACCAACCATTTGCTTGGATAAACAACTGGCACCTTCAAAGTAGCGTGTTTGTCATTCGAATTTTCCAGGCATAGTTTTAGAGGACCCCAAGGTCGCCCCAGATGTCACGTTAGCGCCGCCGCCCTCGGGACGACCCAAGAATCCCGTGTTTGAGGATGAAGAGAAAAGCAGAGTAAGGAAGCTTTCATTCAACATCTAATATCTCTCCAAAATCAAGCATAGCATGTTGATTAGCCTCACAGCAAGAGGGTTCGATTCCGACAGTAAGACTTTCTGTGTGTGTGTGTGTGGGTTTCCTTCAGGTTTTCTGGTTTACCCCCACAGCTTAGAAACATGTAGGAGTTTCAGAATTGTCCAGATGTGAATGAATGGTCACTATATTCAGGTCCGGTCCAGACCTGACCGGACTGGAATGACTGGATGAATGAATTCATCGCACAGCTACATTACCTGTTCTTAGCACAAAACGATACAATTGCATAAAAAAATTAAATCGACCCATAAATCTGTGTTTTCCCCAATTCACAGTGAGTAGAATTTTCCTCTACTTTGAAATTCCCCAAGCTCCCAGCTCTAATGGCCATTTTGCATTTATGACATTAAAAGTCAAGGCACTGCTTGTATATTTTATCATTTCGGCTCAATTATGATAATTTATGAAGGACTCGTTTTCATTACTTGGGTGTCAATTTATGGATGAAGTTTTTCCCAAGTTTTGACACTGTGACAGCGTCTCAGCTTATTTCTGAATAGTCTAATGATTAAAGAGTTTGAGATTCTTACCGGCTGTTCTCTTCACTGCTGCAGAGATTAGCGGTGCTGCTGAAGAGTAAAAAGCCTGAGGATCTGCAAGAGGCTAATAGGCTCATCAAGAACATGGTCAAGGAGGTCTGGTTTCTACCTCTGAATCTCTTCATTCAAGTTTTTTCTTAGATTTTTCATCATTCTTTTCTTTTTTTTTTATTCACAGGATGATGTGAGAACAAAAAAGGTGACAAAGCTAAAGAACACACTGGAGGCAGTCAACAACAGCGTCAAACTCCTGAATGAGATGCTGGCTTACTTTAGCCCAGAAGACTCTGCCGATGCCGACAAAGATCTCATCAGGGTTGGTTTGACATTTTTGTGAAGCTCAGATGACCTTTCTAAAAAATGCTCTCTCTCTCTCTCTCTCTTTTTTTTTTTTTGTTTTGCATTAGTTCTCCCACCGCCTCTCTTGATGAGCTGTGCCCTCACCTCTAAATCCCTTTCTCCAGGAATTGTATGGTGATTGTGACAAGCTGAGGCAGACAGTGTTCCAGCTCGCCACCGAGACCGAGGACAATGACGCCAGCTTGGGTAAAAAAACGCGATCCATCTGAGTGAGATGATGTCCTCTCGATATCATAATTCAAGTCTTCGTCAAGATGCCTGGTATTTTGACATGTCCTGATTCATCAGATCATGAAAAGACTGCGCAGGCATTTGGTCTTAAAATGTCCGACTTGTGATTTTGATCGCGCTGCTCTGCTCTACATTCAAAATTAACACTTTCACTTGTAGCTTTTGCAATGACTACATATGTTAGCAAGCTTCATACACAAACCTATTGTTCACAAATAATAATGAACTGCAGGGTCTTGTAGCTTTGTCACTGGCACAAGTGTCATTGGTGACCATCAGCAAAATGATTGTCTTACTCTCATTCAGTAGAGTATTCTTTCAAGTTGTTGCTATCGATGCATTGATTTTACATTACAGGAGCTCCTCGACTTACGTGGAAGTTCAGTTCCTACGACGTAAAGCAATTTTTGCCGTCAGTTAGAACAATACTAAAAAGAACACAAACTAAATCAGAAATACAACCCGCAAACGTAAACAAAGCAGTCTATCTCTAATAGCACTGCGTGACGACGTATTCATCCATTCTGCTCGCCAACTAGCTCTTGCATGGCACTTGTTCTGGCATCACAATTAGTTCCCGAGGGGAATTAGTTTGAACATTGCAAACAATGGAATGATGAAGCAATACTTTCTCAATAAATTTCTGGGAGATGGTGACATAACCACAAAATGTCATAGGTCTAGGACGTCATTAACTGAGGACTTCCTGTATACTTTAATAGAGAATAAACATATTTACCCCAATTGCCCCTGGGGGACAAATAACGTTTTTTTTCTGATTCTGATAGCTCCGTTTCAGACAAATTTTTTGATGGACAAGTGAGCTGTTCCACGACAGGGAATGTTTGTCATTCTAAATAGCAAACTTGTAAAGGGTATAATGGATACTGATTACATTAATAATATTTCTTTTGTGACCATTTTTTTTCCTCTGCATTAGTGTCTTGTATTGGGGTACCTGCTCAGAATAGATTTCGCTAAAGTCAAATTCTGCTAAGAGATGAAAAGCCATTTGGTGACAGGTGATGCAAACTTTTGTTCATATTTTCGGCAACAGTGTCGCCCAGACCGCCTCTGAAAGTGTTGCTAATGATGGGATGTCATTACGTCCGGGGGTGCGTTCACAACTTCTCAGTGATCTGAACACAAAGGCCCAACAGGCATTGGTGATGGAACAGGATTTTGAAACGTGGCTTGATTGAAAGTCCCTAGATTAAGAATATGCCATGAAAGAGATTTAATTTTTGGAAATATTTATCATCATTCATTCCCCCCCCCCTCTCTCCTACACACCTTGAACAACCATTATCAGGAGATATTCTGCAGGCAAGCGATGACCTTTCCAGTGCCATCAATTCTTATAAGAAGATTGTGGAGGGACAGACCATCAACGGAGAGACCAAAGAAGCACAATCCTCTGTCAAACAAGGTAGATCTCAACTGACTGGCACCTTGACACATCATGTAACCAGTAAATTTATACATGCATACCTGAATTTTTAGTTGAATCACAAAAAGTCATTGAAACTAGCAATCTCCAGTATTTATTTCCCTGTAACATTCACTTGCTCCCACACTTCTGTTCTGAGAACTGAGGGATTTCCCGTCGTTTTTGTGATTGCCTAAGTAATGATTTGGAGCATGCAAATCCCCCAGCTGGGTTCTATGATTAGGTCTCAGCGCAGGTATCCAGTGAAGACCTCAACTGTTTTCACTTGATAAATGGGAAAAAAATGTCCTTATAGGCCCCAGCTGCAAATCGCAGTCAGAAATCCTCATTGACCTGATGGACCTGAACATCCAGACTCAGTCTCCAAGCAGTCAGGAACCCTCGGGATGCCCCCTGTCTATCCCTGCTGACCTGCTCTGCGGATCTCCAGCCACCGATCCTCAGTTGGTGGCCTCTAGCCAACCCTCCGAAGCACTCTTTCTGCTAAATGAAGATCTGCTATCTTTAGGTATCACTGCATACTTTAAGATGTCATCAGGCGTACAAAGGAACAAATAGCCTTGAAATGTTATCATTATATTTGTGCTGTTCGCAGGCCTCAGTGAAACGGTTTCAGGTAAATCTGCCATACCAACACACGGTAACCATAGCAATAACCTGCAGCTCTTACAGGTATGCGCACTCAAAGTGGCTGTGACTGATCTGTCTTTGCAGATGTAGTATTATCTTATGAATGGTGGCAGTATTTTCTCCTTTCAGGACTCCAATCTGGATTTGGATCTTCTTGACGCCACTCCATCCCCTGCTCCTACATTCTCTGCGCCCATGTTTACACAGCACACCTTCCCTGTGGCAAAGGCCCCGAGGAGCCCCGACAAATCTCAAACGACTTTGCCGGCCTCCGGCTTCCCCTTACCTTCTCTTTTAACAGACGCTATTGCAGTGACATCAGACCCACAGCCACATGAAGGCTGCATTCTGACCTCCCCAGCCCCAGTTTCTGTCCCTCAGTCCCACAACATGGCCTTCTGTACTCCAGCGGTGCCCTGTGACACGCCACAGCAGTCCTTGACTGCAGCGGAGCCTTCCCAGGCGGCATCTGGCTCACTGAATAACAACCTTCAAGATCTGGCCTTGCTGGACCTGGGCAGCCCTAAAAAGTGAGTAGCAGCCATTGAATAGAGTGAAAGAGAGGAGAATGTCGATCGGCCTCATTCTAAGCATGGATCACAGTTATCCCAGTAGATTATGGTTAAATGTGATTCGCATCAGCATAATTGAGAGAATTGGTCTGTTCTGAAAATGATATTTCAAATATGTATCAGTTTCAAGACTTCAGCCTTGCCTCATATCTTCTCCCGATTCCCCGGGCTATCCCATTATTGCTGGGTCCTGGGGGCATTGCTTGATCTCCTGCAGTAGTCTTGCTAGGCGTCCATCCTTGTTATTTCTTTTCTGAATTTTAAAGCTTGTTTTGTATAACCCCCGGTATTCGCTTGTAGCTTGTAGCGCTACTGTTATTATTAATGTGCAATCATGTGTGCCTTCCAACCCTCACATTCCCCAATTTTCTATCGCAAGATTCCTCATGTTTATCGTCATATGTACCGTTTGGAAACACATTTTCCTGTGCAGTAGTCCCTTGTTTAATACAGGGGTTACGTTCTAGAACCAGCCGTGATAAATGAATATCCGTGAAGTTGCAGCCATATTTTTATTTTATTATTTTAGGATGCCTAGATGGTCTAGAAACAGTAACAGTGACAAAAAGACTGGAGGCAGAGATAGAGGTCACAGAGATGAAGATGCTAAGGTTCTTTTTGGGAGTGACAACGATGGATAGGATCAGGAATGAGTCCATCAGTGGAACAGCACATGTTAGATGTTTTGGAGAGAAGGTCAGAGAAGCCAGACTGAATGGTCCGGTCATGTATGGAGGATGGATAGAGAATATATTGGTAGACGGATGCTGGAATTGGAGCTGCCGGGAAGGAGGTCTAGAGGATGACCAAAGAGAAAACTTATAGACGTAGGGAGAGAGCATATGGAGGTAGTTGGTGTGAGAAAGGAGGATACAGAAAATAGGGTTAGATGGAGAAGGTTGATATGCTGTGGCGACCCCAGAAGGGAAAAGCCAAAGGGAGAAGATTTAAGATATTTTAAAGCTTTATGACCATCCCCACACTCTTACTAACCCTTTCCATACTCGAGTCCTAAACACTTCCTATGTAATTCACACAAACACAACACCTCAGAGTAACATAGTGAGTAGCAATTGCACGTCGACGTAATATGCTGAATGCATGGTATGTGCAGGAAATGCAAAGAATGATGCTACAGTCGCTGAGCCAATCAGAGCCCGAGATACTGAAGACTATGCTCTGGTTGGTTGTGTCCCATCCTTCAGCCAATAATGTACCGCGAACAATGTCACATGGGTAAAATAGTGCAAGAGTAAGCGGGCAGCATCTGTTTTTTCTGTGCACAACTCTGTCTACTGCACACTGCATCCAATACAGCGCATTATTTTATTTTCTGTCATGTTTTAATTTTTTAGGCTAGAAAATGCTTATTTTTTATTTTTCCATAAAAATAATTGAAATAAAAAATATATAAAAATATTTATACCACCAAAAACCCGTGGTATAGACAAAAGTTTGCAATATAAAACATAAGTTAAAAATCTACAATACAGTGAGACCACAATATGGCAAGGGACTACTGTACACTGAAATTCTTCATTTGCTATCAACAGCGAAGCCAGATAGGTAGCAAAAAAAAAATGCATATTATTGCAATGAGATGTAAACAGTGTAAAGAAACCTAAACGGTTGCATAATTGCGTTCTCTCTGTTTCTCTGCCTATCTGGTTGAGGCAGAAGGCCATTGGCAGTGGACTCTAATCTGTCCAAGGTTCTTGCCTGGTAAAAGGCAGTTGTGTCCACACCACTGTCACCAGGCGTTTACTCAAGGGTGAATGTCAGGTGTGGTCCATAAAATCAATTCTGATTTGTCTTGACAGCGGGAACTAATATTAAATTCCTTTTGTTTAGGAAATAATGACATTGGCTTGTAAAATTTTTATATTTAAATTGAGCTTGAAGTTTAATACTTGATTCACATTTCATGTTTTACACCACAGTTCCAAACTTTCATCAAGAATGCAATAACAAACTGTATGCTTTGTCTGGCAGCTTTCCGGTCAAGAGCGAGGACGGAAGTATTCCTGCTGGCCTGTCCTCCTCTATTGGCGGCACATCCCTCACATCCGGCCCCCTGCTCTTAGGAGAGATGCTCTCTCCGCCTGTCAAGTGTCCAGCAGAAAGCCCGTTGCTGCCCCCCTTTCACCCTGCCGCGGGAGAAGAGATCTCCCTGACTAACGTCTTCGTACCTTTGGACGCCATCAAGCCGAGTAAGACTTCATTTTGAAGACAGATTGTTAAATCTGCAAAGAATCCCATGGATGGTGTGCTGAGGAGAAGACGAATTTCCCAGAGTCAGTCGCTTTCCAAACCTGTGACGACCAGATCTGTCCACCATCAGCTGTCCTTCATAAAATATTCTACTGACCAGATTATCTCCCAAATCATTTGGAATTACTTAAATCCCTGCCGCAGTCTGTATATAGTATGCATAATTTTTAGAAACAACATCTAATTTGAAGTGACCTTCCTTCTTGTTTGAAGCTGAAGTACACGGAAGCCAGACTTTGATGCATTAGCACCAGTTTTGTGAGTCTGAGAATCCATTTCAGATTTTTCTGAGAGCAGGCCGTTCTGAGCTGAGGCAGGTGGTCACAATGGCCTCCAGGCTCCAACTGCTCCCATGCCATTGGTGCTTAAATGTGCTGACAGATTTGGCAAAAGCTATAAAATTAACCTTTTGGGAATTCTGAGCAGGGTAATCAGGATTCGAGCAAACTGTCGAGCTTTCGTGGGACTTTGGTTCCTGCCTAAAGCCGCAAGAGGAAAAGCCAGAGAGGCTCTATGTTTGTGCAGAATTACTACTTAATTGTAGTGCAGTGGTCAGCACTTCACTCTCACAGCAAGCAAGTCCCTGGTTCGATTCAGGCAGGGGGGGGGGCTTTCTTTGTGGTGTCTCCATGTTCTCCCAGTGTCTGCGTTGGTTTCCTCCGGTTCCCCAGTTTCCTCCCGCAGTCCAAAAACATGCAGGGGTTTTGGTGGAAACCCTCAGTTGCACATATGTGTGAATGAGAGAATGAATGACTGTATGTCTCAATTTAACGTCTGAGTGACCGAATGAATGTTGTTGCTACATGCAGTCGACAAGTCCAGAGTGAATCCGCCCTCTTTCCCAATGACAGCTGGCGTAGTCTCCAGCACCTCCCTCGATTCTGAGCGCAGGAAATAGATAATGAATGAACAAATAACAAATGGATACTCCAGTTGTAATGTTATTTTTCTTTTTAGGTAAAGTATGTCCCGTGACAGCATATGACAAAAGCGGCGTCCGTGTTTTGCTCCACTTCGCCACTGACTGTCCGCCGGGTAGGCCTGATGTGCTGGTAATGGTGGCATCCATGCTGAACACTGCTCCGCTGCCCGTCAGGAACATAGTTCTACAGGCCGCTGTTCCGAAGGTAAGACCCACAGAGTCACTCTACCTTCACCTACACCGCAAGGAAAATCATCATAAGGGTTTTTCTGTGGATACTGTGGATACTACTCATGACCATCATGTCTCAGCCGTCAAATAGCCAGCTACGGCAGGGAAAACCAGTGTGAGCCAAAGTGACATCTGCCCTAATGGGAATGTCACAGCGTTTTTTTCGACGCGCAAGCAATATGTCAGTAGTACCTTGAATCACAGGTTTAATTTTTTTTCGGGACCGAGCTCGAACTCAATTTGCCTGTATATCAAATTTAATTTCCCCGTTGAAATTAAGTGAATCACTATCAGTCCGTTTGAGCTGTCCATTTTTTGTTACGTGTTTTTACATAAGAAAAATGTACTTTCTGAGTAGCAAATAGCATCTTAAAATATTATAATACATAATAAAAGAGAATGTAAAGGGAGAGAATGTTTTTTTTAAAGTGTATTTATCCTCGGAAGATCGAAAGAAAATGGCGGTGCAGAGGAGGTTGGCAGTTTTTCATTTGGTGCTCCATCACTTCACTTAACTTACTGGCTACACACTTAATGCTACAATTTATTGCTAAATACAGCCCGACTGGCTGTGAGTGACTCCTCTGATGACTCGGCTGTTGACATTTCAGCCATCTGCTGCACCAAATCCCTGAAAATGTGTCGTGCCTTCTCACAGATGACACTCACGGTCATGGTATCTTACCAACAGCAACTTCTCCATCTTATCATGGACGAGTCCACGACACGTGCACCTTGCTCATGTTTTTCCATGACTTTTGCTGTTTTTAAACGCCACTTGACGGGCTTGCAGCCATATGCAGCTCGCTCCTAACTCAGATCCTAGCTCTTATCCCAAAGCAAAAAATCAACCAAGAGATGGCTTGAATTTCGGAAAAATCATAAGTTGATGCACTCGTAAGTCAAGTTTCCACAGTATTTGCATGTGTGTCCCTTTTCTTAGACAATGAAAGTGAAATTGCAGTCACCATCAGGCACTGAGCTGGCTCCCTTCAACCCGGTGCTTCCCCCCGCCGCCATCACTCAGGTCATGCTGCTCGCCAACCCTCTTAAGGTCGGGTGCTGCCTCTCGATGTTGATACCCTAAGAAACTCGGACAGCTCCATGTTTGAGATCATACATCGCTGCCCTCCTTCCTGCTTATTTCGGTTTGAGAAGATAACCTACGATGGTCCCCACATGTCAGGCTGACCATCCATGTCTGTCTGTCTTACAGGAAAATGTCCGTATGAGATACAAACTGACATTCACACTGGGAGAGCAGCCTTACACAGAAGTCGGGGAGGTGAACGACTTCCCACCCGCTGCCAGCTGGGGCGCTCTATAGCCGTGCCTGACTCCTCAAAGTCAGCCGTTGTTGTCTCTGCTGGACTAAGATCATGGAAAAGCAAATGGAAGGATACCTGGAGAATCCAGTAAAAAACAGAGTATTATCACGAAGGATCTTCTGCTGGAAAAGCCCACTGGAGGAAACTAAACCATAACACCTATTATTTGCAGAGCTGGTTTGAAGTCAGGGGTGGAAACCTTTTTGTTACTGACTTTAGTGACTAATACTATGTATTCCTCATTTAAGTTCCACAATCACGCCTTCATTTTAATCAGCAGAAATGCTTTGACCCGGTCAACTTCATACACAAGCACAGTATGTTTTCAAGGTTATCATGATCATCATTCCTCCTGAGTCAGTTTGCAGACAGTGAGTGGGCCCAACAGGTCTCCTGTCCGTGGTGAAATCGACTTCTTAACACTACTTGAACTCGTAAAGAAGAAACCTCCTGCAGCCATCATGACTGGAGCTGCGTGGCATTTCAAATCACACTAACACCTAATACTTGAGGCTTTTAGTGTGTCAGATCTGAGGTGTGATTCTAGGGATAGGGGCCAACATATAAGTTTGCTGATATGGGAGTTGTTTGAAAAGAAACTTATGCTAATAAGTTTAATGATGTATCGGGATATGCGGGGAGATGTTGAAACATCACAGCAATAATCTCAATCTTAATAAGCTCTAAACCAATGGCAGGCAAATATTTCACTGTAAAAACAGAGTTCTCTATTTTTGCACGCATGTGTGCGTGCATGTTTGAGAAGACTAATTGAGGAAAAGCAAAACAAGAGGCACAATTATCCTACTTCACGCTGGTCTGACAGCACACTATTCACATAGTGTTTCTGATGTGATTTTCCAAACCTAAGATGTTGTAAAATAGACAGTTTGGCTCAGACTGAGCTGTGGTTATCATCAAATCCATGTTTCCACTGCCTGACAACTGGTAATCATGCCTGAGAGAGATGATATTAATGTGTTGGTGCATTTTTCTGGACGGTTATCCAATCAATGCGTGACTCATCCTGATACAGGGATATTCACATTGTTAAAAGATGGACAAGGCAGAACAGCAGCTTCCTCTGAAGGATTTTTAAATCCGTTATTTATGTTAAGCCAGTTTTTTTTTTTTTTGACTCTGTATGTTGGAAGTATATCCCAAAAAGTTTCCATGGAACACTATTTGTGCTTTTACTTAAATTTACTTTTTTTTTGCAATGTGTCTACTGTATCCTTTGGATCCGCAAGATTCGTACTTTGTTAAAATGCATTCAGCAACGTGTCACTAAAGCAGCAGCTTGACAGTTAAATATACTTTCCACTCCTTGTGCTCTTCTCCCAAAGAAATCCTGTATATTTTTTGTGAAGAATCCAGGCAATTCAAGGATAGAATAATGCTCCTTAGTATTTTGTTGAATTTAAAATATTCATTGATAATGAATTGAATGCATATGAATGAATTTTTAAATAATTCCTCATCATGCATTTACGTCGGTTTGGATCCCAAATATTTATTTTTGCCAAAAACTTGACTTGTGAATTCGGGATAACAGCTGAATATTGAAAGGAAACTCCTGCCAAGAAAATTACAGCAAAGGTTAAGGCCTTTTTTTTTTCTTCACCAAAGCCGACAAATTTTCCTACATCTTAAGGAAGTGGGCGGATTAGAGTAAAATTCGATAAACTGGTAAACAAGTTCATTTTTCTTTCTCTTTGAAGACATGCGTGTTAATTGGGAGATTGTCTAAATATTTATGATTTAAGTTATTTTCTTAAATTTGTTACATTTGTTGAACTTGTTATTGCGTACTTAGGAAGAGGAAAGAGCAACCAGCTGTTTCCATGCATGACAGGAATAAACGAGATGCATCTATTTGTGTACTATTTACAAATGGTTGTATTTTTTATTATGGTGCTATAATGTCTGAGTTGGATTTCCCTGCAGTTAGGAAATGTCGTTGAAGAAACTGCAGACACAAGCTTTACTTTAACCAATAACATTATTTAGATACCAGCATGCAAGAAACCTTGACCTTGAAAGAAATATGGGTCTGCCTGATTGCTCAACCATGTCAATAAGCTGGGTCTAAAATTAGAAAACTTGCATAATAATTCTCCGGCTCAATTGCACCCCCACAGATTGTCCTTTCAAAATTACATGCATACCAACACCATTGCATTAAGTGTAATTGAACCTGGTGTGATGTCAAGTGATGGGCACGTTTTCCGATAATGATGGCAATACTCCTTTTCATCTCATGTGGGACTGAATGCAAATATATCAGGAATAGTTAGGATTTGGTACCATGCTGATGGGCACAGGAGCAGGAACCTCCAATGCCACTCCACAGCCACTGCTGTATGCTTCTGTTGTTGCGGGCGAAGTTTTGAACGCTGTGACTCTCACTCTTTGGGCTGGGTAAGATTGATACAGCTAAGACATGCAGTTACTGATTAATTACTAGACTTAAGTTTAAGGGTCATGTTTTTTTTAGCTCCATGCAACGACATAGGTGTAACTATTTCAACACTAAAGAACAAGGAAAATGTTTTAATGTGGTGAGATAGATATGATCATTAATGCTGACCTTGTTTCAAAAAAACAATGCATATAACTGTTTAGATATTGCATATTCAGTTACAAAAACAGACAAGAAAAAATCCCAGAAGATGGATGGTAATAGTGGAAGGTGTTTGCTGGCAAACTAATTCATCATTTAGAGATGATGGGGTTTGCAAGTGTTTCAGTAGTCATAGGAGGTACATTTGGGATTTTTTAATCAGTGTTTTCACACCCGTTTATGTTCACAGCACAAAGAGTACGAAGATGTGATATTCACAGCTACATTGGCAGAGAGAGAAAATTAGACTTTGACATGTCCTTCATTAACAAAATGGAAACAAATGGAATACTTAAATATCTGAACAAAAGGAGATGAAAAACCTTGATTTTGTCACATTCGGTTACAGTATACATACAGCACAACTTCAGAGAAATTCAATCACTGCATTAACCCATCATGAATGAACCATGAACTGAAACTGTAGAAAGGGGGGGGTTTGGATGCAGATAAGAAAACAAAAGTGATGCAGTATGCACTGTAAATAATACAAAGTGCAGGGTGCAAAGACTGTTTAACAAGGTGATGATCATCCACATAAGTGAATAATCCACATCTACGCTGCTTATCCTGCAGGGGAGGGGGGTCGCGGGGGGGCCTAGAACCTATCTCAGCTGTCGAAGGGCGAGAGGCGGGGCTCACCCAGGGCCTCATGTAGAGACACAAAACATCTCTTATTCACACATCTGGGCAAGTCCCTGTGTGTACAATATATTGAACACACACAGTAACCCCAAAATCCTTTGCTAGTGATGTTTGACTTGAATCTACACAGTTAGTTGGCATGAAGGGGGTGCACCCTCAGCCTAATGGTTAGTGTTTAGAATGAATCCGCTGGGTTTCCCCTGTTCATAGCCTGTGGATAAAGATCAGCTCTAAATAAGCATAACCGTGAGAGCAAGCTCTCCTTGACTCTGATCCTCCATCATCAAGCACTTTGCAGCAACGTATGTCTATCGCAGATTAAAAAGAAAGACTAAAGGGAGTGATAGTTGGCCTCAGGGCAAATCGTGTCATGACATCTAAATTGACGCGCAAACTGCATGGTTGGCATCCCCAGGGTATGATTTAATACGTGACATGTAATGACTACACCTTCAGACAAAGGGAAAGGCAAAAAAAAAATAAATGCATGCTATTTTATGCACAAAACCCAGCTGAGAGATGCAATCTTCATTTCACTAATCTACAATTGGTACGGTGGGTGACGGTATGCACACCCGGGCGTTTTGCAGTCTGCCACAAAACACAAAGAAGAAGAAGACAAAGATTTCGAAGAAGAAGAGGCGCATGCGCAGTCGCGCCGACGGCTCTCTTTTGCCGCCCGTGCTCCCGGACGCGGTGGGCACCGCCACTTGTAGTTCTATGAGCGGCCCGCCAGACTGTGCAGCGGAGTCGTCGTCACTGATACGAACAGGCGTGGATAGACGGAGCAGCAATGGCAGACGAAAAGCCTAAGGTGAGGATGGGACGCTACGTGTGATAGTCCTTAACGTTATCGCAGCCAAAATTGAGTAGCGGAGTACAATTGTCGAGTAACAGACTTCCAAGGAAGAGATGAGGTCACACAATAACAGGCAGCAAGGGATGGCTAACTAGCGCGTTAGCAAGCTAGTCGGCGAAGTTAGCAGGAAAAGCTAACGCGGCTAAAGCGTCTTGGAACACGGCTGACATGAAGTAGACAATAAAAGCTGCTTCTCGAAAAAGAAAATTCTAATAGGCATGCCTTTTAGGGGTGCATCGTCATGACGAAGTCGCTTTCCATGTGTCGATTTTTTGTTAACGTTATGCACGTACCGGTGAGCGCGAAAAATTGGGTAAAGTGAAACGCGAAGACTCCGCAGCGCGACGTTACAATAGCAACGGGCCGAAAAGCGACGACTTGATTAGACCCCCGAACGGATGCATGCATAATCCGGCGCTGGTGGCTGTTGTGTTGTCATTTCCTGCATTTTAATATGAAATGGGACGTTTACGTTTCTGTTTTCATCCCCGTAAAACACCCGTTGTGTGTGAATTCAACCTAGGCCAGTGCCTGTGTACTTGCTCGGCTATGCTAAGGGTTCTGGATATAGTAACCCCCCCCTCTCCAGAAAGCCCATCGTCATCACCCCAACATCTGCACTCAATACAGCTGCGTCAAAACACGACGTACAGGCCACAAAAACACCACCTTCGGCCCAATGCATGGCGAAATCTTCGGCCTCTGCACGCACACATCATTTTGCACAGTGAAGAGAAAGGAGAATGCAGTTGAAGAAGTTAGACACAGTCCGATTTTGAAACTGCAAGGCATAAACGGGGCAAATGACATCATGCAAACTTGTTTTTTTTCTTCTTCAGGAGGGAGTGAAGACCGAGAACAATGAGCACATCAACCTGAAGGTGGCAGGGCAGGATGGCTCGGTGGTGCAGTTTAAAATCAAAAGGCACACTCCGCTCAGTAAACTGATGAAAGCGTATTGTGAACGGCAGGTGGGTCCCCGTCCACAGTGTTTCCATTTCTAGCCACTAATATTCATTTGCAGGTTCAAATGAGAAATCCAGGTTTGATATGCTGAGCCTTTGCTGAGATAGTGCCACTTTCTTTGACTTTTTTAAAAGGCAGAACCGAGTCAGTGGAAGAAGTTCAATAGCATTGAAAAAAGAGACAAAGTAGAAATGCAGCTACCCTAAATTGCCTGTTTTTTTCCAACTCAGAATAAATAATGCCTTTGTAGATGGAGAGATACCCTTCTGAGAGTTTGCCTTTCCAGATGTCACATAAAGAACAGCAAAACGCTATACCCCTACTATTTATATATACTGTTTTTTTAAACTGTCAGACAGGAGAGGAACCCATTGTGCACTATACCTAACTTTTAATTAATATTATAATAGTATGTTTAAATTTCAGTACAATATATTTACAGTAATGAAGACTGAATCTTACTTCAGTCAGAAGCTGAATTGTAAATTGATGTCTAAATATTTTACCCCAGAAAGCATGATACATGAGTGGAATAGTATCTAGGAAAGTACCACAAAAAAAAATTTCAAGCTGCAGCCCTAAGAATAACAGTAAAAGTATGTAATAAATATGTGTTGGTTGATTAAGCACCCATGAGTGTTTCTTATTTCACTCATATTCATGTGTCAATTTAATGCAATTTGATCGGTAAAGTTTGACCTGATAACTGTCTTGTTTTTTTCTCGCAGGGGCTATCAATGAGACAAATAAGATTTCGATTTGATGGTCAGCCCATCAATGAAACAGACACACCCTCACAGGTAAGGTTGCATCATCGAAACCTAACCAGTTCGATTTTGTATTTCAGTTATGTATACTTGGCACAATAGCCTTTTTGTTAGGGCTTAATTATTACATTTACTCAGTGGTTGCTAGATATCCAGTGAAATTGGCATTGAAACATCAATATAGATGAGTATGTCTGCTTTCATAATGTAATGGTGTTTTAGTGTGTGATGATAATCCACTATTATGCACAGGCGATGAATAAGTACCATTAAGCTAACAATGAACTTTTTTTTTCCTTTGGCAATTTTTTTTATGTATGTCAGAATATAGTCCCTTTCAAAAATTGTGCATGCGATTGCTACACAGTGTCCTTGTTGTTATTACTTGAACACAGTAAATCTATCAGTAACCCTCACCTAAATTGATTCAGGTCCTCCTTGGCCTTGTAACTAGTTGCAGGTTTCTTGCATAACATTTTGACTAAAACCAATAGATGATATCCATGTTAACATAATGAGATAAAATGTTCATTATCCACAACTCAAGATCTCAGATTTTAAATTTGCTTTTAAATATTTTTTGATAGTCAATTGTTATGAGTCAGATTCTTGAAACAAAATAGTCATAGTGCTCTAATTCTTAGGAAATGTGTATCATTTCTGTTTTTTCAATGTGGCAAAAAAATGAAACTGCGTGTATGTAGCAGATGTCATTTAAGCGTTTGCAATAACTGATCTGTTTCAGTTATTTGAAAATGGTTGTGTTGTAGCCCCAATAATAACTGCCTTTGACAAATATAGATAGTGATGTTATGCAGAGCATAGGGTTAGATGGAGGCAAATGATTGGCTGGGGCAACTCCTGTTGGGAAGAGTTAAAAAGAGGAAGATGGAGATATGATGGTCGACCCCACTCTTCATTCAATCCTTGCGTTCTATGTATAATATATCACATGGGATCACAAAGCACCAATATTCAATACCAATCTTATCTAGGTGTTGCCGGGGAGAAATGCAAACACAAATGTGCTGCCTTAAAGCAGTTCATGTTGGAAAATTATCGATGAATTGATGTTTTGTCCCGTTTTGCAACGTTTGTTTGTATTCATACCTGTAACTGTTAGAGCCTGACCTGACCTTTGAACTCTGTTGCAGCTAGAAATGGAGGACGAAGATACAATTGATGTGTTCCAACAGCAAACTGGTGGTTCTTCTCTTTAAAGACTGTTTCCTACAAACATCTCTACCTCCCCTCAATTTCCCTAAACATCTTTATTATGCCCAGTCTTCAAATGCTACCAGCCAGTGGAATACTAATACAAAATGTTCAATATCAGCAGCACACTTGTTGTGGGTGGGATTTTTTTTCACACTGTCATTTGTATGTCAATATGTCAAGAGCTGTGCAGTGTTGACAATGTGTTAGCTGCAGTGAGTGGAATGTGCCAGAGAAATTAAACTATCATCAACTGTTTTTTTTTTCTTTTGGCAGCCGTGGAAAGAGGATTCGGTCTTTGTTTGAGTTTTTACGCTTAGTCATTGAGATTTTGATTCTCCCAGAATTTTGTTATTGTTGTCAAGTAAGCCTGCATTTTAAATTCACCATCTGTTGTTATGAAATGTATTATTGGAATAAATTGAGTCTTTTTTTTTTTTTTACATATCTTGTGTGTTTTGTTTTTTTGAATGTACTATAAACCAGTGGAATTTGGAAAGTGGGTACAGTCATTTTTTGAAAATTTCTTTTTGCAATATAAAATTTGAACCCAATTGGTAACTCCTTTTCAAACCGATCAATTAAGATTAAGGATTGCTTTTAGTCAAGGCCCACTGGTGAACCTTGACTGTATTTGAAGTCATGAACTAACCTACCTCAAAACTACCATGTGTTTAACATGTGTGACCTACACACAACCAAGGGGACAATAATGCGGATTAAGGGGTTTTGGAAAATGATTTCCAACCATTGGTTTTCCCAAATTACCATAGTTAGGTTGCCACGTTTTTAATATCTAGATATGCTGTATCTCATCACCTTGCTTTTGAAAAAAATGGCAACTTTTTCCCCAAAAATGAAGTGATAGTGGACTTTTCTCTTAGCGTTGCACAATGTCACAGGACGCGTATCAAGAATGAACAAAATCTTGGATTTGCGAAACGCTGCATCATACAAGCGTACAATGTGCTACTGACTTCCGGTCAGTGCCAACGACGTAAATGCATCCATGAGAAAATGCCGTCCCTGCAATTATTTCTGCCTTACCTTCTGTCAAGTCAACAATCTTCACCCCAAAACGGCCGGAAGTACAGCGGCTTTCTAGCACCTTTTTTCAATGGACATGTTACAGTCTTATAGTTTTAAAAAATGTTGAATACTGATTCGATTCCATTGGCACTATCATTTGAATAAAACCAAACCTCGAATCTTACAGATCTCAAACATTTTTATTTTACGTCATGCTCAATATGGGGTTATTTTATTTTGGAAGCAAACCGGAAGTTATGGCTACCTTGCAGCACCGATGACATAACGCTCCTTCCATTGCGGGGAGGTTGACAGGAATCACCGGCTGGCTGTAGACAATGATGAGGCGGTGAAGTGCTGGAAATTTCAGTGTGACTCCCGTGTATCTCACTCTCCGTGAACGCCTTTTTTTCAATCCTCCTTGCGAAAATGACAACTACCACGACGTTTCAAGGGATGGAACCCGGCGCTAAAAACAGTTCCAGGTAAAAAAAAAAAAGGCGTTCAGTTGAGCCGTTGCGTTACGGCGCATCCAGCAGACACCCAACATGTCTTCTGCCGTTAACGGTTAACGGTGACATTATTTTCGACTGTTGTCCGTAACTGGCATGTAAACGCGTCGAAATGGTCTCAAACGTTGCCCGTTGTGTCGACGCAAACACAGCCCCCCGGTGCCACACCTACGGTATTGTTCGCTAAGATGGGACCCGTTTTCACGGTAAACGTTAAGCTAGCTCTTGATAGCGCACATGTGTTGTCTCCCCTTTGTAGGGACGCCTCTTCGGCTAGCTAGCGCACCGCATCCCACAGATACACAAGAAGGTTCGCGTTGTCTTTATCCTTTCTCTTTATTGGACCCCTTAATAAATGTATCAATTTGAAAAAAGAAATAAATCGATAAGAGTCACGACATCTGTCGTTCCAGCTGGGTGGGGCCCTGTGGATTCTCACCAACCGTGTCTGCCGAGTCTGCAGTGAGAGCCGTTAGCAGGTTGCACCTGCCATTCAAGAATACTGTGAAAGGATTATCTATAATGTATCTATCTATATCTGTCTATAATATATATATATATATATATACATATATATTATAGACAGATAGATAGATAGATATAATGTTCACTGCTCTAGTTGACATATTTGCACAAGGTAATGACGAGTTCACGAGTTCCCATCACAGAATCCCGGTAACAAATTACATTCTACATAATTAAAACATACTTAATAGCTTAATATTCCAAAATGTTGCTAGTAATTGATTTTAGCACTGTAGCGTGATATTTAAATATTGCACCACTTTTTAGTCCATATGCAGATATAATATATTTTTTAATCATATTTTTTATTCATATTTTTAATTCGATGCTGTAGCTGACATGTTTGCTCTGGGTGATGCACATATTTTGTCTAAAACCTTCATCATAGGATGCCGGTGAAACAACAAATGCTACATGGTGTCGAGAGAACATATATGAAATACAAGTCCAGTATTACCATGAAATAACATTTTTACATTACAGTAAATATTCCTAAAGAGGAATTTTGAGAAATACCCTCTTTAAAATATTGATATCAGAAATCATAGACTAAATTGTTGCTAGTAATTGTTTTTGTCTCTGATGTGTTATATTCAGATGCTCTTTTTAGTCTCTCTCTGTCTCTCTATTTTTCTCTAATATACACACACACACACGCACATATATGCATATATATGTGCGTGTGTGTGTATACATTTTATAAAAATATTTCAAATTTGCACTAGTTAATGAAGATTTTCTTTAAAATCTTCACATGCCTCAGGTAAGAACACATATAAAACCCATGTCTAGTGTTACCATAATATAACATTATATATGTTCCAGTAATTATGCTCAGTTGTAAATTGCAAGGTATTAGACAGCTTCTGTTTAAAAATAGTAATTACTGGACTGTCAAAATACAACTGATTCTTATATGCTACATTTTCAAAACACAAGTTCAGTGTTTTTGTAAAATCCCACATATGTTTCAGTAAGTACTGTAAATGCTGAGAGAGAGAGAGAGAGAGAGAGAGAGAGAGAGAGAGAGAGAGAGAGAGAGAGAGAGAGAGAGAGAGAGAGAGAGAGAGAGAGAGAGAGAGAGAGAGAGAGAGAGAGAGAGAGAGAGAGATTATAGTTGTCAATTTTGCACTTGATGAGGATTTCCTCTTATCCATCATTGGATGCCAGTGAGGCTTCACATGCTACATGGTTCGAACACATAAAATACACATCCAGTATTAATATAACATTTATACTTAACAGAAGTTTTCTAAATGGTGAATGGCGATTTATTCATTGATCCTTTTTTAAAATATTGAAAGCACTAGTAATTGTATTTGGCTGTGTTGTATTAGATCAGATCAGAGTCAACTTTATTGTCTTAACACATGTAAGGATAGAGAGTAACAAAATGCAGTCAGCATCTAATCAGAAGTGCAAAAAGCAGAAGTGCATATGTACAGAATATGCAGTATTTATAAATAAATGCAGTATTAAAGAATAAATGCAATTTTAGTTATTTATTTTTTACAGCAAGTACAAGTAAAGGTGGATAAAATATCAGCAAAATATGTACAGCTCGTGAAAGTATGATGGATAATTGCTATGTGCAGATTGTGCATAAATAGGTAGCGATTAGTATGATTAACAGATGGCAATATATGGATGGATCTATATACATACAGATGTCTTATACAGTAACTTAGTTACTGTATAACTTTTATATTGAGATGCCATATATGTGTGTGTGGGTGTGTGTGTGTATTTTTCTTCAATTTACTCTGACTACTGTAGACATCATATTTGCACTCTGCAATGAAGATATTTTTTTTAAATCTTCCATCATAGGATGCCTGTGACAACTTACATGCTACATGGCTAGAACATATATAATAGACAAGTCTGCTTTTATTATTACTTTTTACACGTTACAGCAAGTATTCATTTTAAAATATTAAAAGGGCGACTAATTGTCTAAATGTTGCTGGTAATTGTTTTAAGCTTTGTTGTATTATATTGATTGTACCACCTTTTAGTCTAAACCTTGCTGTTATAGACATTATCATCACAGTTAATATCCACTGAAGGATTCTTCCACCAAAACATCGCACATGGTCCCAACATTCAGTCTTTTTAGGCTTTCCTTGTTAACCAGGTCAATGTTTTTCTCCAGGGTGCTGCGCCCTCCTGGTGGTGGATCCAACATTTCCCTGGGTGCAGAGGAGGAGAAACCCCCTGTCCGGAAAAACAAGATGGCCTCCAGTGTTTTCGCGGAGCCAGAAGACCCCTACGCTAATCGAAGGAACAACCCGCCTGGTACACCTTGTTGCTTTCTATCATCCTGTCATCCACACCAGTTGAACAAAGTTGAACAACGTGGAAAGATCCGAAGGGACAATGTCTGGAGATCCTTTTTTTTTCTGTTTTCTGTTGCTGCCTTGTGCATAATCCAGCTTATAGACAGGCGCTCAGACAAATCAAAAGGACTAGTATGTTTGAAATATATACATTATAATGAGCATAGAGGATAGTTTGATGGAGAAAGATGATTTGCCGTGGCGACGCCATGAAAGGAGAAGCCGAAAGGAAAAGAGGAAAATGACAGAATATCGCAGACACCATATTATCCACTGTACATGAATGTTTTATGAGATAGACATTTCAATATCCCGGTCGTCTAAATTTTCAGAGATGATACCCTTTATCTGTTTATTTACAGGTGTTGCGGTGTTGACATACACAAACAACCGGGACAGGTCTTTTAGTGATGTCCTCTTTGCACATTTAGCCAATCATCACCTCAAATTATTACTCGAAATGTGAGTTTATCATGCCTCAAATGATTCAACCCATGGGCCTCAACAACCCTCTCACTACATCAAAAACAAATAACTGAAATACCATTGATTTAAAAAACAAACTTTTACTATTTTGCTTATTTAAAATAAGGTCTGAACCATCCACGTCAGACATCTATCCATTTTGCCCCATTTGACTTCATGTTAACTTAGAAAATGCTTATTTTCCTGCTTTTCTGCACCTCTTGTGTCCTATGATGGAATTGCTGCTAAATATCATATTTGGGGGAAATTTGGAGTCTCTGCAGGAAGTGGTTCGGTTTGATAAGGGTTTTCTAAAATAAACAGAATTTTAATGAAGCGCTTGCATCCTGTACTGTCAACAGGGATCGCTAATACTGAAATGGTAAGTGAGGCTTTGCCACACTGGGGGATAAGGAGGTTTGCTTCTTCTTCCAGGTGGAAAGCCCACTGGCGTCCTGTGTGGCGAGCCGTCAGCTCCCCTGAGAAGAGGAGCAAACCATGGCATAAACTACACTGCAGATGCCTCCACCACAGTAAGTTGGGGCCACAGACACTATTGCTTCACGCGCACCAACACAAACATTGAATTACTTCGCCATTAAGGAAACGTAGCAGACCTGCCTCCCACGAGGGGGGGGGGGGATTAGATGTTTACTTATTCCCTTTCAACAGGTAAATCCAAACCCTGACATGTATCGGCTAAACATAAACAAATGTGATGCTCTGGTTAGCGGGTGTTAGCTGCTTATCCCAGGCTGATTTATTAACTTTGTATGTGTTTATATGAGTGCTTCTCAATTATTTTCTGTTACGCCCCCACTAGGAAGACGAAAGCATTTTGCCCCCCCACTCTCCGCCGCAACTATAAATAGTATAAATGTCTATAAAACTGTTATACACACACCTCTCCACAACATTGTATCCTTATCAACATTAAAGAAAAGAAAAAAGAAAGAAATATAGATCAACCTGCAAGTAAGAATAACTTTATTAACATTTATTAACAGAACAGTGCTCGCTGGTTTACCGAAGTATGTTTCACAAAGTGGGATGATTGTTAGCAATATTCAGCATGTCTTCACTGAAGAAACTCAAGCGGCTTAAATATTTTTTATGGTGTCTCTTGAGGGTTTGTTCATTGCAATTCACATTTCCTGCTCGGTGCTGTGTGTGCGCATGCTTGATGCAAAAAAGAAAAGAAAAAAAAAAAAAAGATTAGTGAAGGTTGAAGGTTAAAACAATGAAATGGCATTGATTCGGGCCCCACGAAAATGTGATCTAACATGTGAATTTTTTCATAAAATACTGACCATTCATATCAACTGTCTCTTTTGTCTTCATTACCAAAGGATGGAGACAACTCTGTACACGACACCGGTAAGAGCTTTTTCAGATTCCTGCTCGTCTCGAATACACCTTGAATCATTGGATTGTTGCTAAAAAGCCTTTGCTTTAACGACTTTCTACACAGGAATTAAAAAAATGGAAAATTAAGCAAAAGTTAAGTGGAAAACACTCGCAAAGGCACAGCTATTGTTTTCCATTTGAAAGTGTTTATGAGAATGCAGCTGAATACAGTGAAGATTAATTCTGTCAATATGAGGCAGGATATGAAGAACGGATTTATTTGTGCTAAATGAGCCAGGCTGATTCTAGTTGTGGGTTTGTTCATTATTTTCTCTCTCTTCTTTTCATTCTTCTTCTTAGAATTATGGCCATTTATCAGAAGCCAACTGTTAACAAAACATGAGTGCTTTTCTGCCTCACCCAGTTGCTATAGTTGTGCACTTCCTGGTTCCTTTGTTACTTTAACATTTCACGTGTTATTTCCTTGTGTGAATTTCCAAACTCACACTAATCTCTTCCTCTGGCTGTAAAGAAAACAGTGTCGCTGAACCAGAACCTGCTGCGGAGCATCACGACGAGGCCCCCATGGCCGACGACGCCGGGGCAGGATTACCCTCTGGCCGCAGGAACCCCCCGGGGGGGAAGTCGAGTCTCATCTTGGGTTGAAAGCCTCCCCCTCTTTGCCTCCACCCATCTTCGAACTCTGTTTTTCTTTTTTCTCTTTCTCCCCCCTTCCAAACAATGAACCCCCCCCCAGCTCATTTGTCTCAGCCACAGGAATCACATCCGTCATGAACATCTGTGTTCTCCATATCCCAAGTGCATTGTTTTGATACCTCCTCTTTGAAAACTGTTTTTGTACTGTTTTTATTATTTATTTCTTTTGAGAGAAGCACTTTATGTATTTCTAAGTATACGATTCAACGTCTGCCTTTGCCCCCGGGATGACCTGCTGAGAAGGTCACGATGATCACATTTCTCATACCAACAGCACAAACTAGAGCCAACCAGTTCTAGAGCGCAAGCTAGGTAGAGCTGTTACATCTGCGGCATGTTTAGTTGTGATCCATTTGCATGCACATCCGGTTTGTAAAGTATGAAAGTGAGAAGAAACATAACTGTGAAGCTTTTTTTTTTCTATTCCTCTGACAGATTATTTGCGTTGGTCATAAATTGTGGGAAAACGTTGTATTGTTCTTGCATGACGTTGAAGTCTTTGTACTTATTAGAGTATTATAATCCACACAGGGGGCACATGGATTTTCTGCCATTTTTATCTGAAGTGTTGTGAACCCGTGTCTTCAGAACGCTGTCGGTCCTATATCAGGTAATGTATCGAAAAAGATCCCCCGCCCCCTCACCATATCGCTGTTGTCGAGCTTCGGTTAATTCGACGTTAGTGCCATGTTTATGAGCGCCACGTGTTTTTTGTATGTGAAATGTCCAAAAAGAGCAAGGGGGGGGACTCGCGGCGAGGTCGGCCCGACATCCACCGACTTTACGCGGAAGACGATGGTGACCCGACGGTTTAATCTCGTCCCGTGACCAGTGGGCCACGACTCAAACATCCCACAGGGCAGAACACACCAGGAATGGTTTTGGATGAGGAAGTTGGAATCGAAATTCACAGAAACGGTCAGTTTGATAGGAAAGCACGTGATGAACCACGTCACAATTGGCAAACGACCAATAATGGTGTCAGCTCTTGACGAAAGGGCCAGGATGTGGGAGGAGGGCTCCGGGGTGCCTTATTCCCACGGTGTCACAGACCATATAAAACAAAACCAAAAATTCTCGATCCGAACCAGTGCCTGCTTAGTCTTAAGGCAACAACACCTCTGTAAATGATCCCAAAATTTCACAGCAGTATCATCGAAACCAGTCTCCCCTGTAAGCCGATGGAATGTCACCTTGCCTGACTCCTGCTGATGGTTTCTGTAAACCACGTTTCAATTTGACAAGTGGCCTTATTACAGCCTTGTTTGTGAGTGATCCTGATCTCCCCTCACTGGTCGTATACATTAGTCCTTTTGAGCGAGGTCACATTTCCTCGCCCTGCCCCCTATTTTTTTTTTATTGTTTTTAATTTTTTTGGTATTTCATTTTATTTTCTAATAATTTTACAAAATCACCTGTGTGAATCTTGTGTCAGCTGTTAATCTACAACGTAATCTCCACCCATCCCACCAGGCGTCCTCCGCTCACTGTCGTTGCTGGATAAGTCACTGCAGAGATTTGAATTGAATAGAAATAAATTTAAAAGAAACAGAAAAAGGCACAAGTGGAACATTAAAATCACTTTTCCATACGACGAATCTGTCCTTGTCTATTTATCAAGTCGATTCCGGAATTGCCAGCTCCTTGTTTGGTCATCTTTAAAAGTGAAAGTGCTCAGTTATACTCTCGTCCTGCCGGCGCGGTTTGGGCAGTCGGACTCAGCGGGTAAGTCAGCCGGACGAAGCGCGTACATGGCGATCGGATTTCTTTTCCATGCACACTTTTCCTCGTGTTGGGATGTACGAACACGTTAGTTATACGGAATCGATTCCGACATTAGGGATAAAGTGAATGTTTGCGTTTGTTAGTTTCTATGTGGCGTAGACTTTGTGTGTGTGTGCGACATGAGAACGAGAGACTGGTTTGTTTTCATATAACGAGCAGGAATGAGTTGTCTGTGAATTTTGTTGCTTTATATGGTGTGAAGGAGAGTCAATGATATGTTTCTTTATGATGTGCGAATGGTTTGTTTATATAAGACGTGTGAGTGAACTGTCCATCCAACATTTAAATGAGAGTGAATCGTTATTTCTTGATATGACAGATTGGATGTGGGTCTACTCCGTGTGAATGGTTTCCTCTCACTGAGGTGTGAATGAGAGTGAATTTTGTTTATCAGGTGTGAATGAGTAAATGATTTGTTTCTGTATGATGTGTGAATGGTTCCATTTAGATGATGTGAATGAGTGAATTGTCTATATGACTTATGAATGATAGCGTTATGGGCTGTCTCTGAATTACATGTGAATTGTCCATATGACGTTTGAATCAGTGTGAATAATGTCTTCATAACGTGGAGTGAATGGTTGTGATTCTATACAATGTCTGAGTGAGAATGTGAATGAGTGAATTGTCAATATGACGTGTGAATGAGAGAGTGAGCGGCTGGAGGCCCCATGAGGTAATTGCAACTGGTACGGGATCAACCCACCTTGTCACCCCAAGATAAGGATAAGCGGCATAGATTATGAATGTGTGCATGACTAGATTGTGCTGTTTCATGGGGAGAGTCTTCCCAGGATCTTTCGTATCGATAGCCATCCAAAGTCCAGTGTTGATGCAAGTCTTCTATACATGTACACTTGTGGTGCACGAACCCGTGCTGTACCTTTGCCAGTGGGATGGCAAAATGTGGAGGCATAGTCAACGACTCTGCTCGTGCAGTTAATCTCTCTCTGAGGTTTTTTCGGTTCACTGAACATTTTCAACACTTGTGACTTGAATTAATGAGTATTATCCTCGAGGATACATGTACTTTACTTGCCTATTGCAGCTTTAGTTTGCCGCATTATTGTGCTGGCTTAGATAGTTTACCGTAGTCCAGCTGGTCAGGCTGTAGATAAGATGGTGAACTTCTCATGCACTGGGACATGTATGGGCTCACATGTATGGTTAGGTCTCAGGATGGCGACCAAAACCTGCCCTTATTAGAAATACTGCCAATATTAAAATACTGAAAGTCTATTTCTTGACATACTATGATTTCAGGCAATGTGGTCATGGCGGCGAAGGGTATCACCTTCCCCCTGTTCATTCTAATCTGCTTCCAGGCTCTGAATGGACAAGCCGCAGGAACAGGTAAATTCAACTGTAATCTGTTCACTTTTAGAAGAAAAATCAAGTCTTTTTTGCTTTGTCACTTTTTCATTTGATTTCTGATGTTTTGGTTTTTTTTTCCTCCTGTTTTCCTGCAGTTTTTGTAGAGGCGGAATGCGAAAGTAAAATCCACGTGGAGTATGGTCAGCAGTCAATTTTGGGTTGTAATATCAAAACTTCCCAAGAGGCAGAAAACAAAAAAATCTCGTTTGTATCTTGGACAAAAAATAATACTCTCTATGCACTTTTTGAAGAAGGGAAGGTCAAAAATCCTCTACCAGGCCACAAGTTTGCTGAGAGCTTCTGGACCAAAGATAGCTGCAATTTATCTCTGATCATTGACAAAACTGCCATAAAGGACAGCGGACAGTACCATTTCTCTGTCATCACCACCTCAGGAGCCGACTCTAAGCTCATCGACCTGAGTGTCACAGGTAAGTGTTATTTGACAGTCACCTTCTGTAGTGGACCTTCTATAGTACATTGGAAATTCTATAAAATTTCCAATGCACATGCTTATAAGTAAGGGGGAATCTCTGGCTGCCCATGTTGACCTTAATAGAAGGCAAGAGTTACTGCCTGTACTGGAAAGGAAGTTGTTGCAGGAGCCGGTGTATGGCACCTTAGTGTCGGGTAGATGCTTCTGTCTTCTTCGCCAAAGCGAAGCATCTCCCTCCGTCTAACCCTCCTCCCGCACAGCAACTGACTTTATGTCTTCTTTCCTCTCCATTCATAATCTCTTCGGTCTTCTGTTTTTCTGATGATCTCATTCTTGATCCAATCTATCTGACTCGCCCCTTACTGTTTATTCCCGAGTGTCTCTAAACTAACAAACAAACACATCTGCCCTCGCGTCTGTCTTCTTCACATCCTCCTTTGTTGACTGATGACCTGAAGCACTTAAAATCCTCCACTCCTTGTAACCTCACAGTTCCTCTTGGGTCTTTCTCAGGCACACACATAGTCCATCTTGCTGCAAATAACCTTGGTTCCTCTCCTCCCCAGAAGAAAAAACAGAAACATGGGTAATATGTAGTGATCCCGGAGCCACGTGTGTTTTATTTTAGAGCCTTTCTTTTTCATTACTCCAGTGGATGATCCTGTTTGCTTCACATTCTGTCTTCACAGCCAAATACGACAAGCCAAAGATTCGTCCCAAAGCTACCAAGAATAAAGAAAATGCTCAGTTCACATTGTCCTGCAACGCTGACGGTGGCTACCCACAGGGTCGACTTGAGTGGTTTGACGAGGACCAGAAGAAAATAGTAAACGCCTCCAAATATGAAGCCAGCAGGACAGAACATGACCTGTTCAACCTCTACAGCGAGATGACTTTGTCGCTAGAATCCATCTCATCCAAATATTCCTGCCGACTGTGCAGTGAAAGCGGACAGCAAGTTGACGAGGAAGTATTTTGCGTGGACAATGAACCCGAGCTCAGAGGTATATCTTGCTACTCCTCATTACTTTTAGACCAGGTTTCGTTATTCCTTATATGCAGAAGTTTACTGAACTGGCGTGACTAGTTTTTTGAGATAATGATCGAGTCATTATTAAATGTTTTGAAACAACAACCATGAAACTTGAGATTACTCAGGATAAAAGAACTCGCAACACGTTGGGGAATTTTTAAGGCTCCGCTCTTGGGAGGAATCATCTCAGATGCTCCCCCAGGCACAAAAACGCCCCCGGACTGTTCATGTCCACATGCCTGAAGAAGCAGAGGAATTGACGTGGGGTTTACTTGAATAAAATGTGAGGAAAGCTATTGCTACAAAGTTTCAACCCATCGAGCGCCTCATATTTCAATACGGCAATATAAAAAATAAAATAAAAAAATGAAGGCTGTCTCTTGAGCCTGGTGGTCCATGACTTGATCCTTCTATATCTTTCCCTGGGTGGAAAAAGTGCAAACATATAAACGTCCATGAATTTGTGCTTCACAATGTCGATCTTCTCCAATCAGCCAGAGATAAAATGAGTATTTTTTTTCCTGGCTTTCGCCAACTCTCCTCCTCATCCAATGCGCATGCTGATGTGCGAGCTGTCTTGTGTGTTTGAAGAAATGTTACCTGCCATTCAGGGGACCATGTTCGGGAAAGATTCATAATGTGTTTTTTTTTCTTTTTTTTTTTCTGCAGGTCAGAGACAGGAGAACCAAGGAAGGAATCAAGAGCTCTTGTACGCCAAAGTAGCTGCTCCTCTGCTGGTTATCGGATCCCTGATTGTGGGATTGTTGCTTCTACTGCTGTATAAGAGGCATTCTCACCGTGAGTACCGCGACACACAAGTATGTATGTCAAGTCATGATGCGTCACAATCAAGTCATGGCAAGCACGGAAAAGTTTTGACAACATCTTTCATGTTAGAGATCTTCACATGCTACTATTCTCTGGCAATTAACTTTTCAATATATCTGCTGCATCTCGCTGACAATGTGAAACTCCTGCCGGCGTTTGCTTTGTATCACATCGTGCATCATGTATACAGTGATGTATTCCCGCCCCTCCTCCCCAGCGTGACCCATATTTAAAATGTGTTTCAGGTGGAGATAGAACTGATCATATACAATACGCTGCAGGTAAACTACTGTTATTTGGATAGACTTTTGTTTCTTCTGCAGAAATTTCATAAAGTTTTTCCTTCCAGGTAAACTACTTGATGTGCCTGAACAGCCTCTGCCCTGCCCTGCCTGATGGAAGGACTCGTCCCCCTACTTATCAGAAAGACAATATCAGTTACCTTCCTTCGTAGGTCTGCTTAACCTGTGCCAATAGCTGATTGCAACCTGCGGTGCGTTATTTGGGAATTATCTTTATGGATGCATTTCACCAGAATTATTGACAGCTTTTCTGTCACACAACCTTTCTCAACACACAATCAGCACATGTAGTACTCGCATAAGTAAACACACAGCTGTGACAATATGGCAGAACCATAAAATTAAATACTTTGAGCTGTTTGCTGGGTAGCCCATTCCTGATCATTTCAGGCAAAAAGTAGTTTATCTTTCACTCACACATTGAATGACTTCCCCATTCCACCAACCGCTAACCCTGGTGCAACTCATCAGTGGCCGTTGGTTGGCACCTCTTGAAAATGTAATACCCGCTTTGGGAAACAGTGGCCTTGTTACGAAAAAGCCCTGTCAGTGCCTCAGACGTGTTCGCCGGGCTTTTGCAAAAGTGCTGTCGTGTAAACATTTAAAGGTCTTTCCAACTCAGTGGACGATGTCCTTGTCGTGCAGGTCATGAAAGGACGGTTCAAAACACGACTGTCAGGATTCCCCCTCTGTTATAAGTCATGAACTTCACCCTCACTGCTACTTTCTAGCTTGCTGACTGCAAATATGTCAAGATAACTGTTTAACAACATGTCACTATTATACAAATGTTATTGTAATAGCTCAAGTGCATACATATCAAGTTATCCATTGTATTAGCCCTCTTGGAAGAGCAGCAGCTACAGATTCTTCTCTCAATTCTTGTCCTTCTTTCCCTCCCAGCTGTGAGCTGGGAATGAATCACTCTAAACCAACGAATAACTCAGTAGCCCAGAGTAGCCCTCCCTGCTCTCAAAATTAACAAATCGCCCAGTAGTCTAGAGCAGCTTTTCCCGCTCACTAAATGAACGATTCATTCAGTAGCTCGGAGTAGCTCAGAAAACTCAAATGACTCAAAAGGCCGAATCTCTTGGGTGAGTGACTCCTATAAACGCCAGTCAGTAAAAGTAAAAGTAAAAGAATCTAGTTTCCCCGAACCTGCCAACCCCTGTTTAATCTGGCAGCAGGACACACACTGTTCTCTAAACAATAAATTCCCAGCATGTGCAATTTCCTATGTTCCTCGGGTCTTTAGCCTTTTTGATAAACATCACGGAACGAGAAAGAGAAAGAGAATGTGAAAGAATGTCTATATAATTGCGGGTATTTCATCTCTGACTATTAACAAAACTGAAAGTGTTTCCAACAAAGATGATGGACCGCTATTCTGGATCGATGCCATAAAAGAGATTATTGAGAGACAGAAGCGGCCTATTTTAATTCAAAATGTATTTGAAGCTGTGGAAAAGCATTGATATGACATCAAGTGTTGCTCTTATCCACTTTTATTTGGAGAACATTACCGTGGATCTCAGACTGACTGGACGAGCATCCTTTTTCAGTTCTGTGTTTGTCATGCTGGTTTCTCATGAGTTAAGTTTAAATTCACTCCTGCCGTCTGGAAAATATTGCTGAGCTAAGTCCATGAGAAATTTCTGTTCCTCTCCTGCCTTGGTTTGCAGCTTTGTGCTGACGGTTTTTCAACAAGGGTTTGTGCTCCTGAAACTGAAAAGAATGTCCCTCATGACTTCCTGATTTGTCTGCTTTGCGCCATAAAGATGGTGGCGTGCCAGTAAGATGAAAATGAGGTCTGAAAACAATTACGTGGAAAAGACTAGAGGAATGATCTAGTCAGTCTGTTTTAGATATGATATTGATTGATCCCTCTTAATGTGATTCTTACTTTTGAAAATTATTTTTGTACACTGAAATAAAACACTATAATCTCTTTCTCAATTTGGTGTTTCTGCGTCAAACTCAAAACGCCGTGTTTATCAGCACCGCAAGGGTCATTTCAACACCTCAGCAGCTGAAAAACTAGAAATATTGTATATGTTTTGTGAAATAACAATGACTGGACAAGAACAGTGTATGTAAAACCAGATACAAAGGGCAGAGTGCAGTGTGTTTTCAAATGATTTATAATAATGCATGTCATCACTATATACGGTGGCAGTTTTTCACAGTGGTCAGCACCTCCACCTCACAACAAGAAGGTCCTCGGTGGGCCTCCCAAGTTCTCCCCGTGTCTGCGTGGCCATTGGAAAGAGGAACTGTGACAGTGAATGCTTAAAGGCCCTTATATGGTTATATTTCTCTAAATGAGGTGAATGAGTGAATGGTTAAATGCCCATATAACAGATTTGAACGGTTGTATGTTTCTATAAGTGACGCTGTGATCGACCGGCTGCCGGTCCAGGGTGACTTTCAGCATCTCCGCGACCCCACATGCAGGATAAATGGTAGATAATGAATGAATGATTAATGTTTTTATTTGTTAGGAATTTTCATGCTTTATTGTCAATGCATTTGTTACTTACAGATGGGATAGGCATAATAATATATATAATATAATGATGCACTGTTAGTATTATTAATGTTATTTCATTGAGTGTCAAGAACGGCACCTTCAAATAAAATGCATTATTATTATTATCATTATTGTTTTTATTATGTGATCTTGGTAGATTATAGAGGAAGAGATTAGATAATAGATAGATCTTACCTTTTTAAGCTTGCTCATGTCATTCCAGTGCTTAGCTTCCAGTGGGTGAATGCTGACACTACTTGCTGCTGCTGCTAGCTGGGTACGTCTTGTGTATACCTCTAAAATTTATGCCAATAGTTAAAAAAAGGTGCACAATATGAATAACATTTTTTCTAAATCCATGTTTAGACCAAGCTTTCAAGGTTACAATTCTCTTTTTCAAATCCGTTGTGAAACTCAACAATCTTTCACTTTCACCAAGTCCCTAAGAGGGGGCGACTGACGCACAGGAAGAGAAGCGAAGCGGCTGAGAAGTATGAACTGTAACCCAACTGCTATTTGAAACACAGTGTGAAATGTTTCAACCTTCAACCATATTGTAATTCACTTGATTTGATTTGATTACTTTTTTTTCATTGTATGTTCTCATATCTTATGCTGCTGCTGCCAAATAATTTCCTAATCTTGGGATCAATAAAGTGCATCCCATCTCATCATCTCATGTACCTTTTTCACAGGATATGCTTGGAGAAATTACAATAGAAAATACGCCAAAAACGTCCCTGGTTCGATTCCGACAGGGGGTCTTCCTATTTGCATGTTCTTTCCTCCCGGAGTCCAAAAGCATGCAAGTTTCAAGGCCCTAAATTGACCCTAAATTGACCCAGACATGTGAATGAGTGAACTGTTAAACGGCTTTATATAACAGTGAATGGTTGAACGTGACAGCTGGGATGACCCTGTGTGCAAAATAAACATTTAAAAGGATGGATGGTTATGAATGAATGAATGAATGAATGAGGTTAAATATTTTAATTTGTTGTGCATTGAATGCATGTTTTATTGCCATTGCATTTATTTACTGCATTGAAATTGCTCTTTCTTTTTTACAATATTGATTATTTTCTTTTACACAACCAGGTATTCAGACCACATGACAACACATGAATTCATGCACATCAATTTCACATTTTTACAAAACAAACCAGTGGAAGAAGTGTGCTATTTAACCTATCTAAAACAAAAAAAAAAAAACAGCACAAAAAAGTGCAGAAAAACTGCCTTCAAACATCTGAGAACCACAAGGAAATTACTTAAAAGAGATACATCTGCACGTGAAGCGTGTGTTTCTGTGTGTGTGTGTGTGTGTGTGTGTGTGTGTGTGTGTGTGTGTGTGTTTGTTTTGAGAACCCAAAGAGAATGCAGTCAGTGTCACAGAGGTTGAAGAAGATGGTCCTCTGCTGGTTTGTGTTCTTACTCTCTTTTACTCCCAACACAGGTACGTCCATTTTACTCAAACTGGTACGTTGAGAGAATGAAAGTGTAGCTGTGAGTGCAAATCATCTTCTTTTTCTGTTCCAGCGGCGGAGAAGTCAATCTGTCGAAGGCCCGGAGAAAACGTCACTCTGCTGTGTTCCTCAGCGGGATGCGACCGCAGCACCAAGGGCTCTGTTGGGATGTACCTCTACTGGGAGTTCAGGCAAAAAGAGTCGGTGATATACTATCACAGGTTCAATAATGAAATCACTCCGGGTGAAAGATACATGAACAGGACGGAGTCCATAGGGTGCCTGGATAACCACACCACCACCATCAGCCACCTAACTCAGGACGACTCAGGCTTGTACAGCTGCGTCTACAAGTGGTTTCCCACCGGCGAAGCCAAGTGCAACATCTACGCTGTGGTTGTGGAAGGCAAGTTTTCCTTTCTCCCGTCACGAGCTGGCGTGCAAAATCAGTCCTGTTGCTTGAAGTCATTCCTTGGCTGAATATTTTACAACCAAAGCTATTTTATAATAGAAAAAGTGAGACTGTTTTCACACCATTCAAGATTGATCATATTAGTTTTTTGCTTTAAATAGGCAGCGAAGATCAACCAAAACCCAGGGGTTTGACTTGTCAGAGATATCATTTCTTACTAAAAGTCATGATGGTATTAATGCGGTTCAAGGCAATTTATGTGATTCGTTTCTTGCAAATGATGACCTCAACTCAAAATTTAACTCAAGACAGATTTAGAAATTAAGGAAAAAAAAAAGTTATTTTTCTGGTCCCTGGCCTCAACTGCTGCAGAATATAGTAGTGGGAGAGCTGACCGAATGTCTGGGTTGTGAAGCTTGCTATATTTGAGAGTAAATTCTCCAAGGAATTCAAACTGCAAGAATCTGCAAATGGGTTATGTCTGGAACTTTTTTGAGCTACCTGGACAAAAATTCCCATATCTCCATGTCATGTTGCAGAGCAAAATATGTGATTACTGCGCTAATTGTATTTTTCTAACTTGACGGAGGGCTTCAAATGACATAAAAATACTGAAAAAAACAGGCTTTCCCGTCACGCTTAATGTTAATATTTCAACTTGAATATGTAATATTTCTCCCTACAGAGCACCAGCCTGTGATTGATAAACTAAAACAAATTAACCGATCAATACCGGCTGTCCCGTTGACCCTTCAGCCGACCAAAGTCCCTCATCCTCAGTAAAACAGTTTTTTTTTTGGTTTTTGAATATCTTATTTAATATGTATATTGATATATTTATTTAGGATGTTATTCATTTTTATTTCTATATTTTACACGCAAAAAGCATCTCAGTAATCTAAGCTATTTTTGAAAAACCTATGAGCTTAATTTTTTAACATTTTTTATGAGAAATAACGCCCCTTATCAGAATCAGAAACAACTGTATTGACCGGGTGTATTTTGGGGTGAAAAAGAACATTTCACACAATGCAAAGTGCAACGTCTGGAAAAGGAACAATGACGTGATGAGAGATATCATTGAGGCGGAGCAGAGATGAGGCCATTAGATAAATAAGATAAATAAAGCAATGCAGACGTCATAGTTTCATACTCCCACTGCCACTCTTGCTGTGATAACCATTCTCAATGTATGTTTGTGACTAAGGCGTTTATCAGGATGCAAAGTTCCCTTGTTGGCCATCTTGTCTCTTCTGCATTTTCACACAGACGCGGAGGAGCGTTCTCCTCCTCCGGATAATCCCAGTTTCAAGCAAAATTCCTGGGTCGTGCTTATTATGGTCTTGTCCGTCTGCATCGTCCTGCCTGTTTCCTCCATGACTCTGCTGATCCTCTACAAAGTAAGCTCCCCCCGCATTTTACGATAATTTCAGGTCTCAAAAGTGTTCGTATTGTCACGTGCCGCATCCTGCGACATCGATGTAACACCTTCCTACCGTTGGTTTCAGCTCTTTGAGATTCAGTGTTCTCAGACGATAAATCGAAACCGCAGAAGGCCCCAACCCCCGCGTCTGTATTGCAGGGAGGCGAGAATGCGGCGCCCCTGTTCGTATGCATACAAAGCTTACAGTGATGTTCTTTCCAACCGCAGGGCAGAGAGAGATGCAAGAGGAAAAGAACCCAACAGGTCGATTACGTGTACGAAGTCATGACCAGGGACGGGACTTCCTCTCCCGCGTATCCCGGGCAACCTTTGGAATTGATGTGATTGTCCTTTTGTAAGCGGCCCTCTTTTATTCAGCCGGTAGAAGGTTGGTCATCCCGTTCTTGTTCGCGAGCGAGACGCTGAACCTCCGGTTGCCTTTGCGTGGCAGTTCCGGTGCCATCGCTGTTTGAGTGTGTATGTGATTGCTATCTAGTGGAAATCGCTTTGAAAAAGGCCGGATGCGAAAGCCCGGCTGGGTTCCTGCGCCGTCGCCACCTCAATGCCAGTATGCAATGGACAAAAGTGAAAGTGAAAGACAGGAGTTACCGCCGTCAAGGTGTTTGAACGTTGCCTTGTGGGATCTTTTCAAGTGAGAAAACAACAGCACGAGTCACTTAACCCGATCCCTATAGGACGCGGATATGAGATTTGTTCAGCAAAATGCGACAGGAGCTGCGGAAAAGTTAAAACAAAAACATCATCGGAGCTTCAAGAGGAGATACGAGGCGCCGCATTTTCGTCAGAAGTCTTCTCCTGCCGCGCGCTATGACAGAGGAGGATTTTGGACTGCTGTGTTTGTGTGCTACCGCTTGCAACGCTAAGCTTCCACGTGAATGATTCCTGAATAACACAGGAGTGATTGAATCTTTTAACTTTGTCAGTTTGTTTGAATTTTATTGTTTTGTCATAAACACATGTTAAGCTTTTCAAATATTAAACTGTTTATTGTTTTTCTTTGGTTGACATTTATAAGAGGGCTCTCATAAAACTGATACTGCTAACCAAACATGGTTAGCAGACATGCTAACCAAGCAGACAACCAAACATGAAACCCTCATCTCTGCATCCTCATCTCTCATGCCAACGTCCTCTTTCACTCTTTCCACAAGTCTCCTCTCTGGTTTTCCTCCAGATCTCCTGCCTAGCGGTTCCAACCAAGGCACCCTAAGACCTGGATCTTCACTCTTCCTCCTTTGTGCATGTCCAAACCATCTCAGTCCGACTTTATCTCCAGAACATCTAACACTTTACCCTCATTCCTGAACCTCTCTAGCCTCCTCGCTCTTAAAGACAACCTGGACATCTTCATCTCTGCCGCCTCCAGCTCTGCCTCCTGTCTTTTCCTCAGCGTCTCCAAACCGGGATCAGCCGCCTCCACCTCCATCATCTCCACCTCTTCTTTCATTCTTGCACATTTTTTTCTCCAACTGTTCCAACCTGCTTGCACACATTTCGTCACCTCTTCTCTACGTTCTCCTTTCACCCTTGGTGCTTGACATGAGATGTATTTTACATTACATTACATTACATTACATTTGGCAGACGCTTTTATCCAAAGCGACTTACAATAGAGGACATAGGGACTGCAAATACACTTGCAAATACACGATGCACAGGAAATATACAGAACAGTAGCTTGGGTTAGTGAGTTTTTTTTTTTTTTTTTTTTTTTTTTGATAAGACATACACAAACGTACACACACACACACACTGCATGACCTAACTTGCTGCCTAACCTGATCTGGGGCATCAGCGCAGTAAAAAGTCCTGAAAGAGGACAGGTTTTACCTGTTTCTTGAAGGTTGAGATAGATGAAGCTAGTCTTGTTGCTTCTGGAAGTTTGTTCCATCACTGAGGTAGTAGAACTGAGAACAGTTTTGCCTGAGATCGCTTAGAGCGAGCAAAAGGTACTGCTAATAGGTTTACGTTTAGCGACAGCAGCGAAAAAGCCACAAGCTAAAAATGCAAGTAAAAAATAAAATAAACTCTGAAGAGTAAAAGGTTTAATCCAACATACAGGAATTAATAATGAGTAAAGTGGCAGCGTGAAGTAGCACAGTAACCGATTAGCGCGAGTGATTGTATAGGGTTATTGCATGAGGTAGGAAAGATTTCCTGTATCTTTCGGTTGAACAGCGGAGCTCTAACAGTCTGCTGGAGAAGCCGCTTCGTGGTTTATCCAGTGTGAGGTGAAGCGGGTGGCCCGGGTTGTCCATGATGGACGTCAGTTTCTCAAGCATCCTCCTTTCCACCACGGTCTCAAAAGTCCCAGAGTCAGCTCTCCTGATGACCCTGTCTAGTCTGCTCCCCAAACACACAGATGCAAAAAAAGATGACACTGGTGACAAGCTTGGTAAAAGATCTCCAACATCTTATTGCATACACCAGGATCTGAGCTTCCAGAGGAAATACAGTCCGCTCATTCTTTCCTGTACACAGAGTCGGTGTTGGATCTCCAGTCCAGTCTGTTGTCAAGCACAACATCCAGGAATCTATAGTTCTCAACCATCTCTACCACCTCAACCCGACCCATCTTTATCTTCACTCCCTTTAACCTCGTCGTTCCATTGGGTCTCTCTCATTCACAAAAATATTCTGTCTGGCTGCAACCTCAACCTCTCTAGATTTTCCTCTACCCTTTCTCACGGTTTCTTTTTATGGCCCAATTCATTTGGAGCTGCTGCAACTCTGCACATGCATCCCTCGTGCAGCACACTGCTCTTATGATCCTCGGGTATCCCCTCACTCTAGATCTAGTCCAGAGCTAACAATCATGATGTTTATTATTATGGCTTATTATATCTGGTTTCGTTTCGCTCCACTTCATCTCCCATGACGCCGGATTCGTGACTGCTTGTATTTTTTTCATTATTGTCGTCTGAGAGACATGGGTTCGTCAAGGGGAAATGCAGGATAGAAACTATAAATATCAGTTGGTTTCCATTTTGTTTTGTTACCCTTAATTTACTTCCTGACCACGCGTTTTATTATCTCAGTATCTCTTGGCTACGTTCTCAACTGTTTCATGCATGAAGTGTGAGTGACAAAGGTCACCCAATTGCACCGGCGTGGAATGAGGAGCAGTTTGTGACGTTTCATTTCAACAAGTATCTTTCACACCCTATAGATATCCAAGAAAAAAAACAAAACAAAACATGAAAGACTTCTCTGTTTGGTCGCAACATAAAAAAACATGTCAATAGAATATGATGTAAATTTCCTAAAACTAGGAAATTATAATGCGATGTAGCCTTTATGTAAGAATAAGAACAGCTTTATTTATCCCGAAGAAATTGTGGTGTCAGAGTTTCAAGTAAAACATAACAATAATAAATAATAGTAGGAAATTGTATAAACAGTCAAAAAAAAAAGTGTGGGGGGGGCGGATAAGAAATACAAATAAAACTATAGTGTCAAAATCAAGGCTATAAAGCGTTTTGAGGTCTTAAGTGCAAAGATTTGAAGATTCCCTGTGGCTGAGGGGAGAGGGATTAAAAAGTACTCAATAGTAATGTACTTTCTTCTAAAACTCCTCAAATGTATAATTCTGGGTAATGACCTATAAAAGAACATCAGGGGAAATGTGCAGCATGAGATCCAACCGGGCTGAACGAAAACAATAGTACTAATATGACTCACAATACGCTACCATTGTGCTTTGCAGTCTGTGCATCACGGTGCTCGTACGACCCGACTGCAAACACAGTAGCATGATGGCACTTGTAGAATGGAGTGAGTAAAAAAGGTGTGGCGGAAAACAAGCGATGAAACAGATGGACGGAGCCGTCCGGCCAGGGGAGGGCAGGGGCACAACCGGGATGTAGGGCGGCAGAAATGCTGACCAGTGTTGCATCAAAAAGAGCAACCTGGCAACCGGGTGAGAAGGCGGCTGGTGTTTTTATCATGATTGCTTGTGATCAGGTCCAGGTGAGTGTGAGCGGGTGTGTGGAGAGTCCAGTCCAGGTGAGTAAATCTGCTGACTCCTTGAACACTTTGTATTTTCTAAAACATTTTCAGAAAATAGACTAGTTCCTGGAACCATTGTAGCTTTTTCTCAAGGTACTTTTAAGCTTCCATAGGAACTGATACCACGTAGTTGATTGGTGGAACTTCTGAATGACCTTATACTCCTTGCTGACCCCCATTTTTGAGTATGGCGTTATATCGGGGTTCCTCACAGGGTGAAGCAGAGCAGGGATAAAATAAATACACTTAAACCTTTTTGACAGACCAAGGTTATTGTTTTGGGGGGCAGCGCTTAAAACGAACAATCCAAAAATGTTTGCGTCCCTTCTGCAGTCCCTTACTGTCTGTTCAAATGCAAAACAAAACAAAAAAATCCTCTCAACATAGGTAGTTCCTAGAACCACAGTTGAGCTGGACACTTCTTTAAAACTGTCTTCCTTAAAACTCCAAAAGTGGCTTGTGACTGTAATTTAGACATTTAAAAGCGGACAAAGGTCATGGCCCAACAGGAAATAGTTTGTCATAACACAGAAAAAGCATTTTATGATGCTGGGTATCAACATTTTGGCTCGGCGACATGGATATTTAGACTAGTTTGGGAATCAGGACTGTTATTTACAGTTCTCAGAGCCAAGTCTTGGTAAAAAAGAAGAAAAAATAAATAGTACCGGGGGCGGTGCGGTGGCGCAGTGGTTAGTGTTTCTGTCTCAAAGCAAGAAAGTCTCGGGTTTGATTCCGACAGGGGCTTTCCTGCGTGCAGTCTGCTGTCTGCTTGTTCCTCCGGGTTCTTCAGCTTCTCCAGCTTCCTCCCACAGTCAAAAAAAAAAACATTTAAGAAGTTAATTGAGACCCAGAACTGCTCAGACACATGATTGAGAATGGGAACGCTTGAACGTCCCCGTACGTGGCCCTGTGATCGACTGGCGATGGATCCAGGGTGAACGTCTCTTAATAGCTTGAGTAGAATCCTGCCCTCCTGCTACCTTGAGTGCAGGATAAGTAGTGCGGATAATGAATGACGCTTGCAACACTGAAAGCATAATACTGTGGAGCCTTGACTGTATTTTCATTATACAGTAGCTTTGGACGAGAAAGCACATTTCATCACACTGTGATCTTCAATAGATTATTATTATTATATTATTGTTAATATTTTTATTCGTATTAATAGCAGTAATATCACTATTAATATTATTACTGTTGTTTATTTTAATCATTATAAATTGCAATTAGAAATATCCTCATCGTCATAGCTGATGCTTGTTTTTGTTATTGTTATTATTGCTGTTATCGATATTGCTATTGTTATCATCACTAATATTATTAACATTATTTTAATCATTATTATTGTTATTATTACCATTATTATCATTAGTAGTATTTTTTTTTTCCGTTGCTTGTATCATTATTGAGCATTGTAAATATCATAAATGAAATTATTATTATTATTAATTTTGTTATTGTCATCATTGTTGTTTATCGTTGTTATCGTCACAATATTATTAAAAACATTCTTTTATCATTATAGTTATTATTTTTATTACTGTTGTCATGATCACCATTATTGTTATCATTATCATTATTAACAGCACTATGATTTACCAGTTCATCAAGAGAAATGAATTCACTAACCAGTAAACACAACCAGGAAATACATGCGAATTTGAATATACATTGGAAATAAAGAATGGAAAACACCCTCAAACACATAAAATTATAAAATTACAAAATAGTCCAGAAACTTCAAAGTAGGCAAATTATGGGAAAACACGTTTCCACCCAAAAGAAAAAATCGGGGTCAAGGCAAAAAAAAAGACTTAATATCAAAATAAAATTAAATGGTAAAAAAAAATCCGAGCATTGCTGTTTGCCTTTTGGACCAGCAGGGCGCAGCTTTGGACTGCAAATTCGTTGTTTCCCGTTGAAGCGGCTCCCAGGTTGAGAGAAAAAAAACAAACACATTTGCACCCAAGCTGGGAAAATTGAATACAAATTAAAAAAATGCAAATAAAATACGAGGTCAGGCGCTCGTTTCAGGTCACGTGTTGTTTTGCCCTCGGGGGTCCAATGAGAGGCTGCTGGTTGGATTTCACTGATCACACTTTGATTTTTTTTTTAATTGAATTAACCGCAGATATATATTATATATTCTATGTAATATATTATATATATAATATATGTATTTTTTTCTGTTTCACAGAGCAGGAGGCGGATATTTTCCGTGCGTAAAACGTGCGCCCCCTCCACACACACACACACACACACAGATACACACACACCACCACCACCCACCGCCCCCTTTAATACAGTTGTGCCACCTCACGTCTCAGCATCCCGCCGCTGCTGAGAGGACCGCGTACGTCCACGTCCACGCATCTCGGAGGACACACGCCGTGGAAAGAAAAGAAAAAAAAGAAATTAGAATTTCCTTTTATTGATATTTTTGGACGCCAAGAGAGCTGCGCTTCCACGTTTCCCCCTTTCCATCGGCAGTGAAGAGGAGCAGCGTCAAACTCAGGAGGATGAAGAAGACTCCAAACTCAGGTATGAAATGCCCCCCCTCCTCCTGCTCTCAAATTACTTTTAAATGTAAACCAGTTTTATTTTCTTTATTTAAAACCTACATATGTACAGGGTTGTCTCAGAGAATTAGAATATTGTGATAAAGTTCTTTATCTTCTGTAATGCAATTACAAAAACAAAAATGTCATACATTCTGGATTCATTACAACTCATCTGAAAGCCCATTATTATTTTAATATTGGTGATTATGGCTTGCATCTTAACAAAATTCAGAAATCCCACCTCAACATATTAGAATATCATGAGAAACAAATTTTTGTCAAGAACTTTATCACAACATTCTAATTTTCTGAGACAGCCCTGTATATAGAATTGTCATCAAGGGATACTGCAATATGTGATGTGCATGTCCATGTCACACATGGTGCTGCAGCCTGTTTGTCCAACAAACCAGCTGCTTGTCAATGGATGCATGAGTTGTGTTTCTGTGGCTGCCAAACTTGTCAAAACTCCTCAGCTCCGTCTTTCTGCTCCCTTCCCGGCCCTGGGCGTGCTCTGCGGCGGGAGCGTCCCCCCCCCCTTCCCTGCTCCCCTGGCCGCCGAAGTGAGATGTTCAACATCATCCGTCCTTCTCAGGCTGACCCTTCTGTTTGGATGCCCCGCTCCCTCCAGGCCGGAGCAGCCTCCCCCACCCTCCCTTCTCCCCCGGTTGACTCACTGCGTCCTGCATGTGTGTGTGTGTTCTTTTGATTTATTCGCGCACACGCATCCGATATCACAGATTGTGCAGGTAACACATCGTGTCCCATCTGCGTCCTCCCTCTCTGGACATTTGGGAACACGGGACAGACTCCCTGGGGGACAAAAAAAAAAAAAAAGAAAACCACACACATGCGTTTCACTGATTTTGGCCATTTGTCGACTCAGGGTGACGGATAATCTGTCCAGCTGAAACTTTCCACCAGCATCAGCTCATTTAAACTTTTTTTTTACAGCTGACGCTTATCTAAGATGCTTTAAGATGTGGAACAAATCATGTGTCGGTTGTCAGGTTTCCTGCAGGCTCTCCTGTTTTTATCTTAATGCAAATGCGCTCGGCGCAGAAGAAGGTCCCTGGTTTGATTCCTTTCCGCGTGGAGGTTGCATGATCTCCCTGTGTGTGCGTAGCTCTCTTCTGGATTCTCTGGTTTTTCTCAGATGTGCGGGTGGTTCATCGGTGTCAGAAAAGAAAAACACACGCACATCCGCTGCCCAGTTAGGAATGGGTGCACGATAAAAAAAAAAAAAAAAAAAAGTTTGACTTAGAGTTTTCTACAAATGCGTCAAAATGAAAAGATGATTTATTTTACACAAAACACTTATTTTTGAATGCATGAGCAAGAATAGCCCCTTCCTCAGATGTTCACCAGAGATGTGTGTTTACAAATATGTTATTGTGGCACCATTTTTAAAGAGAAGAGAATGATCATGTGATTGATTTCCTCTTTTTAGGGCCTCTTGTTGGATATATGATGTCCTTTCAACATTATAACATTATCTTCACTACTTTTCAAGACTGTAAAAAAGGATCAGCGTCTCGGGTCAGTTCTCAAAGTAGTGAAGATAATGTTATAATATAAGCATCTGAGGAAGTGGCTATTTTTTGCTTGAAACATCATGCATGTGGGAATTAGTGTTTTGTGATATATGTAAAATAAATCATATCTTTTTTGGAGCATTTTTTTGGTGTGCAGATTTTTTTTTATACGATAATGTGCATGAGCGTGTACGTTTGCATGTCTGTCTGACATGTTAATAAAAGAGAGAACGATTATATGTCTATATAACAGTGCTTCTTAATTATTTTCTGTTACGACCCCCCGAGGAAGAAGAAAACATTTCGCCTCCACTCTACGCCGCAACTATAAATAGTTTAATTTGTCTATAAAATTGTTATATGTACACCCCAGCACAACATTGTATCCCTGTTAACATTGAAAAAAGAAAAGAGATATATAGATCAACTTGCAACAAAGAATAACTTTATTAACATTTCTTAACATAACCGTGCTTGCTGGTTTAGTGAAGTAGCTTTCACAAAGCGGGATGATTGTTGCCAATATTCAGCATGTTTTCACTGGAAAAAAGACTCAAGCAACTTCTCCGCGTCATAGGGGTGTAATGTCTGTAGGTGATGCTAAAATTTATTTGGCTTCTTGCCGTCTGAAACATTTTAAGGCACAGTAAACACACCGGTCTTTCCACTGTAGTGACGGTGAAGCCAAGCTCTTCTTACGCTTCGTCATATTTCCCCGTCTTAGCTTTCAGGTGACTTTCGTTTGTCTCATTGTATCTCACTGTCTTTCATATCATCTCTGTTAAATGTTTTCCATGATGTCTCTTTAGGGTTTTTTCACTGCACTTCATATTTCCCACTCCGTGGTGTGTGTGTGCAAGGTGCAAAAAACACCCCTACACCATAGAGATAATACTACACCTTAAGCGTGTTCCCTGGGGTCACACGGCGCCCCTTTTTTCTGAAGCCGTGCTTTATAACATGAATGAGAGGATGAATAGTTGTACATCTTTGGATGACCTGGGAACAGTGGTATGTCTATATGATGTGTGGATGAATAGTTGTATGTCTTTGCATGAGAAGATGAATGGGTGGATGTGAATGGCGATCAGTCAGTGACGGCCGGCATCAGCGGAAGTGATAATGAATGAGTGAATGAATGAATGCAAAGACTACTTTAGAGCGCTCCGTTATCCAGCTCTTGAGCATTTAAGACTCCCACCGAGGACCAAGGTTATGTTCTTCCTCCTGTTAGAAGGACGGCCGGACGGGGAGTTTTGTGGCTGAATGAACGAGATGTGCACGTTGTTCTGTAGTTTCAGCTGTAGTGACCCTGAATAATCTGGGAGACCCAGCGGGGTAAATGCATTTTTTTTTTTCCTCTCTTCCCCCTCACCCTTTTTTTTTTTTCTTTCTATCTTCCTACGCATGAGAGATCCCAGTCAGCTGTGCCTTCTGAACCTCGTAGCTCGATCGTGTTCGTAAACAGGCCTGAATGGTCTACTTTGTGGTGAGGATTAGCTGGGGGGCTGGTCCGTGTGGATTTATTAGACTTTTTTATCTTAGATGGAGGCTTTGTTAGAAATGCTGATTTGTAAATAGAGGGTTGTTATTTCATGCACTAGTATTTAAACACAAATGATCCATAAACCTAATGATATTGCGTGGAGAGATATTTAGGACAATCGATGCAAAAACAAACAGATTGAAAAACTGTTTTTACCCCATTAGAGAGCTGGTCGCCACATATTATGCAAACTGGGCTTGGGCTGTGGGAATCAACTGGTGCAATAAATCCATATTTCAAGTAGAACTCCTGTTATTGTCTGTTAAATCTTTCTTTTTCTTGGAAGTTGTAGGCTCTTCTTCTGTCTCTTCACTGGGCCTTTTCCCCTTCAAGAATAACAACTTTCCAAAGACGTCTGTTTTATTTTTTTACTCGTTTTGCTTGCTTGTGGGTTAAATGTTTGCCGCTCAAGTGACTGAGATGCAACTGAGAGAATGCAATCATTTTTCAAAGTAAAAGATTTTTTCAAAATCAGGATTGTTCAGACTCAGATAATAAATCAAATGGAAATAATCATTTGCCCGGTACCAATTGATCCATGGGCCGGTACCGACCAATGTAAAGGATAGCATCCCTCAGCTTACAGTCAGATGATGATGATAATGTATGTGTCACAAAAAAATATGATTATGATATTTTTCATTTTTATTTCAAAAGTACCCGGTCACCGGTTTGATTCCAACACTGTGGCCTTTCTCAGTGGAGACTAAATTGCTCATATGTGTGAATGAGAGGGTGAATGGATTGGTGACCGGTCCAGGGTGAACTCTGCCTCTCAGCAAATATCAGCTGGGTCCTTGCAACCTTTAGTGCTGGATAAGTGGTAGAGAGAATGAATGAATGAATGAATGAATGAATGATAGAAAGAAGCATAGCCATAGAAGCCCACTGTTTCTATCGAGCAAAAGCTGCTCGGACAATTAGTTGGATGAAGAGAGAATGAAAGCATAGCTGTATTAATAACATTCCCGTTAAGTAGACAGTAACTGATCCGCTCAATCATTTACTGTTTTATCACATTAAAACTTCATCTAGAGTAAAAGGAATGATTGTGAAGATCATCTCCACTGATGCAGTGCTACCTAATCATCTTATCTTCTTACGTTGCAGATTTGCCACAGCTAAGTCGGTCTTAGCGCTAAGGCTTTTAAGGAAAAACAAAATGATCACAACTTTTAAAACCTCTTGTCAATCTCATCTCACTCATCATCTTTCATTCTTCCTTTTTTTTGAAAAAAAAAAAAAAACGGAAAAAATCACGAGGAACACGAAAAGAAAATCATTCATTTTTCCTTCCAATGACGTTTATTGATTGCTGAGACCAGCGCGTGCCGGATATTAGCGCCGGCACAAGCGAATCACGCGATCCGAAATCGCGCTGAACGAGTCCCGAAGCTTTGAATGGCGCCATCCATTGCTTTGTCATCCATCCTCCCACTGAACCGCTGTAGTAGGTCCCAGAGACAGCCAGCAGATGGGGGGAATAAATACATCTCTTTCTTCCTCTCGAACAATGCCTCCTCAGTGACAGCTGAGCTGGATTCGCTTCAATCTTAGTCACGTATTGGCCCCCGACCGCCAGTGACATTCCCCGTTGACGTCTTTGGTGCTCGTCAGCGAACTCCTAATTCCCCTCCGTCCACAAGTCGAGCTGCAAGCCGAGGGGGATGAAACCCCGAACGCACTTTGAGTCACTCGCTCGGGCAGAAGACCGTCTTAATCAGGCGACTGCAAAAGCTCGCCGCTTTTAGCCCGCGAGGTATCTGTTTTGATATCGTTTTTATCTCTCATTAAAACTTTCCCTTTTTCCTGGATAAACTTTTCTTGGAGCTGTGAGCCTGACCCTCAACTCCCGCCACGGGAAGTGACACGTCGCTTTCGCCCGCGTCACTCCCGAGTCGTGTTCCCGGGCGGTCGTCGAAAGCTTTGATTTCTGTCCGATTAAACACGGAGGAGACCTCCTTTTCCCGATGAATAGTCTCTTATACCCTCGCGGTCGTGTGCGCTCGCACGGGAGTGCGAGTGTGACATCATCCGCCGCTGTGCGTCTATAAATAGAAAAAGGTCGCCGATGACGTCTCGGCTTTAAAAAAAAATAATATAACGAAGCCCCCGTGTGAATAACATAAGGATGAAAACAGGCCGTGTCACTGCTGCTTATGGTGCTGAGCAGCCAGTCAGCCGTCAATGATTCGCCCTGCGTTCATCAAACAAACACCTGGGTAGATGACACAAGTAGAGCATCGTGGCCCCTTTGCGTTTGTTGTTTTGGCCCAGATTGGAAGCAAAGTCAGACACAAACTGACACACACCCATTAAAACATCCCCCCGCACTCCCAAACACAGCGCTCAGACTCATGAAAATTGATATATACATAATTAAATATATGTAGTTCTGTTGTTGTGGTAATTGGTGCACTGTTCACAGCTATATTAAATAGCACATTGACAGATGTCATGCAATTCATTGCATTCGAAATAGTGGTTCGCAGCAGCAAACAGGAAGTGGAGGCTGTGTGTGGACAGCAGAACACACAGCGTGGTGTGACATTATCGTAGCGGCTAGTGTAGCTTGCCGGTGCGGTTGCTCTCAAAGTTGGCGGTGAGATACTGAAGGCGGGCCCACCGAGGTCGTGCGGGAATTCACGTACCGGATGGCAGGTGGCTGCTCATTGGCCGGAGTAGGCGGTTACTTGCAGGAAACACAAAACAGCACTGGAGAATTTGTCGTCATTGCTGCAAATTCCTAATGAAACATTGGTGATAGCGGTAGTCATCACTTAGGCTATTCCCTTCAGAGGCAACCACAGCCAATCCCCTTCCTCCATCTAACCTCAACCTCAGCATCCTTCTCCCACATCTTCACCATCATCCCCCCTTTGTGCATGTCCAAACCACCTCAGTCTGACTTTATCTGCAGAACATCTAACGCCTGCAGTCCCTCCGATGGACTCAACATCTCAACATCTTCACCTCTGCCTCTTGTTTTTTCTCCAATGTTACCGTCTGTAACCCAGAAAAGATGGTAGTCCCCCCATTGTCTTCTACACCTTTGCTGTCCTTTACCTCTTCTCCACACTCTCCATTGCTCTGGACTGTTGACCCGAAGTACTTAAAATCCACTCCCTGCAGCCCGACCGTCCCGTTCGGGTCTCGCCCGGACAGATGCATTCTATATTGTTGCGACGAACCCTCATTCCTCTTTTTTCCAGGGTATACTTCCACCCCGCTCTCACTATAGATCGCAGTGTCATCTGCAAACATCATAGAGATTCCTGTGTAACCTCGTCTTTCAGCCTGTCCATCCCCATCGCTAACAAAAAGCCGGCAGCCATCAATTATAGGTTTCCCAATGGCTTGAGATCTTGTGACCTTGGACGTCTACAGCCTTGGATTCACACCGTTTTTAAATGTTAAAGAGGGGCCTCCAGTGTTCTGCGCGGACGTGTCAGTCTTCCCCAAGTTTCCCATCCTTTAATCCACTCTCCCGTCCGTAGATGCGGTATGTAGTTCAGGCTCAGCCCTTTCTTTCATTTATTTGGGACGCGCTCCAGAGCCCAACAACCGGAGAGCGGACATCGCCGCGGAGCTCGTGTGTCGGCGGCTCGTTCGGCCGAGTCCGCATGCGCATGTGTCTACGCCGCTGTGCGCGGCTACGCATGTGTGTAGACGTCTAGGTCTGAGTGGTGGATTTAGACATCAGGGGCTTGGCATGCTGATTACAGATGTCTGAAGCCACAGGGAACCACAGGAACTCTCTTCTTGTCCTTCCTCCTCTTTTCCCTTCCAACATCATCCCTCCATCAGTTCGGGCTAATTTGCCGAGATGGAGGTAGAAGCAGCGGGGCCCCGGGCTGATGTGGCTGTATTTTATGATAATCGGCCAAATCACATAGCCTCCTCTCGGCCGCGTCACGTCTAAGCCGGCTCTGCTCGGATAGTTAACGCACAGTTTAGCGCTACGGGTTGAAACAATACAAAGCAGGATGAGATAATACGTCATGGATTATGAGGCCGATCTTACAAGCTGGTTTCAGTTGAGCCTCGCTGCCAGGTCCAGTCCCCAAATCAGCTCTTTCTGAATTATGGGATGGATGAATGGAGCTTCTTCTCCATATTCTGGTGGGTACATATTATCAACAACAGCCCCCTTCTTTTTGACATATGGAACACAAAGATATTCCACATGATGTCGTTCTGCTGCCAGTTCCCTCTGACATCTAATGATTGCCTTATGTTCTGGAGGAAATAGCCGAGCCATTATGGGATGGATAGACATTAGTGCCCCCGTGGCACTTATATGGCCTCCGTCGGTTGGAGTAAAGCCAATGTGCCGTCTGTACCGTCAGCAAATGGCAAAAAGGGATGCGATTGTAGTTTCAAAGCGAGTTAATCGCGAGTTAATCGACAGGTTTAATGTGATCAATGCTAGAGAATACGATATCCTGATCTTTTCAAAATGATAATCTGATGCGGCAGTACGTTGCTGCGGGTTTCTCCGGAATCCGAGGAGACAGCAGAGAAAAGCAGTCAGCTGATGTCGTGCAAACACGCAGGAAGGCGTGGCGAGCCGTTTCTTTCCTCTTTACGCATTTTGATATCTCTCCGGTTTCGAAATTTTCTCGAATATCAGCTGGTAGTTACATAATAGTGTAACTTTACCTGAAAGGCAGTATGTTGAAAGGAATGCTGCCAGTCACGATATACCCTCCGCCGAGTCTTAAAAGCGGTTACAGCACAGTCCCTCCGCTGGAATTGAAAAAAGGACTTTCGAGCTGTGAGGCGGAAGGGCTAAACACAGTGCCTCTGATTGCAGTATCAAAATTGATTAATTATTAAAATTATCAAAAAACTACTACACAATCAGGACAGAAGGAACAATGTTCAATGACAATAATAGATATATTTCTAGAGCACTTTCCATTTAAGTGCTGTACAAGAAATGATAATAATAATGATAAAATCAATAGTAATTGTAATGATAATGATCATATTAGATATGCAACAATTTGGATAATAATAATAACCGACGAAAGCAATCTTCGATATTGAAATCATTTAAGATGAATGGCGTTTTGGCACTTCTTAGACCATCACCGAGTCAAATCCAGACTCTGTTATTTCAGTCAAAAGTTCGAAAGCTGCAGAAAAACTACACTGGCGAATGGAAAGGTGCATTTTCACCTGACGTCCGTCGTTCTCTCTCTCTCCCCTTCTCCCTGAGTTCAATCTGGCTCAGTGGAAATCATCTCGCCGTCGAGGCCAGGCCGGAAATTCCGATTCGAAAATGGAGATATAACCTCAGTTTCGTTCGGGTCGTCGTACGTTGTCGAAACCCGAATCTTGCGACTGTTATTGCAAAATCTTGTGTAAGTTGGGCCTTTCTTTCCGGCCAGCGGAATCTGACGCAGTATGTTTGCACAGAGTGCATCACCACACCGTTTTCTAGAAGACACTTTATGCGCGTTTGCCGAATTCGGCAAGTGAAGTTGAGTGACGTGACTAGATTTGTCCTCCCTTGTACACGCCGCAGGTCGGCTGTTCAGGCTCGCGCGACAGTTGAGAATAGAAAGAGAGGGAAATGCATCGCTCGGTCGCGCGCGTGTCTGACGCAGCGGCGGCGGCGGCGATGGCGAGGTCATCACACTGTTTGATTTCTTTTTCCGCTCTCCGCCATCTCCCCCTGTGCAAACACAACCTTTACAGATATGTGGGGAGTCGGGACTCTAGCGTGTATCTGTGTGTGTGTGTGTGGATTCCCCTCTTGCATGTGTTTTCACCCCTGAGGATGAGAGCTAAAGCTCCTTTTCCTTCCTCCTCTTCTGCCTTCTTCCTCTCCATTTGCTCTCCCTCCTCCCCCCCCCGCGCTCATGTCCTTCTCTTCCCCTTTTATCTCCTATCTCCTTCCCCAGTGTTCTTTCTCCTTCACTGTGCACCACCGCCTTGCGGGCATCCCTTTAGTGTTTGCTGGCATGCTGGTGAGTTTTATGCTCGACTGTTACATAACTAAATTTAGCATGTTTGAGTCATGCGTCGAACTGTAGGTCGTGCTCCGACGTGACGGCTTACATTAATGTGCACCCAAAGGCTGGCTCCCCGCTCTTAGTCAATGCATGATAGACAACCCTTTTTGGAGTTGTATGTGTGTGTGTTTCTGAGCTTTCCATGCATGAGTGAACAAGTGCACGTGTCAGTCCGCGCCTCATGACCATCTGCCTTGTCTGCTGTATGCATAGGCTGTCGTCACTATATGGGTATGTAAGTAAGAAGTGTGTGTGCGTGCTAGTTTCTATTTAGGGTATGCATGCAGATGTGGTTCTGCACATAGGGCTAATTTTCATGCGTGTGTGTGTGTTTGCACTCGTTTGCCTGTGTGTGCATGCACAGAATGGGAGGGTCCTGCCGTGGGGGTGGTGAAAGGTATGAGGGCAGGAGACCACTCGGTCTTCGTCAGTCTCTCAGATTTACGCAAATGGAAGACATCGGCATCTCCTTGTTTTGCACCGAGGCACCAGTGAAGGGATAAACACCTTCAACTTTCGCCGAAGAAGCAGCTGATCGTGAATCTTGAAAAGCTAATTGCACTCAGATTGCTGAAATACGGAACATCCGTCAAACAGCTTAAGTTAGGAAGGAAAGGATTTGCAGAAATATATATTTAAATCAAGCAGTAAAGGATTTAAATGCAAATTCAGTGATAGCTGAGCCCTGTATTTCCTCTGTGCAAATCTTGGATATTGCTATGCTATCTCTGCCAACTGCTAACAGCTAACGAGCACGCTCTGGCGTTTTACACGTTTCCAGAAGTCGTCTGAGTCCCATAAATATGACAGTTAAGTCAAGAAACGCGCGGACACATGTTATCATGTGTTTTTTTTTTTCTTTCTTCCCCTTTTTTTCCCTTCCCCCCTTTTTCTGTTTTTGCTCTATGATTAAAATTCAGGGTTCTGAGTTTGGGAGATGTCATGAGATGCACGCTGCTTTTTAGCGGCCGCCTCTCCCTCTAATTCTGTCAAAATAAAAACAAGTCTGAGAATGGCCGCCCCATATCAGACCTCGAGGGTATATAAACACATCTGACTACCAGTGTATATATAGAAATACATGTAACATGTCACTATGACAACAGTGGACTGAGTTATTGTCCATGTACCGTAAATTTTGGGTTATAAGTCGCTTCTTTTTTCACACACTTTGAACACTGTAGCTTAAAGAACAACGTGCTAATTTATCGATTTTTTTTTGGGCTGACGACATTCATGCCGCCAAAACATTTCGCTTCGTCACATCGGACCTACGAAATGAACGTAAAATTCTGAGGCCGTTCAATTCCGACAAAGCGGGGATAAGAAATGGATGGATGGATGGATGGACTTTTCCTTTTTTTTTAATTTTTTTTTTTTCATCATCCGTGCTACAGAAAAAAAAAGCATTTCCAGTACGTAATTGTGTATGTTACCATTATGAATTTAATTAAAAACTGAAAAAAAAATGTTTTTGTGTTACAACATGGACCCCTGCAGCTTATAGACAAGTGCGGCTTATATTGTATACATATATATATATATATATGTGTATATTTATTTACGTATTTTTAGCCTATGCGCTTATATTGAGGTGCTCTCAATAGTCCGGAAATTACCGTATTCTCCTCTTTGAGTTTTACACTTCTGTCGCTGCTCCAAGTTAAAGAGTGGAGAAGGATTAATCGCGTTGACGCGATACCCAACCTAATTTCAAGAATTAGTCCCGAGGCCCTTCGTTGACGCTAAATCGACTCTCGCTAATCTGCCTCCCCCTGCTCCCCTCCCTCTCTTTTTTCCCCGTCACGGATGTCAAGAAGAGCCCCAAGAGCCACACACACACACACACACACACACACACAAGAGTTGGAGTGTGTGTCCTCTTTTTGTATTTATATTACTTCTGAATATTAAATAATGGGCACAGTTACACAGTTGGGCTTTAGGATGCCGACCAAAGACAGACAGAGAGAGAGAGGGAGGGTCCACCAGAAATCCACCAGAAGCACGTGTTATCACGGCCTTCCTGGAGCAACATCCGCTCATATCACCAGCCTCACCCAAGATATTCTAAATAGTTCACACAGTGAGTGTGTGCCTCAGCTCCTTTTGCACGTCTCTTTAGGTCCCTAAGCAGGTAGAGCACGTGCTGGTTTGTCACGTCAGATTTTTATTTGTATGGAGCCGATGATGAGCTCTTTTCATGTAGACCTGGACCACAACTCTTGAAGATGATTATTTTGGCTGGTGGGACAGATTTCTTATTTAATTTTTGAACAAAATGAAAAAAGCAATTTGAATATTTCAATCTTTTGACATTTTATTTCAACTTTTAAGTCATGAATTACCGTATAAATGTACTGACATAATTTTATGTTTTATCATCCGTACAAAATTAAACAAAAGGAAAAAAGAAGGTGTTTCTAGATTCAATCTCGAATCAAAATATGTGTTCATATATTCAAAGAAAATAGTTTGGTGGGCCGGATAAAAAAAGCAAACCGGGCCATAAAATGCCCAAGTCTGATATACAGAAACGTAACCTTTTCCCACGACCAAGCAGGGTGAGGAAACTAACGCCTTGTACCAAACTGAAACATGGGACAGATCCCGGTGGCCGTCTGCCTCGACCGGTTGGGGTAGAAAGAGGAAAAGGATAGAGCGATAACAGTAGTGCTAACACACATGCTAATTGCTACCATAATGCAATAACAGCTTTGACTTTTTGTAAAAGAAAAATAACAATGGTGGACGCCTGGCAGGACGGCCAAGGACTCAGGAGTAGATGCGAGGTTACTATCTTGCATTGTCTGTGCAGACATCTTGGGATTCCCTCACTAGAGTGAGCCTATGATAGCATAGCCAGGGGCTAGCGTCGCGCTAACTGTATGTTTTTTTTTTTGTTTTTTTTTTTTCAAAAAGAACGTTTTTTAAATCAAAGGGAGTCCGCGCCCCCGGATGGAGATCAGAAGATGCTTCGGCAGAAGAGGCCACGTCGAGTTCAGGGATTTAGGCTAACATAGTCAAAAAAGGCCGCACCCCTGCAAAAGAGGAAGCGTCTTCTCCTTCCCCCTGATTCAGAGAGAAATATGCGAGTTGCGCTTCTGCGGTTCAATTCCAGCCGATGACCTCTCTGAGTGGCACTTGACCCCACGGGTTCACGGGAAACAATAATGACGATCATTCAGGACGTGATCGGGAATAGCTAAACAACACGTCGCACCCACTCTCAGAGTTATTATTATTTGCTGCTCATTGAGACCTATTTATTTCATCGGACAAAGTTTTTTAAGAAAGTTCTTCGAGACGTTTCCAAGGACATGGCAGAAGCGGAGGACTGGGTACGACCAGCGCATTGCCGCAGACGTCGGCTCCTCTCGTTTGCTGTGCTGACAGACTGAAGACATTAAAACTGGGAGGAAGTAAGAGCAAGGGGGGAGGAGAGAGAGGGAGGGTTGAAAGAGGGGGGACATGGTGACTAAGTCAGGAATCAGAAGTCGGTCCGAGGAGAAAGGGGGAAGTCCTCGTGAAGAAAAAAAAAAGGAGGGAGGGAGGGAGAGGAGAGAAAACCGAGAGGTTGATGTGGCCGTCTGAGGTAGCCGTTGAGTTATGGAGCGAGCCAGAATAGCCGGTAAGTTGTGGCTCTTTCCAACTTTTGGAAAGAGAGATATTTTCTCTCCCCCACTCCGGCGGGGAGTTTCTTTGCTCTTTTCTCTGTCGGACTTGAGAGGGAGCAGCTCCCCCACTTTAAATACAGAGTTAGTTTCTAACTTCTCCTCGCAGATGTCGCTTGAGCTACGGAGATATCTCCTCCCTTCGCTCCGCCGCCCGAGCGCACTTTGTGCTGCCTGAGATAACTTTCACGCGTGGAGTGACGTCAAAGTAGGACTCGTGTCCTGTCAGAGGAGGCTCTCTGCAAGGAGGAACCGCGGGGGCCGCTTCTGCGTTGAGCCTGTACTTCATCATCCCAGATTAGACGTTGGATTAATGCCGGTTTAGTTTAAATTGCACGCACACGTTGGCTAATGTGGCTCGGATTTCGACGACTTCACACGGAGTTTCGGCGCCGACTGACATCCAGGTGGTTGGAAGCGTCAGGCGAGGCTTCGACTCCGGCCTCATTGATTTCAATGTGTGGTTTGTTTCTAGCGTGCGTGACCTTACGTTGTTTTAAGAGGATAAGAGTAATCTAGTTTTTTTTTTTTGTTTGGGTTTTAAGGTTGGGTTTTAACACTTTTGCAAATAAGCTCTTAATTCGGCGTTAATAAGCGGTCGAACTCGCTGTCAGAGACCCTGACGTCTCACTCGGCGTGGCCACACGAGGGCAGTGTTGCCCCACTATTTGTTTTTTTTTTTTCTTTTCTCTGACATTAGCCATGAGGAATGACTCAGATTTTGCAGACAGAGGGTTTTTTTTTTCTTTTTTTTTTTTTTTTCTTTTTTTATTTGGGAAAGACTTTTTTTTTTTAAAAAAAGGAGGCTGACTCTGAGGGACTGAGTGAAATAAAGAAGCAGATCTGGAGAGACTGGGACTTATTCTCCCGCCACGTTAAAACCCCAGTGCCTCTTGTTTTAGGAAGGCAGGAACGGCCCGAGATACCTCCTGATTTTGTGGTGCTGTGTTGACCTGTTTGGAAGCGTGGCCATGGCAACGGCTACCACACACACCCCCAAATCCCTGAGCTCAGTTATATTAACGATATCCACTATGATGACCGTGTTTGATTATAGCTGAATTTGCATTCCGCCTCAGGGTTATCATAACACACACACACACACACAACATGATGCTGACTTGTTGCACAGTGATGACACACTAACGTGCTTAAAGTCAAACAAAAGAGTTTTTGTCTGAAAATGAGATAAATGTGTTGTTTGTTATGCTGTTATGCGCTCTGCCAGTTGAAAACCAGTGTATTCTAGTTAAAAGTCTAATTGTTGCATTGATGTGGCCTGTTTAGCGTCGAACCGGCAACGTGAAAAGCGGAGATTCTTCATCGAAGCCAGGATTGCATAAATTAAAACCAAACCTTAGCTTTATTTGTATTTATTTTTCTTATTTCCTGGTCCACAAAATAGTTCAGCAGTCAGCTATAAAAAAAAAAAGTATTTATGGCAGTCCACAATTTATCCATTACTATTTACAAGTTCCTAATGTTTACCACTGTCAATGTAATCACATCCCATAAAGGACCGTATTTTTCCTGGGCGTTTTATCTATTATTTTCGCAAGAAAGCAAGCAGTGGTCTTAGAAGAGCTTCTGCGTCACAGAGTCTGCCGTTTTGCTGCCCAAAAAACAAAAAAATCTCAAATACACTCAACGCCTACACGTGAACTGAGAGCGGAGGACATCGAGGAAGTCACCTCGGTCACCATGTTCCAACAAAAGAAGTGTACGGGATATCCTTTATGAGTAAACGCCTTGTCATATTTCATTTTATACTTTCCCAGATTTTTTTTTTTTTTAAATTAAGTAATTATCAGTCACGGGGGCCCATGAAAACAATCAGTGCAGCGAGCACAGGAAACCGAGCGCGGAGAAGGGTGGGGTGCATGAGGGGGGGACCCCACCTTCATCCGCTCATCCCAAGGGAGTGTTTCTCACAGGTGACATTATGCAATGTTACAAAGAAACAAGTTAAAGCCGGAGGTTTGAAATAGGAAGGATTAAGCCAGTTGTTAGACAATACTCTGTTTATCTATATGACATTTCTTTAGAATACAAAAAAAATATTTAAAACGCACTATTTGGACATGAGGTAGGCTTTTCTTACATAGACTATATTAAGAACGCAGCATTGGATTCATTGTTTTTCCCTTTTGAACAAAATCAGATGCATTATGCATTATGTCCATAAAAAATAGGTTTATACACTCTGCTCCATGAAATATTGCTTTTCATTGAAATATATTTTAAATCGGGCTGGAGATTCATTTATAGTGTCCACATATCTTCCACAGAAAGAGCAGCAGAAAAGCCGAATTATACCAAATATAACTGTGGTAGTGTGTGTGTGTGTGTGTGTGTTTGTGTTCTGAGTTCTCAACTGCGCTGCGATGTCTCTTTCCAGAACACTGATGGACAGATGTTGCTGTGAGTCGCTTTGTGGAAAAAGTCTTCTAAATCTAGCAAAACTGCACCCCGAGCTCTCCACATTAAACAAAGTGTGGAGACTCCTGATTTGCCAATAAGTAATAACTTCGAACTGCAATGTCGACGATTACCCCGCCATCTGATCCCGCTTTATACGGTTATTATACTCCTCCTTTGGATTTGCAGGGTTGTTTCCCAACCCTTCCAAGGGTAAGAGGCCGTATCGACCTTGGAACTGCTGCAGCGGTGTGTTTGTTTAGACGGTTACGGGCCCTTTTTTGCATTCAATCCGCCGCCCAGTTGCCCCAAAATGCACTGTAGACGATTTATAATTCAATAGAACAGACAAAAACAATGGATTCACCGATGCACATTTAATATTATGCCATTTCACATTGTAACCAGTTATGATTTTCCCGATGTTAGCCGTTCTGTTGGGCATCGTTTGTCAATGAGGACAATAGATCGTTGATAATCCTTTCTCGCTTTAGGCGTATACAATTCAAACTCCAGTGACGCACAGGGATGTGGTGCTGAGTGTTAAACGCATTTTCTGCAAAGCACCATATTTACACAAGTGCGCTGTCATCCGTTTCCAGCGGCCACCCCGAGTACTTGTACTCCATTCAGAAGCAGATATTTACCAAGTATTGTTTGGAGAGCGAGCGCGTACCCGAACCCGCACTGGTCTTGGGATGTTATTTCGGTAGCTCTCGCTCATTCTGTCACTCAGTCTTTGCCTCGCAGCCGCCGTGTGTGTCCATGTTTAGATAAATACACACTGGCTCGGTAGGTGTGTGTTTCACCAACAGTGTGTTTCGTGTAATTGGGTACTACAGGGCTTTGTGGTACATGGTTGAGTGCTGATGGGCATGACTTGTGCGTGAGTGTGTGTGTGTGTGTATACCCTAGCTCTTGATATATATATATCCATATATATATATAGATTTACTGTATATACACTGCTCAAAAAAATAAAGGGAACACTTAAAAAACACATCCTAGATCTAAATGAATGAAATATTCTTATGAAATACTTTGCTCTTTACACAGTTGAATGTGCTGACAACAAAATCACACAAAAATGATCAATGGAAATCAATTGTATCAACCCATGGAGGTCTGATTAAGAATCACACTCAAAATTAAAGTGTAAAAACAAACTCCAGGCTGATCCAACTTTGATGTAATGTCCTTAAAACAAGTCAAAATGAATCCGTGTTGCTTCCTGAGTGGACACTATGATTTCACAGAAGTGTGATTGACTTGGAGTTACATTGTGTTGTTCAAGTGTTCCCTTTATTTATTTGAGCAGTATATATATAAAACATACACATGCCTACAAAACACAGCGTGTCCCTTATTCTCTTTATGTGGAGACCCCTCAGCAGCAGCTTTACGAAGGCAGGGACGTTGAATTTGCGATACCGTTGACCCCCGAGGTGTTCCGGTTATGATCCACTGGGTGGGCCGGCATCAAGTCAAGTCATGCCAAGTCAGATTTTTATTTATTTGGCGCCAAATGTCCACATAGTTATCCGCTGACACTTTCCATGTAGAGCAGGTCTGGACCACATTCTTTTAGACGATCTACAGAAACCCAATATTCCCTCCATTTGCAAGCACTTAGCGACAGCGGTGAGGAAACAATGAATTTTACCAGGCACAGATCCCACCGATGAAGTGGGGCGGCCTTCTGACTCGACCGGTTGGGGTAGAAATAGTAGAACAAGAATTTTTGAAGCAAAATTGTAATAGTGGCAGTCAAGTGAATGCTGTTAAGAACAGGCACAATGATCTAGTAATAATAACCACAGTAGTGCTAACAGTTACATGCTAATAGCTGACAGGATTCAATAGCAGCTTTAACAGTCACTAAAGTAGCAACAATGGTAGACGCTTGGCAGGATTGTTGCAGAAGATCGAGCCACGCCTCTGGGTAACGTGCTAAATGTGCGAGTCTGCCGACTCGGAGGAAGATATGAGGATAGGATAGGATAGGAATGAGTGAAGTGCACCATGGGATATCGCTTAGCAGAGTAAAGCTATGGCAGCATAACTAGGGGCTCGCCTAGCACTAACTAGAAGGGCTCTTCGAAAAAGAAAGCATATTCTTAAACAAACAGATGGTGTCTGGTCCTCGGGTCGAAAATTGGACGACGGTTCCGCCAAAGAGAAGAAATGGAAAAGCTAAAATGAGGCAACTTGCTGAAGTGGGATTCCCTGAGTTTGCGCGACGCTCATAAAAGGCACAAGTCACTGTTTGCAGGCACTTTTTTTGCCTTTGTGAAGAGAAATATGTAATCATATGTGTGGCTTGACCAGCTGAAACTGGAAACGCCAGCCTTCTGCGGCCCTCGCTGTTCGCTCAGGTTTCCCTCCAACCCTGATTGGGGATCAGCTTCTAAACTCTTTACTTTGACATGAGGTGTTTGTTTAAAATGGTTAAATTAATCCAGGGTTGGGGATACGGGCAACCGATACTTGCTCTCAATCAATCCAGTCCGCGGAATATTTGAGAAGAGTGCTTTTTAATAAATACTCACCTGTCTTTTTTATTATTATTAACATTTATATACATATATCTGTTTGTATCAACAACATAGAGCAGCCGTTTAATTGGCCAAAATTGCCTCAAGGACAAGTAGTGAACCGTAGAAACCACATCAAAAACAATGGCGAGCGATAAGATTCCTGTGAAAAAAGATTCCTGTGAAAAAAAAAAAACAGCCAAAGCTCCCATGTCCTTCCTGGGAATATTCTGCCCTCTAGGTGGTTTTGTGCACAAATCACGCTGATTATCGCAAGAAAGTCTCTCAAGGTTTTTCTTTTTTTTTTTTTAGTCCGGTCGCAGTAAACCAATTACCGATGTGACCGGGCTTGTGACCGACTGGATGTTCGAGGTTGTTTATCCAGAATTGACACTGATCTTTTATGTGATCTTCGCGTCCGGCCGAGGGGCGACGGCCAAACCCGGCAGCCAAACCTTCCATTGTAACAAGTCGTCTTTACATTTGGGCTTCATTAAGGCGACCGTGTAGCTTGACGTCCTCTAGCTTTCTCTGTCGGATGGAGAAACTGCCCTCAGAGCCTGCTTGGGTCAAGAAAGGGTCTGCATGAGTGCCTGCGTGTGTGTGTGTATGTTTGTGTGAGTGTGTGTGAGGGGGGGAAGGGGAAACACACACACACACACACACAGGACATGGAAGGAGCCTGGGGGTGTGTGTTTCTGGCTATAGGGAGGGGAGGAGAAGGGAGGAGGCTCGGTTTTTATGCTCACTAAACTCTGAATGCACCACTGTGATGAAGTTAGTTTGGGTTTGTGAGACTTGTGTCCCGCTGGCAGTGAGTTTAAACTAATTAAGCGCCGACAGTGAACCGCTGCAAGCCAGTTTCCTGAACTTTTTCTTGACCTAAATGATGTCTGACTCCGGCGTCAATCCTCACTTGGAGGGAATCATTTCTGACTTCGAAGGTTTGTGATCCGGGTTTCCTTTCCCCCTTTTTAAATGTGCGTATCGTCACCGCGCGGGACGATAACTGGCCGAGAGCGTGATGTGTGTGTGCCGCAGGACTGTCCGCTATCTCTCCGCCGTGTGAGCACGTCCAACTGAGAACAGCGGTAAACGCACAAGCCAAGCTACTTTAGGTTATAGTCTGTTATGCATTAAATCCGAGTTACGTCAATAATAGAAACAAACGCTGAACCGCCGCCACGATATTATAGCACTAGGAAACCAGAGGGAAACAGTGGGGAGAGTCGGCGCTCAGAGCGAACATCTGTCTAACCTCTGGTCTCTGTTGTTGACGCACTTGAATCTGTACCTTCCTCATGACGCAAAGAAAGATAATCGATATTGACATCATTTGCCTTTTTTCTTCACTAATTGCACTATTTTGCACTTTGCATTATTGCCATTTTTGCACAGTAAAATCCATCATGCTGCTACTGTATTGTAAACTATATACTAACTTTTCATGCCTTTAAATCCACTTTATTTTCTCAATTGCGATTGTATGGTATACTTAATGACTAGTTTTTTACACTAAGTTGTACTAATAACTGTTGCTGCTCTCTAATCAAATTCAAATAACATATATTTATACATTTCAGGTTTTTATGCTGTTAAATCTCTGTCACCCTTTGACCTCACCACTGGTAGATTGTATCTGTGCACTCCATATTCTATTTGTTTATTGTGCACGCTACTGTTAATGTGCACTCTATTATTATTTTGTTAATCTCACGTCGCCGTGGGAAAGTGAGAAACGTCTTTTCGATTCCTCTGTTTGTCCCGCACAGGCGAGGAACTTGACTAAAGAAATTGAGAAATTGCATCAAGCTGACTTTGATTTTGATTCATAGTCGTCACCCCTCAATCGGAATCAATTCTGATCGATCATTTCTTGAAAATCGGTCATTTGTTGGTTAAAAGAGGCAGAAAGGTGAGATTATGAGATTATGAAACATCCAAAATGCAAACTATATCTCTGGTCCTAACTGACCAGCAGCGCAATCACTTAACGCTGTTTACTTACGCAACTGTGCAAAACTACATAGCGCTGAGATCCAACTGTGATTTGGTATTATGTGGAGATCCAGATTAGGGTCTGAGAGGCAAAGAAATAACTTGATTTACAGTACAGTACACAGATTTTAGTGTCACTAAATGACCTTCACTTCATTAGCTTGGAAAAAATAATGCATATTTCCATTGCTTCAATACCTCAGTGTTGTTTAAATGACAGTTGCCATTAAGTTTGAAAACAGATGCACAAAGTATATTTGTATCAGCTTCAGTCGTAGATGCAACGCAGTTGTTTATGTCCGTATATTTGGTTCTTGCTCACCCTTCCTCTCTTTAATGATCAAACAGCAGAGGAAATGAGAGAAGTGTTATATGTCTAATGGCCGGGAGGAGATGATCCGGCTTCCTGCAGAGATGAAGTATTTTAGGAAGCCAATAAAGTAGGACGCATCTCAAGACTCATAATGTGATTATGCATAATGTCCACGTTGTGCTCCACTGCAGCTTCATCCGCTTAAACTTTCATCCATTAATAAATAAAAATAAAAGGATGCTATGGCCAAAATGACAAAGTTGTAGTTTTAAAACACTTAGTTGATGCCTCACTATCAACGACTTTAACCCAGTGTATGGCGGCGGCGGCGGCAGGCAGCATGACACTGCCGGGGGATACCTCAGAAAGCAAGTGTTGAAACTGCTTGACACAACACGCCCTCTCTGCTGTCCACCTTCATCGCTTGCCAAACTAGTGTTGAGCATGAGTTGTCCTCTCCTTCCTTCCCTGAATACTTTTCACTGTTTTTTTGCTCCACATTACTGCCTTTTAAGTCATAGCACCCTGTCCTGTACTTGGAAACAAATATCACATAGGACTTGCTCTGATTTAGGAGTTACATCCTGCTGATCGTCAACCGGCTGTTTTCGTGTAATAGTCTTGGACTGAATTTTTCATCATGTTGTTTATGTGTGAAAAGTTCAGGTTGATTTTGACGGCATCACCGTCGGCGTAGCTTGGATCCAAGATTTTCGAGGTTGCTAAGGCTGATACGGGGCGTCACCTTGGCGCGGTGGTCAGCACTGATCCCTGGTTCGATTCTGACAGGGTGCAGGATGAACGCTACGATAATAAATGAATGAATGAAGACTAATTTGAAATAGCCACACTCACCTCATGCAGCTTTTATCCATACCATCATATATGTCATTACTTGTATGCATCCATTTTGCTTGCAGACCACCCAAAAACTACGCCGATCTAGAATAAGAGAAACCAAAATTCCCTCCTGGCCTTCTGCGCTGCCTCCGGAGCGGCCGTTCACGAGAGCGTCAAAGAAATTTGCTTGTGGTTTCGGTTTCTTATTGTTACGCAACCAAAACATCCTTCAAGGTCCACTTTGTCATCATAAAGAAATGCGTCTTCAGTTTGGATTATAATCCTCAGAGTAGACAAGTTTTAAGTGCTGGTGAGGTCGCAATCTGTCATATGAGGTTGAAGGTTGTGTATGGTGACTTTGGGGTTTCGCAAAGGATAATCAGTGGACACCTTCCATAAAAAGGCGGTACTAAAAAGGATTCTAAGTTCCTTTTGGATCATACAGGATGAGAGCTGGTTTAAAACCGTGCCATTGGCCGGCAAGTATGATAATGTGGAATGGTATTTTTTTTTGAATCCAAAGAGAAGCTTTATGGACGTAGTGAGATAGAATATGAAGGTAGCTGGTGTGAGAGAGGAGGATACAGAGAATAGGGTCAGATGGAGAAGGTTGATTCGCCGTGGCGCTTTTAAGCGGAAAAGCCGAAAGGGAAAGAAAAACGTATTTTTTCTGAATATGCACTTTTAGTAAATTAGCTTTTAGGTAGCTGTTACCTTGGCGCCAAGGCTCTCCTTAAAGCACTGACTGTTGAAACTCCCAGGGTTCTGCCTTTTTTCAGATAAAGACTTTCTTGTTTTAAATGATCCGAAAAAACTTTGAACGTCAACGTTTGCTCGTGAGCTTTTTCATCTCCGCGGTACGATTAGCGGGCAGCTGAAGCAGAAGTGCGCGTTTAACGCTGCCGATCATTGGGGATTGGTCCGACCGTGCAAAACACCCACGTGTGAAACCTTACCTCTGGCCTTGTCTTGTCGAGTGGAGTTTGTTTTTCCTACTTTGACCACACAGACTCGTATTTTGTGGCTTCTGACATCAGATAAACTCAACCATGCACAGACCGGGTTTTATATAACCATTGTTTGACCGAGAAGTTGCCTTGATCACTTGACTCACTTCCTGACGGTACAATGACATGAGAGATTACAAGTTCAAGGCTTTAAATTCTACAAACAATGGCCGAAGCTCTTAATTTCTCAAAGTTCTGAAACTGCCACTTTTTTATTTGCGAGGGCATTTCTGACTTTCCCTTTGTTTTCACCTTCTTGCCGTGTTGTGGCTCTTCTGCAGCACCGTCACCTCATCCTTCCATCTGTTTCACAGGACGCCGAGTCCAGATGTCCGTTTGGCCGATTTCACATTGCAAATGCTAATAACTCTCAAACACATCACACCGGTTTCCAAAACAAGGTCCCTGAATGTATATCTTGACCCGCTGTCAGTAATGTCAACATGAGAAATCAGAGTGCGGGAGCCCGTCGGTGCACTGATAGAGAGGAAAATAAGTGACGACATGGTCTTGACCTCCTGATTCTTCTCCCCATCACCCGACTTTTCCCCGCCTCGTTGATTTTCCTCCCTCTAACTTCTGCAATCTCCATTTGGGCTTCCAAGCTGCAGGGATACTGACTGTTTGCGTTCACTCGCCGGAGATGTCCTTGAGAAGCAGCGATGACACCGATGATGAAGAGGCATCCCGGCTTTAACACCTGGGGTCCGAGGACAGAGCCGCTGCCTCCCCTCGTTGTTTTCAATTTTCCCAGCGACCGTACGGGGCGCTATCTGTCCCGCACGCCTTCCCGCTCGAGATACGGTGAGATGGCGAACACTCGGATGAGGAGTTGAGGGACTCCTGGCCGATGCTCCTGAGGTCCCTTCGAGGTAGACTGCACCAAGTTTCCAGCTCATAGTCTAGGAATGCTGTTTTACTGGGAACAATACTTCCATAGCCATCTGCCAGGCTAACATTTATGCACACATACTATACGTGGTGATTGATAGTCATGCATTCATTAGAACCATGCAATGGATTTCTTGGATGGAAATGAGAGACCTTTGCTTTACTTGATCATTAAAAGGCACTGCGGGACCAAAGCGATCATCTCAGCGATGCCCCCAAAAAGCCTCTCCCTCGTCTCACTGTTCTCGAACAAAACATGAAAGCGCGCCGAGATTACTCCTGCTCTTAAATCATGCACACTTGACTGGACAGTTTCTAAATACAAACAAACTGCTCGGGAGCAAAGCACTCAAGAGCTTTTGTCCCGTGCCCAAGGCCGTGTAATCACAAAGCGGCCGAGAAAAGAAATACATACCCGTGACTTCTGAACAGGTCACTGAAGCAAACGCCTTGTTTTCTAATTTGACCCAACTTATGTGGATATACTGTTACAGCCCGGGATGTCCTAATCAAGAGCTGATCCATATTGTACCTAAAGCAAGCGGAGTGTAAAGAGAATGTTCGGTTTGCTTAGCTTGAGGCAGTCGTGTCCAATTTGGCAGTAAATCTTATTCCCCTGGCTGGAGTTGAAAGTAGCCACAGCCTTGGACGTCATCTCAACAATCATAACACACAAGAAAGGCAAGGCTGTAGCAATGATGCAGCCCAGTGGCAGCGAGGGTTTGGACAGAGAGTTTAGGTTTTTTATTTTTTTTTCTCATTAGGTCATCGGATTATGAATTCTGTTCTTATCAGAGACCAGGCGCGCTCTGGAGTGTGAAAACAAAAGGGTAGCACAAAAAAAACCTTGCTGTTAGCAAGGTTAGCACGGGTAGCTTTCGCCGCCTCCTCCATTACACAAATACTATGTTTATTTGCAAAAATCTTCAAGATAACAAATCCATTCCCATTGGGATTCTGGCCAAACCTCATTTGCAACCTTGGTCTCTGGTTGAACTTCACATCTAATCATTAAGTGTACCAAAAATATAAATGAACACAAGATGAAGTTTGACATACTGATAGAAGAGACGTCACTGTGAAACAACTAGGATTTGCTGAAAATAACCTTTGCCAGGTGAAATTATCCTGCAGATTTGTTTATTACTTATGTGAAGGCAAATGTGTGGCTGGACGTTTTTTTTTTTTTTTTTTGCTAATGTGCAAATTGTATCAAATATCTGTTTGGACAAGTCTTAATGCGATTGCGTAGAAGAGAGGAAGAATGGATGCTGCGCCGTCTCCTCCCTGCGAGCGCCGCCGGTTAAAAGCGAAATGCATTCCAGTAACGCGTACCCACGGACCGCTCGTTTTCACGAGCACTCGAGGTTGTATTACGAAAAAAGAAAAAAGCTACAAAGACAGACACGCACAGACGAACCGCAAACCACAAGCAGGCTAATCGGCAGTGAGCTTTGGATCGCAGCAAACAGTCTGTGTGCACGAGTGACCTAACTGCTTTGTCGTCATGACGCCGCCGTCGGCCGTTGCTTTGACACAGCGGCTTTCGGATGGGGGAGAGTCACGTTGATTTTGAGCCCGTGCACGCTCGCACGCGCCAGCAGCATCCTCAGTGTAGCTACAATATATTCTCCAGTCGCAACCACCCACAGGTTTGAATGTGGCCCCTTTCAATGCTCATAAAAAAGGATGTTCTCTTTTTTTTAGTGATAAATCCAGATGGGCTGATTGCGTTCAATCTAATGAGTCATAAAACTAATTAAAACAGCTCTATAAAATCCAAAATTGTTTTATTCAGCGTGTTATGTAGTGGAAAAACCTGCTCATGGAGAAAATGGGGGGTTTACAAAATATGTTAAATGTTTGTGTGCTGTGTTTGTCGTTGCTTATATGTTGCTTTTGTCGACCAACTAGGTTAGAAAAATGACAAAAAGACGATTCCCCTTGTTTCCTATTATTTATGATGACTTATTAATGATGCTTTGAAAGCGCTTGTGCCTCACAATAAGATGGTCGGTGGTTCAATTCCGACCGAGGACTTCTCTGTGTAGGGTCTGCATCTTCCTCCAGGTTCCTCCAACAGTTCAGAAACATCCCAGAGATCCACTGGGGATCCCAAAATGTGCAGACGTGAATGAGAGAGTGAATGATTGTATCTGTCTAAATGACACTGGAATGGTTGTGTCTCTATGATGTATGGATGAGAGACTGAATTTTTTTTTTTTTGTCTTCATCTCTTTTTAATGACATGTGACTGACGACTATACTGAGTGATTCAGAATCAGAAAAACTTTATTTGTCCCCGAGGAGCAATTGCAGGGCACACGGGGGGACAGCATCAAATTGTAAACGTTCAATAAATATATGGGTGAATATATAAAATTTGGGAGAAGAATATATAGATTTAGACAAGTGTATATAAAATAGTAAGGATAAAATATAGACAAGAGAAAATTTAAAATAGAGGTCAATAAAAAAAAAGGAGTTGATGCTAAAAATGTCTGTGCTCATTTGCAAGAAAAGAAAAATTGCGGGTGGTGAGGAGAAAAGGAAGAGGCCCGAGATGAGGAGAAGATGAGGAAAGTGTTAAAGGAGGATATGCTTTTAAAATCGAGAAAAACTAAGGTAGAAACATAGAAAAACCTAAAAAGTAGCTGAAAATGCAACTCTGTGCGCCGGCCAGTCACCACAAGAGCACTGACCCGGAACTGGTGAATCCCGCCTATTGACTGCTTGATAAGCAGTATAGATTACAAATGGATGAATGAATGATATTCTGATTCGTGTGTGGAGGTTCTTAGTCATCCAGGTCATGGGGAATTCTTGTCGAAACTTTCTTGTCATGGCAGCTGGACTTAAATTTCTTCACTTGAAGCTGTTTCACCCGTCATCCGAGGGTCTTCTGAAGAAGCCTCTTGTGCTTTCAAGTCCAGTTGCCGAGGCAAGAAGATTTCGACAAGCATATTTTAATTCATGTTTCCTGATTTGGTTTTCGTTCCATCTGGATGTGGATTTTGAAAACAACAGGGCACATTAGTCATCGAACGGCACGGCAATTGATCTTCCTACTTCGAAAAAACTCCTGTTTATGTTTGATTAAAGATATATAATCTAACATCTCCTCTGTTTCTTCTCTCCCGCAGCTCTGAAGAGATCTTTCGAGGTCGAGGATGTCGACACTTCATCCCACTCATCCCCAGGCTCCCGCCGCACCACCAACTCCCCGCACCGCAACGCCATGTCTCCCACCAGCATCTACTACCGTGACCTGGGCACCGCCGCCCCGGCCTCCAACAACAACAACCTCAACTACACCCAGCCCCGCTCCATCATGGGCGGGGGAGGTTCCAAGACCCCCGAGCACGTGTCACGCCGCTCTGAACTCTCCATTGACATTTCGTCCTCCGCCAGCAGGCAGGCAGATAACGCCACCAGCCCTGCGTCCGCTCGTTCGGGAACCAACAGCGCCCTGAAACGCCCCGAAGTCCTCGGCCACTCCAAGACCCCGGAGATGGGCCACAAGAGAGAGGTCACCTTCGCCAAGACGCCCTCTGACTCTCCGGTGGTCCGTCGCAATGAAGGCGGCATCAACAACAACGGGACCAGCCGGATCCCTGAGCAAAATCACGTCCGCAAGTTTGAGCCTCCGAGTCCCGGGGACATGCGCAAACCCGAAATCAGCATCACCAGAGCGCCGGTGGAGAACAACGGCCACCACCCGGCCGTACACCACCCGCACCACCCCAGCCCTCACCACAATACCATCGTCACCACCTTCCGCTGCTCCTCACCCAGCCACGCTGGACGCAAATCCCCGAACCCTGACAGTAAGTAAGCCTTCACATCGTATTTTATATTAACATGTCGGGTTGCACGCAAAAGCATACAACTCTCGCCCTTCATGTTATATCGACATGTCGGGTAGCATGTAAAAGCATACAACTCTCGCCCTTCATGTTACCCTTCTACTTCTTGAGAGCTATTTAGCTCTGTTGGTAGGGTGGGCGTCCCTCCAGTCGGAGGGTTGGCGGTTTGATTCTCAGCTCCTCCTCGCTGCTTGTCAAAGTGTCCTTGGTCAAGATGCTGAACCCGAGTTGCTCCCAAAGCCCTTGTTAGCATCTCAAATCATCAGCCGTGCTGTGTGAGTGAACGCGTGAATGCTACCCGCTGTAAGGCGTTATATAGGTAGAAATCAGTAACCACTGATTTAAAATTTCACTTTCACATCAGTATTTGAATTTGGTCTAATTTGAAAAATCTCTCCCTTCTTGTTCTTCTTTTTACTGATCTTGTCGCTGTCGCCATTATCTATTTGCCGCTAGGCGAAGCTGCCAGGGAAGCGAAACTGGGACCAGCATCCGCAAATTATTTCAAAAAGTTCTTCCCACAGTGCGCGACCAAAAAAAGCTTAGAGGGTGGCACTGTAATTCACATTTCAAAAAATAGACGCGACAAGTTTAAGTTGAGAGCGTGCTGGGATACCCACGGCATGAGCTGCTTTTGGAATTTCCCACTGAATATACTCCTAACAGGTCAAATATAGATTAGGACTCAAAAAGTTGACCGATAAAACTCCATTGCAAATAGAATTTGTTGGATTTAACCCCTTGACTGTGTTAGGCAGCGTTTGGAGGGACCGAAACATAAATTATTGATTCCCTATTTTAACATCGATCCAGTCGTTGTAAATAACAGTTTGCATTTTGCGAAAGGCTCGCCAAAGTCTTAATTCAGATGCGCTGTATAGCCTGCACCTTAAAACCCAGATAAAGCAAGATGCCTTATTCCCTAAAGTTGGATCCAACAAAGTTGGTGATGTTTCGTCGCGTCTGAAAAGAGATTTTGTCACATCGCCCCAGCTCGCATTTCATTTGATCCGTTACTTAATTTCCTCCTGCCTCTTTTCCGCTATTACTGCAGACACGGACGACTATAAGTATCGGATCTCACGCCAGAGAAAGACAGTAACCGAAGTGGGGACGCCTGATTAATTTGATGCCTGCGTGTCTGTCAGTAGTACAACTAACCATGTCTATAACCTTGGGAGTCTGTCTGGGAACGGCAGACTGGCTGTCTGTATTTTGGGTAATTCACGTGTTATTCGAATGCCTGCTCGTAACGCAGTAATGAAGACCGACAGAGTTTCATTACATAATGAGAACTTAACCTTGGCACCACTTTTGCAGCAGGATGGTAGTTAAATTGTACTTAGTGTTTGTATTGCAATTACGGTAAAAGGATAAGGTTATAATTCAATTTAATTGGTATCAAGCGGTCAGTGGCAAGATCTGATAGAATAGTATGAAAATGGGAATACAATTGGTGTGTGTGCGTGTGTGTGTGTGTGTGTGTGTGTGCGCATGCTCACTTGTACCAATTGAACTTCTCTGGTTCTTTGTGCCTGTGGTACAGGTAAGTAGAAATGAGAACCTTTTTGTAAAAGGCAAAAATAACCACACCCTGGATATGGATATTTACATTTACATGGTTGTACATGAGGTGTAAATGAAAGGGTGACTAGTTGTGTGTTTTGATAAGTGAGCCTCACCCTGCGTCTAACCAAGTGACAGCTAGGCTCCAGCTCCTCCGGTGCACGATAAATCGTATCGATAATGAATGAATGTTATAGAAATTCAATTCTTTGAATATTCAAGTATCTGTTCTGGCAGTGGAGATCATTTATGCATGAATAAATGAATGAATGCATTCATGAATGAATGACTGAATGTTGAGCTTCTATGTTTATATTTATCGGCGTATAAAAAAGTATTGAGATATCCCAGTGTGTGGCCTGGGGGTAAACATAATGAATAAATGGATAAATTAGTGGTAAATGAATAAATGAACACACGTTTTACTTCCATGTTTATTATGTCTGTCGGTGTATCAAAAAAAAATTAAATTATCCTAGTGTCTGGTCTGGCTGTTCAGATATTTTATGAATGAGTTAATGAATGGATGCATTTAAGCTTTCATTTACATTTGTCAGTGTGTGGGAAAAAAACAGACAATGGCGGTATAGATAATAAATGGATGAATGAATGAATTGGCATATGAATGAATGTTTAGTTTCCATAGCCACTGTGTTTGTCAGCATTTGCCAAAAAAAAAAAAATAATGGAATATCCAGATGTCTGGTTTGGCATTGAATGAATGAATGAATGAATGAGCGCATGTTTAGCTTCCATGTTTATTATGTCAGTCTACATATGAAAAAAATAAAACATTGGATTATCTCAGTGTCTGTTCCAGCACCTCAGATATGGATGAATGAATGAATATATGTCAAGCTTTCATTTATATTTGTCAGCGTTTGGAAAAAAATCAGAAGTCCAAGTGGCAGTCTGGCAGTATATATTTGAATGATTGAATGAATTAGTGGATGAATGATTTTTTAGCTTCCATAATTATTATGTCTGCATATCAAAAATATATCGGATTATCCCAGTGTCTGGTCTGGCAGTACAGATAATGTATGAATGAATTGATGAATAAATGGATGATTAGTACATGTATTCGCATGCATTTAATTTCTGTTTCTCTAATAAGAATCAGAATCATAATAATCATTTCTCTCCAAGGTTTGTTATGAGCTAGCCTTTTAAACATGTTTTGACAGAGACCAGTGCTTTTGGCAGTCCATTAGATCACCCCTCTTTCCTGACCATTAGATTTTTTCCAGGAGGAAATGGCATCATATGTCATTCTTGCGGTAACACACACAGTCCCAGAGAGTATACCGTGTTTCCTTCGGGGTTATGTCAGCATGATTGTTTCGCCTGCTGCGGGACCTCTATGAGGTGGACTTCCTGTCTCCGGGGGCCGTATGATCTAAGGCGGTCAGTTTCCCAGCAAACACCACCACGTACTTTGATGCGAGCGTCACGCGGAGTCACGGTACGCCGGGATGTTTGCGTAACCGCACGTGCAAGGGTTATGGACACAAAGTGGGTTGTGTGACGTCCTGAGATTTGACGAAGGCGGCGGGTGGGGAGGAGGGATGTCGCCTGAAGAAACATACAGAAACAAATTCAAAAACGGTCAGTCTTCAGCTACCCAGACCTCAGGGGACTCTGAAAAGATTTGGAAAATCACAACCCGAGTCTTTCGGCAATTTTTTTTCCAACCGTTCAATGTTTCACAGGGTATTTGCAGAGCCTCTGCTTCTTCAGTCCATCGCTTTTCCTTCTCTACTCGCTCGTGATACGTCGGAGAGTGGACATGGTCCAAGTTGGGCTGTTCTTCCCACAGCTCAAACGTCTGCTCGTCTTTTCGGACGGTCCGCACTGATCGAGACCTCTCACGCCGTTTCCGCTCATCCTTCTTTGCCCACTAGGTTTCCAGTTTTGTCAGAGCTCATCTGTTGGATGTCGATTGTGTTATGTCACCGTAATACAGAGAGACTTGTGATAATGTCGAACACGTTCGATATTGCTGTAAGCCCAAGGCCCGGAAAAGACTGAAACTAAAACAGTTCAGATTAACACCTTATACTTAACAATCTAGATGGCAGGAGTGCGCAGTGGCTCCAGTAAATCTTCTAAAATTTTGAGCTTTCATTATCTTGACCGTGAAAATCTTATGTGTAACCCTGGCATTACAGTCTTTCCGTTCCATATTTCTTATAGAACGGGATGCGCAGTAATAAAATTAATAGCAGAGCTAATGAATAAAGAAATACCGTAAATTTTAGACTATAGAGCGCAACTTTTTATTGGCTGCATTCTAATTTTTAAAAGAAAAAAATAAACTGTACATAAATTGCCCTGTACATTGAAGCATGAGGTATTAAGATGTTACAAGAAAGCCTTTTTTGAAAACATAATTAAATAAATCACCGTAACATCTACAACTATCGGTACACAACGCGAATCCTTTTTTTCGCTTTTTCGCTTTTTTCGAATTCTGAAGTGACGTGCAGCAGCTCTATTTCCATCCTCAGCGGTCAGACTGATCGCTTTCCTCTTGAAAGTTGCATCAAATGTATTTCTGCAAGTCTTTTTCATGATGGGGGTGTTTGCAATAAGCGCCGATCTAAAGAATTATAGTTAATGGATTTGCTGAAACGGTTTCATTTGTCCACTGTGACGCTGTTAGATGAGGGAAGCTACCGTAATTACCCAATAAAAATCCATAAATTAGCTGCATTGTTGTAAAAGCTGCGGTTCTCAAAGCATATGCTAGATGCTAAAGGTCAACTGGAACGGCGTTTTCACTGCATGAAGATCCCTGGTTCAATGTGTCTGCTTGGGTTTCTTCCTGGATCTCTGGGTTCCCCCCACAGTCCAAAAACATACAGCAGCTTTGTTGAAGACCTTACATCTCAAAGACGTCAGAATGAGAGAGTGAATGGTTGTACGACTCGAAATGTGGCCCTGTGATTGACAGGTGACCCAATGTTAGTCAATGGGATGGACTCCAGCCCTCCTGTGACCCTGAGTTTCGGATAATGTACAGATAATGAATGTTTATCTTCCATGTTTATTATGTTTGTCAGCATATGGAAAAAAAAACTGTCTTGGAACAACCAGTTTAGAGAATGAATGAATGAATGGATGACAGAAAACTGTAATGAAGGAAGTTATTCAAGAAAAAAAGGGCCACTATTTCAAGTCCAGCTTGTATTTCATTGCTTTTTTTCTTCTCTCGCACCCTTAGCCTCAGTTCTTCTACCGTTTCGCTCCTAATTTGGCTGTCGCCACGTTAAGAAATTAAACTTGGAAATTGAGCCTTCCCAGTAGCCGCCGTAGGATCGGTGGCGACAAAGCTACGCCGCAGGGAGATTTGTTTTCCAAGAGACACTGGCATTGTTATAAGAGCCACTTCACAGGGGATGATTTGTGTCATGTGTCCCTTCAAGCAAAAACAAAGCCGTAAAAATCGATTTTTTTCTTTTTTTTTTTTTTTACAATTCCATTTGACCGAGATCCCGTCCTCTTGATGCGGTTAGCGATGTTAAATTTCCAAAGCGCTGACAAAGAAAATACCGAGCATGTGGTTCACTCGGGGTGACAGACCCTGCGCTCATTCCGCGGGCTGATCGGTATCTGGCCCGCCGCCGTGTATTCGGATGGGAGGAGCCTTATCTTGACAGGCTGGCCTGCTGATCGTCATCCCACCTAACATGGCCGAAGGAGCCTTATCTAGGATCTCTGGACACAGGAGCCCACACGGCACGCCCACTTCTAATCACTTTTTAAAAGCAGTTTCAAAAGTAGAAAAATAGGAAAAAGAATCGATTTGTGGAACACGCTGAAACAGCCACACAAGCACCATCATTTATTTTTTTTTTACCGAACAAGGATCAATATTTTCATTGGTGTGTCATCATCCGGCATCTATCTGAGGGGTTTATTGTCGGAACCCTAATTTGACTGAGTGGATGTGTATTTATTTATAATATTTTGAAAATGTTTCCCTATATTTCCAAACCTTTGATCATGCTGAAAAAAAAGCTCATGTGCATTTTAAATTTATACTATGAAACAACAACTGTGTCAATAAACATCTGCAACTTAAAAAAAAGTCATATATATCTGTTGTTTTTTTTTTTTTTTTATTCAGCTAATGGATTAAGTTAGTTAACTCGATCTAAGGTAGAAAATAACAAACTGATTATTTGTGTTTCATCGGAGCCTTAAAAGATGCCGTATTCCATTTGTTTTCCTAATTGAGAAGTTTTTCATTACGGAGGGAAGAGCAAATGAAGCCATTTGTCTCGTATCCACACTGACCTTTTGGGAAGTGGTGAGAATGCGCGAGCGGTAATTTGTCTCCACCAGTCTGCCGGTCTGAAAAGGCCATCAACACACACATACACACACAAACAAACACAAAAAGCACATGCAATGCATGTGCGATCTAATCTTTTCAGGGTTTTCCTTTTATTATTTTTCAAGCAAGATGTGATTTAATGGGCTTGCGTGTGAGAGGTGGCTGAGCTCGTGGAGGCCAGAATGTGCATAAACAGTCCTTTCCTCGGATATCATGTTCGCTTTAAAAGGATAACCGTCCATTAATGGACTTTCACCATGAATGCAGTTTTTTCATGTGTTCAATTGACGGATAACTAAACTTTATTTAAAGATAAGTTCAATTGCTGACTGAACTGACTCACTGATGATAATGATAATAATAATGATAATAATTATAACACCAACAACAATAATATTGACAAAAATGATGACGATGATGATGAAAATAATAATAATAACAACAACAACAACAACAACAACAACAACAATAGTGATGTCAAAAGTGATGATGATGATGATGATAGTATTATTCATAATAATAATAATATCATATAAAACCACCACCACAACAGCAATAATATTTTCTGTTCTGATGGTGTTTATAACAACAGCAAAAAAAAATTTGATGACAAAAGTGATGACGATAATATTATTCATAATAATAATAATAATATCATATAATACCACAACAACAACAACAAAAACAATAGTGATGACAAAAGTGATGATGATGATGATGATAATATTATTCGTGATAATAATAATAATAATAATAATAATGATATAGTGACAACATATTTTTTGCAGACATTCCTTTATAGATTCCCTTGGCTAGTAGTGAAAGATGTCATGAAGTTAGTTGATGTGAAAGAAGAGAATACAGAGAACAAGGTTTGCTGTGATTGGCTGTGGGGACCCCTGAGGGGAGCAGCCCAAAGGAAAAGAAGGACTTCCTGCACCGGGAATGATGACAAAACATAGTCTTCAGAAATCAGGATGGGGTTTCCGTCACAGCCGGCGACATTTACAAGCCTCGCTCAGGTACCTATTTTTGTAAACTAAAAGTCCACTCCCCCAAATTCCAAGATGTGCTCTATTGAATCCGACGACAGCTGTCATCCTTGCGTCAGAATGGGGCCGTGCTTGCCTGACCGCCCCACCAGGAGGCAGTGTGTGACAGGTGAAACTCAAACCTTGAACCTGAATCGTCACGAGGGCCTCGTCTCGGGGGCCGCGCTTGTGTTTTCTCCCTTGCTGGAAATTCACACACGCAGGCATTTTCCCTCCATGGAACATTTTAAGGAACCGGTATATCATAAGAGTAAACAGTCGCTGCAAACACTGTCTCGAGCTCTTTGTAGAGTGCTGGATTTAAGGTTGGACAAATGGTTGGACTTTGAGGGTTTTCTCTTCACACACGCAGTTTCCCGAATTTCCCCTCTAGCCCAGATACAACTTTCGGAAGTAAGAGTTTACATTGAGCATCTGAAGGAAGTCAAAGGTTAAAGAAGATTCCCACCACTTGAGAGAGACCTCTGTCCGTTTTCTTTTTTTTTTGCGTCATGCCATATCCCACAACCGCAGTAAACGGCCCTCTTCTTTCACTTTCTCCCAGAAAACACACACATTTCTTATGCGTAAACAACACACACACTAACACACGTGCTCACACTCAACCCTTCAGGCTTCATTCAAACGACTGGAACCGTAACAATATAATTACGATTTGTCTTCCTCAAGGTTTTCACAATACGGCTACACACACACACACACACACACACACACACACACACACAGGCACACACACACACACACACACATGACCAGAGATAACAACAAATAATAGGATATGCCCCATCAGAGCTTGATAAAGCACGCCACGATAACATTTAGTCTCAGCTGATACGATCGCCATTTATCTGCTCCGTCTCAGGGCGAGTCCTCCCTTCTTGTTTATACAGACATGGGACTTTTTTTTTTTGCCTCGATTCCGTTGTCTAAGAGACTAATGGGAAAACCACGCACCTTATCTCGTCTGCAGAAATGAAGAAACCAGCCACCGCTGCGCGGCTGTGTAATAATAATAATAATAATAAAACGTCGACGGGAATCGCGGATCCTTTTGTATCATCAATCAAATGGAGCTGCTGTTGGATCCACATTAAGCGCCACATTTATAAAACATATATGTGAACATTTCACCAAATGCATATATTATATGCATTTTATTGGGGAGGGCTATTTCTCTATTCTTGTGAAAGAATGAGAGCATCTGCATCGCAGCATGTCAGGGATTAGAAGGAGAATAATGAATTCACTACATATACAATGTTACACATGTCACCACATTCTGTGTTAATAATGTTTGGCCAAACTGTTGGTAGGACATAGCAGAGAGATAACATTTGTTGTGTGTGTATGTGTGTGTGTGTGTGTGTGTGTGTGTGTGTGTGTGCGTGTATGTGCGTGCGTGTGAGTGTGTGCGGGGGCTTGACAGCATTCTGCTGACTTGAGTGAACGAAGAATCAGATGGATTCATGTGCGAGGGCGTGCGTCCGTCTCCAACAAGCATGTTGCCCAAAATACAAAATAAGCGAGGGTGGCCTTGTTTCTCATGTTTGTATATTTATACTACTACTGTTTGTATATTTATACCACTACTACTACTACTTAAACTACTACTGATTGTTCAAGTGTGTGTTTTTAGTTTTTTTCTATTTTTTGCCCCCTAACATCAGGCCTACATCTTCTTCTTCCTCCTCACATTATTATTATTATTATTGTATTTCAATTTTTACTTTTATCATTGTCAACATTATGACGATGGTGATTTTTATTTTTATTTTTATTTTTGATACTTTTAACATCATTATGATGATGATGATGATGATTATTATTATCATTATTGCAGTTTATAAGGAATTTTTTATAAAGCCCAGAAACTTGTACAGAAAAACTTGTGAGATTTGTGGAAGAAACCTGTGTACTTGGAAAAAAAAAACCCTCAAAGCGTAGATAGCAGAAATGATAGCTGTGAGTCTACCCCCTGCACATTTCCTCTGGCAGGATGTTTCAGAGGCTCTCATTTCAATCACTCTCTTGAACTTGTACCCGGAAATCACGTATTATATTTGCTCTTAACAGGGGCACGCACCATTTGCTCATTTTGCGAATTACTTCTGACAGTGTCAAAACAGCTGTATGGAAAGTTGGGAACTTGCAGAAGCCCAAGAATTATGTACACATGTTTTTAAACAAACATCTCAAACATGTCTGTACCTCGAAGTGAATACTTTCTGAATCCCAAACGGATCGGTTTGCTTTCTCAAAAGGGAAAACTGCGGCACAATCCGGGCTGTCACGCGTGTTTGCAGCCCGTGATCTAGCACCGGTGTCGGGTTAAATAGGTCAGCAGCGGGAGGTAAGATGAGAACCACGATCAGCCCGCAACACATCGGAAGGCTGAGACTTCACAGCCTAATAATCCAAATAGTTAACGTTTGCATGCTTCGCTAACAGGTTTGCACATTTTATGTTGTCTAGAATTCCCGCTAATCCTATAAGAATTCCTCCCAACTTTTCAAATCAAGTGAGCGCATGCAGGTTCTCTGCAGATTGGGTTTCTGCCTCAGCGAAGCAAATCCAACGGAGAAGTGCTCTTTGGCTGACCGCTCCGTCCCCTTGGCGTAGCAATTTATTATGACTCATAAGAAATTTTTTAAAAAGTTTTAACTTCACGATAATCGCCATACACTTTAAAAACGCTCCGACTGTCAGAACCGGCTGATGCGAAGGGAATTAAGGGATTTTAAAATACGACTGACTTATCATTTCTATGCAGGTGATAGATAAGCTTGGCGGAGGGAAGCGATGAAAAAGTGTTGGGTGATGCAGAAAGTGACAACACAGCAGCTTAGTGGCTTTTCATGGTTTCCAACTTGCATCTCAGTAAGAAACTCCCTGGTTCGATTCCGACGGGGGGGACGATTCTGCGTGGAGCCTCCATGGCCTTCCCATGTCTGCGTGGGTTCCTCCCACAGTCCAAAAACATGCAGGAGATTTATGGAAATGTTACATTTTCCAGACATGTAAATGAGAAGGTGAATGGTTGCATGGATGCAGAGGGAACACTTTCAGCGCACAAAAAAACCTATCCAGCGCAGTGAGCGCACTGCAAATGAATTAGATATATAACATTTTTTTCTATAAAATTTTAGTGTGCAACTAGGTGAGTGACAGCCGATCATATAATATGATGTAATTACGCAACGCAGCCAATCACGGCATTGACAGTACTCTGCCCGTACATGCTATATAACAATTTTATCTGGCAGAGTTAAGTGACGCTAATGCTAACATTCTAACCCCTTACCATGGCAGAACTAGTGGGCAGTGAATGTGATGCATCCGCTCATTAAACCAAAGTAAAAAAGAAATGCGGTTCTTTTAAGTTGGAATGGATGTCTGAGTACGTGCAAATAAAAGAAGAAAAAGCGGTGAAACCGAGTGAGATTTTTTCGTTTTTCAAGTGAGAAATATGCAGCGAAACTAAGGTAGTTAGCGAGTTTTCTGATGGAAAAATATGGCCTAAATGGAAGCTTGACTACCTCAAGCGATACATTCAGCAGAAAAGTCATATGAATGCTGTTGGATTTATACGAAGACTCAAGATGTGAAAGGGGATTGGTACGTTATTGCGGCAGAGCGCAAACGACCGTGAGAAAAAGAACGAGCTGTCGCACACAAAAAAAAAAATCAGACCCTGAGCAAGTTAAAGTTCTAATTGACAATATTTTACTTGCCATTAAAATGAATGCATCAATGCTGTCAAGTGGCCAAATGAGTTCTACTAAAAGGAAAATAATGGAAATTGCTGTTGTAATTTGATTCTTTTAATAAGCCATGAAACTTTCTATGATCTCAGGTGTGAACCTGTTGTGTGGACACAGCGTGCACATCTAATGTTGCTCACAGTGGTCCTCAGTGTGCTCAGGGAGGTTGTCTGTTTACCTAGACATATGAAAAATTAGAGGGAACATTGGTTGCATGCCTCGATAGAATGCATGAATACAAAGGTGAATAGTTTTATATCTCTATATGATGTATGAATGAGACAGTAAATGGGTTACATTGCCATATTACACGTGAATGAGAGAGTGAATGTATACTTTTCTTAATCCGTGTGAATGAAAGAGTGAATGTTTGCATGTCTCTATGATATTTGAATGAGAGAGCGGATGGTTGTTTGTCTCTATGTAACGTGTGAATAAGAGGGTGAATAATTTCATATCTCTATATCAGCGGTCAAACTCATTTTCACCGAGGGCCACATTCGCATAATGGTTGCCCTCAAAGGTCAACATGTAACGGTAACGGTATAAATGTAACTAAATGTAACCAAATGTAATGTAAAATAAATGTAACTACTCCTGAATGTTAAATTTATGACTTATTCAAATCCAAACTGTTACATATCGTCACCCTCTTAAAATAATCGCCCAAGTCATTTTTTCAGATTTTTCAGGAAACACAATAAACTGAACCATTTGACACACTCTTGACATAGGCAATTTCTACTAAAGGGGTAGAATGGCACGATCCGTTTAACTGGGGATGTAGGCAATTTTGCCAGAGGTGGTCAGCATCTTGAGGAGATGATTTAGGCAAAAAAAAAAAAAAAACATTTTTGTAAAAAAATGACTTAGGCGATTATTCTAAGAGGTTGACGATATGCATTTCCATCTTTCCTGCATCAACCTCTCTCTTCCCGGACATTTAGGGATTGTTTGTTTTTCTCAATTCCACTTGTTAAAAATGGCATTGATGTGGATACACTGCGTTCTAGTGGCGGGATGCAGTCACTTTGCGGGTAACATGATCGGCATGTACGCGTCTGACTTATTTATTTTAACACAATCAGACCTTTTAAGACGTTCTTGTGGGCCACATAAAATGATGTCATGGGCCATATTTGGCCCGCAGGCCTTGAGTTTGACACATATACTCTATATGATGTATGTATGAACAAGTGAATCGTTGTTTGTCTTTATTTATTTTTTTTGAACATTTATTCGAACAGGTTCCTTAACAGAGTCACACACATTCTTACAAAACCTCATAACAAGATACACATTATACAATATTCTTTATAGGTCACTTATTTCCTCACTAGCAAGCGAAAAATAAAATAAAACTAAAAAAGAAAACATTTAACTCAGTCAAATAGAGATAATATCTTCAACTCTCCAAATATTTTTTAATGGGTGCCCATTTGTCAAGATATAGGTCTGTCTGAAGTCGTAAGTTTGCCTTTATATGACAAAAATCAATGCAGTTATGTGTCAGTGCCAGACGTTTTTCAGCATATGAGCCATCATATGGTAAACAAGTGTGAGGACCTCGGAGTCGTGCAGAGGCCGCAGTTCCATCTTGGCGCCGTTTCTGGTTTCGGGGGGGGGTTGAGTCATCGTGGTCCCTCTCCGCGGAGGGGCCGGGGTCCCCCCCTCTCCTCCCAAAAGGTCTGTCCCCAGGGGTGATTGTGTTTATTGTTCATCGGGGTTGGAGGGGAGGCTTTAACTCCGGAATCTAAGAAACAGTCGGGACACCGCGGAGACAGCAGCCTCCGAAGGACACCGAAACCCCCCAAAAAAGCTGGGAAATATCCAGTGGTTTTTTCCTCGACTGGACGTGTTAACGCGAAGGTAAAAGAAAGAAGAGACAAAACCGTGGGAGGGATATTCTTGCGGCATGAACTCCGATATTGAAATGGACACCCCGTGTAAGTATCAGTTGTGGTTCTGCATTCTGAGCTCCGGTGGTTTCAGGCTTTTACTCTTAATTCACTCCAATCGGGCGTCCGGGGAAGCTTTTCGCGAAGTTCCCACCGCTCTCCGATTCTTGAATCGAGGATGAACGCGCTTGTGAGACAGTTTTATTATCTTTGCGCCAAAGTTCAACTTGACCAGAAACAATGCTGTTATAGAAATCAGTCATGGATACGGTTGAGGAGGTAATCGAAAGCGGTCTCTGTCTTTTCTCTGTTCTGCCGGGAAAAATCCGTTTGCTTAAATCCAACACAGAGTGGGGATGGACAAGATGCCTTCTCACCAGAGCTCACCCGGACCTACTTTTGGACATCTGTTTGAGGTCAACATTAAGAATAGATGCGCGTCAGTTAGTTTGGGAAAATGCGGCGACACTGTAAAAAGGCCTGGATGTTGTAACTTCAACGCTGGTTGGATCTCGCGGAGAGAAAAAAAGTCGTTGGAGACGTGGAACCCGTCGGCGCTGTTAATATATTTCCAATAATCGCAACCACAGACCTGAAGGAGGCCATTTATCGAGGACGAACCCACATGTGCTGTCTCCATTTGGGCCGGGGGGGGGGGGGAAGCGCGGCCACCGGGGCAAAATAAAAACACAACAGGAAGTCTCCAACAGATGCTGCTATCTGCCCTGTTGATGTACGGCGAGCCAGATGTTGGTCTTTTCCCCTCTCCGCTCCCAGCCACTCCTCATTTTTCTTCATTTCTTTTTTTTTTTCGCCTTCATCCTGTCCCTCCCCCACCCCAATCCCACCCCCCGGTGACTCGGGGAGGGACGCCCGTTGCGGAATGAACGCGAGCTACCTAATCATTTCACAGGATTATTACACCGTGTGTGATTTTTGTACGTTATTCTAACCCTCAGCAGGCCTGAGTCATGGTACTTAACAAACATAGAACATAAATACGGGCACAAAGGTCAGGGCACGGTGGTTAGCAGGAAACGTTTGGGTGAACCTCCATGGGGTTATACTAAACCTAAATTCTAGCATATTTGTTTCTAATTAGCATCAGAGCCGAGGGCTCTTTTTAAGCCATCGTTGGGACAAACAAAAGATGGCGGGCAAACGGACGGGCGGGCAAGCGCAAATCTCTGCCTCTATCTCGCGCGAGGGGGAAATTACGCAGACCGCAGATGTGTGAAGGGAGCAACACTGGTGCGGCGGTTGGCACTTCCGCCTCGCAGCTAGAGGGTCATCTGTTCAATCCCAGCACTTTTCTCCCCGGGGTCTCTGGTTTACAGTCCTAAAATATGCAGGAGGTTCATTGGGGCCCTAAATTGACCAAAATGTGTGACTGAGAGAGTGAATGGTTATTTGTCTCTATACAACGTGTGACTTAGAATGTCTCCATATGTGGTCCTACCAATGAGAATGATAATAAACACATTAAACAAGTTAAAACATGCACGGTGACGGTTGCTGTGTGGATTAATATATTACATCTCCAGATAAGCGTATGACGGTAGCCATCAATATGTCGACATTAGATGCATTCAGACAGTATCAACCGAAGCCCGCAAGCAAAGCAGATAAGGTTAAGATGGAGAACAAGAATGAAACAGTGTCAAAATCGAGCTGCAGGTCGGCGGCCTCCCCGAGCAAGCAAACCGCACGCATTCTGACGCCTCGGCCGCAGCAGCGACAGGAAGGAAGCGCTTTTTCTGCTGAATATGACAAAAACACATCTCCGCGGCTGCAGTCTGCCGCAGAGAGGAAGAGGCAACGCGTCACTCAAAGTGATACCTGTCGTCGATTGGCTGGTCTGAAAAAACCCTTCGTTTATATTGTCGCATAGTTCTCTTTTCGGTAGAATGGTTGTGGGTGAACGGGGAAAGCACAGAACAGGAAGTGATTTACATTTTCAACCACTCACGTTGCCTCTGCAGACAGCTGCTTTCTGCTGAAATATTGTCTTCTTCACCCACTCGCGCACAAACACTAACACACAACCGACCCCCCTCAACACACACACACACACACACTCCTCCCACGCAGCAATGAGATAGCAGCTTAAAATCCAGAACTCTCCATTTACTTTCTCTGAATGAGGGGTGTGGCCCGAATGCTTCCCTGGGCCACTCGGGGGTTGGTGGTCACATGACAGCGGCGGTGGGGGGGGCGTGGCCAAGGCAGCGGCGATCCAGCCTCACCAGCTGGAGCTGTGATTGAGGGGGGAAGAGAGTGGGAGAGGAAGGAGAAGAAGAAGTTAGAAGAAGAGCAGAGAGAGGCTGGTGAGTTGTCGATTTTTTATTTTTTTTTTTCAACTTTTCCCTTGTGTTGTGTTTTCGTTTTGAAATGTCAGCTGTAAAAAAAAAAAAAAAAAAAAAAAAAAGGAGAAGAAGTTTCAGAAGGGGGAGGGGAAGGGATTGACAGGGGGAGGGAGATGTTTTCCCCCGTGGTTTTTTGGGTGTCAGTTACTTTGCCAGGTGCCTCGTGTGCTGCACGGGCAATGAAGTTTTGGCAGGAGCACGCTGGAAAAGCCCTTTCACTTGTTTTTCCTCTTCGTTCCAATTGTCTCAGAGTTTGGGGGGATCTGCGCTGCCACTCCAACCCCCCTCCTCACACACCCTCCTCTTCCCTCCCCCTCTTTTTTTTATTTTCCTCCCTTTCCTTGCCATTGTGCCCTCAGCTCCTGACCATGCATGGATAATCAATCCACTATAATGGGACGAGTGCTGACCAATCGGGACAGACCCTCGTGCTCTTAAAAGTTTCTGGTCTCCAGAGAGTTCCCCTCCGGGCCTCGCCGTCCGATGCGGATCGAACACCTGGCGAGAAACTCGCCGGACGAGTCGGAGAAATCGTTTTTTTTTTTCTGGGGGGTTGTTTTTTTCCTTTTGGTTTCTTCACTTGAGATGGAAAGGAACGGCAAAAGACATCCAGGAAGAGTCTTTCATGTTATTCCGTCGCGTCACATGTTTTTACTTTTAGCCAATTTCTTTTTGCGCAAGGTTGGTTTTGAATGGCTGCTTTGTTAGATGCTGCACCCAGGAACACCGGCCAGGTCCTCCTCGCCACAACACAGAAAAGAGACCGTTGTTCATCGAGCCGCAGCTCGATGCTAATATGGAATTATCGTCAAATATATTCCAGAAAAGCTAAAGGCTAGCGGGTGCACAACACCATAGTTGCTAAAGAGTGCATTCAAAGCATTCGGCTCGGATGGTTTACCTCACAGTAGCCAACATGCCTCCGGATTAGCTCAATGCTAAATCACTAGCTTCATCGCCACAGCAACGCACGACTCTTAGATGCTAATAACACGTCGAGCGTGAGGCTGCAGGTCGACTCTGAGATTCGGTTTCTGAGAGGGGGAATTGGATTGTACAAAACGAGTTTCTAGGTGGGTCAGGGCAGTCCACGACAGTCCTGGCCCCGTGCTTTTTGCAGAATTTACCCCAAAATCTTCGAGGAGGAGAGGCCCTTTTACATGTTTTACGGTAAAACAACCGGGCCGTGAGTCTGAAAATATTCTTTCCCACACAAGTGTGTCTTCATAGTCCTTTCGGGGGATAATTGTATCCATGTGTGTCGAGTCTCATGGTCCCCTTGTCCTGTTCAATCAGCCAACGAACGCGGATATGCTTCTGCAGAGGAGACCCACACACTCGTAGTCTGGGCCTAAATGGCGACAGCTGCGGTGTGGAACTTTTGAGGTCAAAAATCCTGGTCTCGAAAACGGATTTCCTGGCTTGAATCTCATATTTGGTTTTCTCGGGTTCGACTCGAGCTAACTCTGGAGCCCCTTTTTCGGCACAGCGACCTGGTCGCCCCCCTCTCCTCCTCTGCAGTGACCCCTGGGATCCCTCTGTCTTCCTGTCTTCTCTCTCTCTGGTGTTTTGTGCTGTTTTGTTTTCGGGTCACTGTCAGTGCAGCAACACCGTTTCTGTGTTTTTCCAACACGGATCAGCGCCATCTGCTTTGCTCATGGATAAATCGAGCCTGTGCTATTTCACTACGACTTTTCTGCAAAGTCGATATCAGTGCGTGTCAGCGTATCGCAACGACCGCAACTTCTGAGACGGAGGAACGTGGAGGCTTGGGGCGCAAGTGAGACAGATTTTCCCCCCGGTGGATTTAAATGACAGCCCGGTGAGGAGCTCCCCTCCCGTTTCACTGTCCCAGGGAACAAAGAGCAACGTGACACCCGTCGCCAGGGGTGACTTTTAAAACAGTGGATGCCTTGAAGTCGGACGAACCTGGCATAAATTTGTAACTGTAAAGACAGACGTAATACTGACCTTTTCAGTTTCTAAGTTGTTGCCTGGGCTCCAGGGTTGGGTTTCCACATTTCTTGGCCTTCATCCGAGCTGTTTATACGGAAGTCAGACTTTAAGCCTGATACTGACTGACAGCAGAGAGACTTGGTGGAATTTGAGCACTGATCATTCATTCATTCATTCATTCATTCATTCATAATCTATACAGCTTATTCCGCACCGGATCGGACACATATGAGACATTAAATATTTCACCCTCTCATTCACACATGGTTTGGGGACATGAAACCATTCACCCTCTCACTCACGCCATATAGACATGCAACCATTCACTCTGTAATTGACACACTGCTCATCGGGTTTTTCAACCATTTATTCTTTCATTTACATGTCCTGTAGATACATACAACCATCCACTCTGTCATTGATACACCATAAGGAGACAACATTCACCCTCTCATTCACAGGCCATATAGAGACGTAAAGCTTTTTTCCCCCTCTCATTCACATGTAGACATGCAACCATTCACTCTGTCATTGACTCACTATTAAGAGACAACATTCACCCAGTTATTCACATATCCAATGTAGACATACAACCATTCACCCTCTCATTCACATATCTGAGCAATTTCAATGAACCTTCATGGTTTTGGACTGGGAGGAAGGTGGAGACCCCAGGAACACGCAGACTCCACACAGAAATGTTGACCCCGTGTGGGAATTGAACCGCGGACCTTCTTGCAGTGACGTGCCACCGTGTAATGAATGAATGAATGAAAGAACGAATGAATGTTCACCAACCGGTTACTCCTTACCGGCAATTCCTAATCTCTGCACTGAAAGAACATCCAGTGATTCCGTCTTTCAATGATTAATGTTTTGTGTTGACGGTAAAAGCATTACGGCACGAAACTAACAAAGGAGCCGTTTTCCAGCTGGCCGTCCTTTGAAAGATGAGAATATCATTTGTCAGTGTTTATCATTTCAACGTGTACAGATTTTAAACCAAATGAAAGGGATTACAATGAACGCATTCAAGGGACTTAAGCTATGTGCAGTTTTGTGCTCCTCACAATCGGGACTGAAAGTATTCATGGTTAAAAAACAAAAAAAAAAGGAAACGAAAGGTTTTAAAAGATCTCTTTGAATAAGAATTTATATATTTTTTCAAAGGCGCTCGTGTCCTGAGATGACTCGACATATTTTCTTTGGGAGCGTTGTTAGCCCTCGCCGTGCTGCTCGAGCGTTGTTTGTGTACAAAACTAAATTGAGCAGATTCAATCCCCTATTCGTCCGACACACACCAGAGCGTCACACACACACACACACACATCTATCTCCTCCAGATGGCGGTAGGTATAAAACTTAACGACCTTTTTCCTTTCTGAAGAAGGAATCACCGAACGCCCAGTGAAAATGTCAACTGAGTTTTTTAGGAGAAAGAGAAAAGCCAAAAAACGGGTGGGTTGGAGGGGAGGGGGGATGACAAGTTCACGCACTTCCAGGAAGGGGGGGGTACAGGAGGGGATAAATGGAGCCAATGGAGCGGGGGAAGAAATCCAGGGGTTTCCCTTCACAGCGGTCGTGTTTTGAGAAAAACGCATGTCATAATGCGGACAATGTTTTGAGTGACCGTGTGATTTGAAGAACAGAGGAGATCATCTTTCCCAGTGGGGGGGGGAGAGGAGGGAGGGGAGCTTTTGAACATTTGCCCGATCACGCTGGAGACAAGAGGAAGAGCTCTTAAGTACCTTGTGTCACAAGAAGACATTACTACTTCAGATTAATTGCATTCCTCGGAAATAAGTTACTCCATTAAGAAACATCTGCTACTCATCTCTGAAACGGGGAATGGTCCAGATCGCCATTTATTTCAAATCCACTCTTTTGGTGAAATGTCACCCGGGACCCACGTGATTGGGGGAGAAAAAAAAATAAACATTTGAGAAGATGAAAATTCCGCTAGTACTCAAAGTCAGATGTTTTTTTTTTTTTTTTTTTGTTTTTTTTTGGGCTAAGCCACGGGGTGAATATTTAAATATAATTTAGTCGCAATGTTTTGAAATGTAATTGTAAGACCTTTAACAACTTTGGAATGTCCATTTAAATTCCAGCTTTGGTAATCTGATGTGTCCCTATGCAGCAAAGTGCACTTGTACTACCTTCTGCTGACATAAAATGGGAAAACATTCATTCAGGGTTGTTGGGGGTGCGCTATCCCAGCTGTCACTGGGTGGGAGCCAGGGATCTTTCTGGATCGGTCGCTAAAAAGCCAAATACAGAGACATTCAACCATTCATTTGCTCATTGCAATGTCACACAGAAAGGCCTCCAATCAGAATTTAACCAGGGACCTTCTTCCTTCGCTAACTACCGGCAAACATCGATACCTAAATTCAAATCAAGTCCAAGTGAAAACATTTTTCGCCTCTGGCGCCAATACCATTTGGCTCAAAGCGTATTTACCGATGTTTTACGCAGATCCCAATAAGAAGCCAGAACCGTGCAGAATGGCTGCCTGGGTTTGGCTCTGGTTGACGTGCTTCACAATGGCCCCCCGCCCCTCTCCCCGTCCTGTCTTCCGCATGTGGCTCGCACGCTGCAGTTGTGCGAACCCGTGCACTTCTTCTGCCAATTTAGCTCTTTGACATTCAGCGTAATTTATTTGGTTGTTTTCTGGCGTTGCTCAGGCAGCCGAACTCTGATCAGCAGCATCCATCATCTTCTTCCCAATCACTTCCCCCGTACTAATAGGCTTTAGTACACAAAGTTTCAATCATATTTCTGTTCTTTCCCTGGGCAACCATCTGACCATTTGGAGTTTTACCAGGGAACATCTCCAAATCCCAACAGTAGTTCAAAATGTACTTACCCTGGTTCAGTACAATTTCTTTTTTCTTTTTTTTTTTTTTAAATTGCACATGTGAACCAAATAAAGAATAGCAAAAAAAAGAATGAGGGCCTGGTGTTGAAGTCAGTCATGAGCCTATAACCGCTGTGTAAATATTAGACTCAATGTTTGATGTTGTTTGCTGATGGGATTTGAATGAAGGCCTTGAATACGGTGTTGAGTTACGAGGGGATGTGAAGCTGGGAGGTGATTATCTGCCCCGGCAAAAGAGCGAAATGCCTTTTGTTCAATAGGAGGCTCATTTTCCTGAGTTCACCAACCAGCATAAAGTTGTTTAAAATTAAATATTTTATTTTCATCAGTATTCCAGGTATTTATTTTGAAAAATTGTAGTTTCCGCCTGCGCCTCATTCCTGCACTTGACTTAGTCTAAATGTTTTTTTTAGGTAAGCTAGTGAGCAAGCTAACCCTCGCTAAAATGGCCGGCAAACAAATGCTGCTGGAGAGCTTATTTAGAAAGGGAGACAGGGCCAACGAGGAGACACCAGGAGGTTTGAGTGCATTTAAAAGAAAACAGCAAGAGCACTACTTCATTCCTACTTAAGTCCAACCGGGTTGGGGGACGGAGAGTGAGCTGCTTCTGCGTCAAACGACGTTTAAGGCTTCGGGTCGGGGGCGTCTCGGAAGCACCTCCACCTCGCACTAAAAAAGGTGCCTTTTTCAATTCCGACAAGGAATGCATGTTTTATCCGTGTCTGCATGGGTTTCCTCAGAGTCCAAAATACACAGTACATTCATTGGAGGACCCTAAATTGCCAAGGCATGAGAAGGAACTAATGAAGAGTTGTATGTCTCTACAAGTGATCGATCCAGGGTGAACCCAGCCTCCCGGCCAATGACAGCCGGGATGGGTTCCAGCCCCCAACCCACGACCCAGGGTTCAGATAAAGGGGTCAAGGGGGTGATGGAATCCTAGCAGCTAATTTTCCAGTAACAACTTTGGGGACAATCGAGTTTTGGGGATTTTTGGTTTCCGAGAATCCAGTGCAGTGTGCTTAGATATTCAAACTGTTGCATTTGTGTGTGTGTGTGTGTGTGTGTGTGTGTGTGTGTTTTAATGTACATGTATGCATTGGAATGCGCGGTTGTCATTGTGATTAATTCGTCGTTATTGTCCCTTTGGGCAGCCTGACCCTTTTAAACCGCTCTTAAAACACATTGGTTTCGGAAAAAAAAAACACGTGTTTGAACTTTTAGTGATTTTTGTTGATGGGAAACAGGAAACTGAACGTCTTATCAGAGTGCGGATGAAACCAAAAGCATAAAAATATCATTTTTTTTCAAGGCTGCGTGAGTCACACGGAGGCTCTTAAGAAACGCAAGGTCCTCCGAGCAGTGTCTTAAAAAAAGGAAAAGTGCTGTGCGAGCCCACACACACACACACACACACACACACACACAGAAATGCATGGGTCTCCATGTAAATGCCGATCATGAAACCTGAAGCCTTCCCTTTAGTGCCCTCATTAGGAGGCGTAGGACTCGAGTTATCTCTTTGATGGGATCCGGCCACTCATGCAGGAAAAAAAAAAAAAGCCGGAACTCGTCTCCTTCCACTGCACAAAGCTGTAAAAGTCGGTTAATGTCATGAGGCAGCGAGTGAAAGAAGAAAAAAATGATAGATGTGTTTTGAGGAACCGATTTTGGCATGTTTTAATCTTTTTCCGAGGGTGTTTACACGGTGGGCTGTTAAGCCGCTCAAATATTTCAGTCAGCTTTCACACTAATGCACCTGCCCAAAAACCTCCGCACAGCGCAGCTCGCTTCATTTTTCATTTGCGTGACCTTTGTACTACCTTGGCTCGCTGCTCGCGGCCTGTATTTTTTTTTTTTTCCGGCCTCGGCCAACTACAACACAAGCATGTCCAAGTGTTTTGGGTCCGCAGATATCCCTGACACATTGTTCTATTCAAATGCAATAATTGCAGCTGTCTCACTTTTTTTTTTTTTTTTGTTGAGTGAACCGTTGGAGATGCGATGGCCTTGTCCGTTGGGCTGAGTCAAACTGTCATTTCCAGAGAGGTTACTCATTCAGAAATTGTTTCCATGGTAAATGTTGTTAGCGCCGTCTTCGCGGAACGCAATCACGCTCCAATTCGGGTCTGACTCACGAAGAGACGGGCAGTCCTGTCACTTTGGCTCAAGAGATGCAGAAATGATTCTAAAAAAAAAAAAAAAAAAAAGAAAAGGAGGAAAAATAGCAGTTGGTCAGGGCTTTTAATGGCCAGCTTAGGCTAACCCCTGAAAAGGAAAGAATTATAGAAAGCAGAGATAGAATTGGAGGTTCCTAAAGTAAATAGTCAAGCAGCAGCAGGCTGGTGGTCAGGCTTGCATGTGTCCTCTTGCAGCCTGTGTGTGTGTGTGTGTGTGTGTGTGTGTCTGCCAGAGTGTTACTGTTTTGTCTATTCTTAGAGAGAAAACAATGCAGGGGTTGCAGCCCCCCGGTGGACATGTTTGCATTGCCCCAGAGGGAGTTTGGCAGCAGGCCTCCGGAACGCCATTAGAGCTAATATACGTTCCGCCTTGGCCCTGCGGAGTTCAGTAGAAGGTTGGCCAGACAACCCCTCCTGACACGATGCATCATTTCCACTGCTCACGGCCTTCGAAAATAACTTATTGTGTCACGTCCAGGGTTCTGCATTTCCAACCTGGGTTATTTGGGGACACAACTTTCTCCTGGGATGCATTATTCACGGAGGGTTCGTGTTCCAGCTTTGGATCAAACGGCTTTAGCGAAGCTCGGGGTTGCCTTTAAACCCCGAGGAAAAGGCGATTTGCAGATTTGGCCGCGCAAGATCGATAAATTTGCACATCGACCGTGCAGCCTTGGAAACAAAGACGGTCCACCCCACCGCCACCACCGCCACCCAACCCCGTTTTCCCAGGAGCTTTATCCCTGTATTTCAGGGGGTTCCGGCCAAGCCGCGTGCGGTATTGCCAGCGCTGCTCATCTGTAAATCTCTGAGACTGTCTGGGAGTTGTTGGAGGACGGACAGATTGATAGACGGCGCGGACGCGGCCGAAGGTGTGGTTTGCTCTTCCACGCGGTCCCAAATTGCAGGGTTTTTTTGTCGTTCTTGGAAGAAACCTAAAGGGTGTTCAGTGGAGCGAACGTGAAAACAGCCTTCTCCTGTCGAACCTGCGCAAACATCCCGACCCAGAAATACCCTCTGGTGTTTTAAATGTTTAGTTCCCTTCTCCCCAAATCGGTGGCTTTGCTCATTGCTGTTTCATTACGTTTAACGACGCAGTCGGAGGCTGGTCCTGCGCTCGTCTGCCCGGAGACAAGCTTCGCTGCGCTCACCGTAAGGCTGCCGGGGCCTCCCGTAACATATCCTGCGAACCGACAGACTTTTTTTTTTTCATGTGTTTAGACTTTTTATATTGTCCATTTAAGGACAAATGCTTTTTGAGGATTTAAAGGCCTTCAGAGTCAGGAAACGGGCAGTAAATATCACCGCAGACCCGTCTAACCCGGCCTAACGCAACCTATTCTCTCTTCGACGAGGTACAGATGGTTGGACGAGCGCTAGCAGACACCAGAACAGCTTTTTCCCCCACAAGTGATGTAACCCAACACTCACACATGCCCCAAAACAATAATATCTGATACTGAGGATCCTCTAAAGCCATTGCACCATAATTTAACCATTACGTCATTTAACATCACGGCAGGGAGTCAGATTGGAGGGACGCCCCGCTTTGCCAACTGAACCCCAGCCGCCCCAGATTAAGATTATCAATGAAAGCAAATCCCTACAGGAGGCCAATTCCAAAGGAGCAAGAGAAACACAATGATGCTAAGGTTCTAGGTCCGACTCTGGCGGTTTGCATGTTCTCCCTTGATGGTGGCGGCGTTCTGCCACAGTGGCAAAACACGCAGAAGGTTTATTAAAGAGCCCTAAATCCTCCATAGATGCGATCGCGATGGGGAATCGTTGTGCCTCCGTGTGTGGCCCCGAGATTAACTGGTCACTGGGCGTCGTCCAACCCTCGCCCGATGCCAGCTGGGAATGGATCCAGCCCGCCCGCCACCCCGGGATAAGCGGCGCTAGATAATAACCGAATTAGCATGTATTTGTTCTACCCCGGCGAGATATCAGAACGAGCCTCAATCATTCGACTGTTGCCAAGTCGTGACAGACAGGAGAACCAGGTGGACAAAAGGTTCTGTGTTCTGCGACGTCATCGATGTCAGCGTCGGTGTTATTTGTTAAACAAAAGGGTGGAAACGAGGAGCATCTGTTCGCACACCTGCCGCGTTGTTTCGTCTACCCAGCGTCAGGTGTATGTTTCAGCGGTTTTCAGCTCGTCGCATGTGAACCTCAGTCAGACGCCGCCACGCGCCTCTTTCAGGAAGCGTTGCCCCCTCCCACATAAGTAGAAGTGTTGGCACCGACGCGAGAACATACCGGCACGGCGGTCGAGTGTTTGCAGTTTGCGTGTCGTAACAGCGCCTTGGCGCTCAGCCCTCGTCTTCTGGCAACTCGATCTTCCTCCAGCTGAGGTAAGCCGGGATTTGTCGTTCAAAGTCTGGCGATTCCTTTTGAACATGTGGCTCCTCGTTCCAATGTCAGTTTGAGACCCGTGATTAAAAATGTGTATTTTCTATTTTTCACAACAAAGGTCCGTATTTATTTGCACGTCTCGTCGGCTTGTTTGTTGTTTAGCTTTTAAGATGACTCAATGCATCTTGGCTAAATACAACTCTGGAAGAATTCATGTTGCAATTCATGTTGCAAACATACGTGGCCCCTCGGGGGACGCAGGCTGGGGTTTTGTGCACCGCAGGCTTGCCTGAAAGTCATCTGTTTATGAACCTGCATCCTGTTTCACGCAGGAAATGCATGTGTGTTCATGCAAAGCACGATAGGGTTCCATATTAATACCATCAGTTTTTGATAATAAGCTGTTTTACCGAGGCGATGGCACAATTTTTATGAATGTATGTCTCTCATCCCTCAGGGTCAGAGGTCAATCTGAGCCACAGCAACATGTCTGAACACGCCAAGCCTCACCACCCCCATCCACAGAGCAAAGGGGAGAAGCACCATGGCAGCGACTTCAGCTACGTCGGCATCGACGCCATCCTGGAGCAGATGAGGAGGAAGGCAATGAAACAGGGTTTTGAACTCAACATCATGGTTGTAGGTGAGTCTGAAACGCATCATAACTGCCACTGAAGAATACCTAAGATACTGCCAACCACACACAGATATTCTGGTTTTGTCCTAAACTAAGTCTATTTTGGAAAGAGGCCTTTGATGCTCTTAAAGCGGTTTTCAAACGGGACATTCCACAAACAGCATTATTAGGAGCAATCCCACTGGGAATAGACAGAAAGAATGAAAAATACCTCCTAAACATATTGCTCAAAGCAGCATTAAAGTGCATAACTATTAGATGGTTAAAACTAGTTCCCACTACATATAATATGTGGATCCAAAAAGTTTGGGAAATATACCAGATGGAGCAAATTACATATTCATTAAGACTTCAGAAGCCTATTTTTATTAAACAATGTGCATGTCTACTAATGCAAGGTTGTAGTGAAGGAGTTTTGGACTGGCACGAGATATATGCATCATATCCTTCCACAGAACCTATGTGGAGTGGATATTTATAATCCCCCCCGCTATTTCTTTTACTATTTCCTACTTATTTACTTACTTCCATGTCATCTCATCATATAGTGTTCATGTACCTGCCATTTGATGTTGAGAAAAACTAACAAAAATATAACTGCCACTGAAAGGAATAAGCAACTCAGCGCCAACACAAGAAGTCCTTCTTTTTCTTGGGGCTGCTCCCTTCAGGCGTCGCCACAGCCAATCATCTGCCTCCATTAAACTCTTAGTCTCTGCATCCTCTAAACCCTTTCCTGTAAACCCTTTCTATTGAGAGCACGTCCAAGGCATCTCCCTCCGACTTTACAGAGGAGGGATTGTGAACATCCAACACATTTTGTGTGATGGACTCATTCCTTATCCGATCCATCCTCTTCGCACACAAAGAGAACCTCAACATCTTCGTTTCTGCCGTTCCCCCTTTTCATCAATGCCATTGTGTATGAACTAGACAACATTTCTGGTTTCACCACTGCCTTCAAAATGTTTCCTTTCGTTCCAGCTGATATTCTTTTTTACGCTGTTGAACCTCAGTACTTAAATTCTCGAAACTTCCTCATCTCCACTCCCAGTAGCTTCCCCGTTCCATTTAGGTTCCTCTCATTCACGCACATACTTTCCATTTTGTTACAACCAAAGTTCTGCTTCCCAGGATCGTACCTCCACCTCTGTAGATTTTCCTCTGCCTGCTCTTGCAGCTCATCACAGTGTCGTCTGCAAACAAATAACTCCATTCGAAGCTCTGCTCCAAGCTGCTCGCACACGTTTCTTTACCTCCGATGCCGAAGCAGGAAGTAAAAAGTCATGTTTGTGTGAAAGTCTTGTAGCTTGGAATGAAATCAAAACATGTCTTTATCTGCTTCAGTGCATGTCTGAACTTAACCATGATTTAATCGGGTTTTTTTCAAAACACGTGTTGATCTTTGTTTCGCTTTAGTTTTAGTTTTACCTCCAAGACATAAATAAGTGATGACTCAGCAGTGCACGAGAAAAGGTCTCGATTGGCTCATCCGTCCTTCCAAATGACTCAAGAGCCTATTAGATTTATTTGTTTAATGGGTTTATTTTGGTCTTTTCAGTTGCGCTAAATACGGATAGAAATAAACAACAACATATACACATAAGATTTTAACATAAAGAAAATTTTATTTTAATTCAATTCATAAAAAATATATATATATATATAAATAAATGTATATAAAAAATACCCAAACTAGCCTTGACTGAAAAGGTGACAGCTGAAGCTTTAGCTTATATTGCTAGCCCTTTGCTCATATAGAGATGATGAAAAGAATAAAATGTATATTTTAAACATCAGATAGGCAGTTTACTATCACACCTCTGTTGATAATTCAGTTTTATATTTTAGAGATCTTCATTCTATTTTTGGACCCAGATTTATCTTTAAAATCTAGAACAGATGCGAGACATGAAGCTGCAACTTCCTGCAGAACATGTTTTGAATTAACCGTCATCAATTCCGCACTGGAATCAGCAACAAACAGACCAGACGGGTTTCATTATGCGAGTTGGTGTGCAACGGGGCAACGCGGGGGCGCAGTGCTCGGCGCCTCCTTCTCACAGCAAGAAGGTGTGCAATTCAATTTCTGTGGAGGAGCAACATGTCTGTGGAGGTCCTCAGTCATCCAGGTGAATTCTTGTCTAAATCCTCTGGTTGTGGCAACTGGACTTGAATTTCTTCACTTGAAAGAATAAAATGTATATCCACGATCTTTTGAAATGTCTTCGAGTGATGAAATTCAAGTCCAGTTGCCACAACAAGAAGATTTCAACAAGAATTTCTGTATGGCGTTTTATGTTATTCCTTTATCTGCATGGGTTTCCTTCAGGATTACTGGTTTCCTCCCACAGTCCAAAAACATACAGCAGTTGTGGAGACCCTAAATTACCCAGACATGTGAATGAGCGAGTGAATTGTTGTATGTCTCTATATGACATGTCAGACGGGTGAATGGTTGTCTTCCGTGTTATATATGCCGTGTGAATGACAGAGTGAATGGTTGGATGTCTCTATATAACATGCGATGACAGGGTGAATGGTTGTATGTGGCCCTGTGATCAACTGTCCACTGATCCGGGTAGATAATGAATGAATGAACGAATGGTGCGCAACGTCTAAATCAGTAACAGTGTATGATTCTGCTCATTTCTTCTCACTGCAGCAGGACACGAAATGCATATCGTGCACTTCTCCCTCAGATTTATTTCCTCTTTATTCATATTACATTTACGATCTCGCCATGTTTGCACCCACACGTAGACGCGGCGCAACAAAAGCTTATCCATAAATGCATGATGAGCAAACCCGTCTCTCGGTGCACGCTCTCCGAAAAGATAGAAAAGTCTGTCGGTAAAAGTGGCAAAATGATGGCCATTACTGCGACACACCGAGGCAAGCTCTCCTCGGGGAGCGCTCGAAACCTCCTAAGAGCGGGGCAGCGCACCACGAATTAGACGTTACCATCAGGTCGTGTACACTAAGTTGCGCGCACATACGGTTCGACATGCAGGCTTGCGTAAAATAGAAACTTATTTATAGAGGGGGAATGTTGAAATGTGTTTTACCTCACACTGAGATTGTTTTACTCTGCAATAATGTCTTGGAAAACCTCAGCTCCGCTCTAGCTGCAAACATCTGTGTTTATGTTTAGCTTACGGCGGCGTGTTCCTAGTTACTGCGGAATCGGGGCGCCGTTTTGCGCAAACAGGCCAACGCCACGGCAGGACCCGGGAGATATCCTGACGCTCGATCAGCTCGAACAGATCCCGAGGACCAAAATGATTAAAAGATTTCATTCTGACCATTTCAAATTTAACAGAGCCATGATTGCCTTAAGATTTTTTTGTATTTCCTGAAAAACTAAAACAGTTTTCTCCGATGTGTTTCTCTGCGGTTGTGTACGACTTTGATATGCTTTTAATGCATTTGCGGACAACAAACATGGCTGCCTATCATGTTTTTAGCGGGCGAATGTGGCAGAGATAGCTTGGTGGAGTCGCATTTCTCACTGCAAGGCCAAAAACTGACCTGCCAGTAGCCCCAGTCTACGGCTGATAAAATCCAGTAGAAATAAAAAATTTTTTTTTTTTTTTTTGGTATGACTGATGTTTTAATTATCTCTTAGCTCTTTCTGTAAAGGCAAGTAAGATCTGGAATCGTCTCCCACTTGCCTTTAGGGAGCCTTTTGCTCTTCCTTATGTCTCGATGTGTCTTTCAGTTATCTGCCTCTAGGGACTGCAGATGTAAATTAGCATTTTTGCTATAATCTGGCATATTTACGTCTATTAGATGTGCCTGAATGGATGTTCATTAATGTGCACTGTCCCTATCAAATAAATAAATGAATTAATTTAAAAAAAAAAATCTGTTACGTTTCTCAAACACACTAGTTTAGCTGTTGATCTGTGGTGAGGTATTACTTTCAGTCGAAACTGAGCTTTGCTGGAGGCCTTGTTCATTCATTCATTCATCAATCATCTAGGAAACGGATTAATTAATCATTAATCACCCCGCATACAGACATTCAACCAATCACTCACTCATTCGCACGTCAAATAGAAACATACAATCATTCACCCTTTCATTCAAACGTCATATATATATAGAGGCATCCAGCCTTGCGCTGCGTCCGCCCTGAATCAGGTCATAAAAAAACTAAAATAACAGTTTGGAGAACAGGATGAAAGAATGTAGCACTTAAACACAGCAAAGGTCAAGAATTCCCTGTGAGGGTGTGAAAGGTCACCGAGACGGCTGTCGTGGCTCTGCTCTCTGCGGCCTCCTCTCTGAGATGTATTTGCCTAATCTCCGCTCGCCCAGCATGACCTTTTCACCCCCCACCGAGCACAGAATTCGACCGTGGTTGTTATTGTAGTTGTGTGCGTGTGCGAGTTAAAAATGTAATTGTGTGCTTGGGTGAACGCATGTGAATAATATCACTGCAAAAAATGTGTATGAAAGTATGTGTGTGTGTGTGTGTGTATGTGGAAGGTGGGGGGTGGAAATGCTGCCTGGGGTGTCACAGGGGGTCTGGCGCCTTGGCAACACTCCACATGCCACAGTGGATACCCACAAGGGCTGTAAACAGATGGTGGGAACGAAACATTTGCAAATGCCGATGTGTGTGTGTGTGTGTGTGTTGCGTCCATTCCCCTTTTGCGAGTGTCGGATGACAAAAGCATAGCCGACCTGCGAGGGAAAGTTTAGCCAAAATTAACTGCTTTCGTGGTCCGGAGCTGCGGGTGGCGATTGAAAGAAAGGGATTGCGGGCGCCCGCCGCAGAAATGAGTTTCCTCATGAGCGTCAGAGGCAAGAAGCTCAGCCTTCCTGGAGGGGCTCAGGGTCGAGGGGGGCCGGGATACCTCCCAGGAAGCCCCACCCGTGAGGTTTTTCGGGGCAGGTCCCACCGGTGGAGGCCCCGGGGAAGACCAAGGGCACGTTGGGGGGAACCATGGCCTGGGAATGCCTCGGGATCCACCCCCTGTGAGAAGTGGGGCGCGGGGGGGGGTCTGCTCCCGAGACCTGACCCCGGATAAGCGTTGAAAGATGGTTGGAAGGACGGATGCATAATTATTTCGCAATTAAGCTAAAAATAGGTGTTTAGAACCTCAAAAAACAGTCAACATTCTAGGGGTTAAAGGGTTAAAATATCTCCAACTGGCTGGAGGTTTCAAAATCATTCCTCATTTATCATAATCAGTTCAGTTCGGTTCGTCTGTGCTCAATTTTCATTTGGGAGTGGGTTGAACTTACTTTCGAGACCCTTCTTGAGACTCTGGAGATCGAGAGTTTTTAAAGGTTATGGTTAGAATTGGGTTCCTGTTCTGGTGAAGGGGCAGGGGAATTATATCAGTCAATGTCCCCATTATATGCCTGCACAAATGAGTGTGCGTGTTGTGTGTGTGTGTGTGTGTGTGGTCGGTCCACGGAATACATCTGTCCTGGGCTCCACAGCTTGCTCATCAGACCCCGCAGCTGTCATGCTACGCTCCAGTAATGTTCACACGTGTGTCAAACTTGCACTCGGGCTACAATTCCATATATTCAGGCTGATGTCATGTGCAATTAATTGTGAGTATGATTCCCGTCTTCCCTGAAAGTCACGGTTTTGCGTTTGTTCTTCCCCCGCCCACCCGACCAGGGCAAAGTGGCTTGGGGAAGTCCACGCTGATGAACACCCTGTTCAAATCCAAGGTTAGCCGCAAGTCCGTCCAGCCCAACTCGGAGGAAAGGATCCCCAAGACCATCGAGATCAAGTCCATCAGTCACGGTCAGTCACCTCTTTGGTCACCGAATATATAAACAGGTCCCGTTAAAATGTTTCAATTTGTTTGTGACCTCGAATGAAATGTCTATAAAACAACATTTTTCTGTTCAGATATTGAGGAGAAAGGTGTGAGGATGAAGCTGACGGTCATCGACACCCCTGGCTTTGGGGATCAGATCAACAATGAAAACTGGTAAGACGATGATCTATCTATCCTATCTATCTATCTATCTATCTATCTATCTATCTATCTATCTATCTATCTATCTATCTATCTATCTATCTATCTATCTATCTATCTATCTATCTATCTATCTATCTATCTATCTATCTATCTATCTATCTATCCATCCATCCATCCATCCATCCATCCATCCATCCATCCATCCATCCATCCATCCATCCATCCATCCATCCATCCATCCATCCATCCATCCATCTATCTCATATATTTTGCGAAATTATGTGAAATCATTGCAGCTGAGGTTATGTGACTCCGCTTGATTGATTGTCAGACCGTCGTATTAAAGTCAGTCCTTGGTTGAATATGGGTTGCAACGCCAAATAAGGTAGGATAACTAATTATGTCGTGCCGGAATACGACGTTGTTCCAACCTCACACAAACTTTAGGTGTCTGCTATTGCTGGCAACGATGAACCAATCAGAGAACGGTACATAGTACGCTTACCTCCGCCACTTTTTGGAATACCGGTGTTAATATATAATAGTACTGTACATTTGTATGTATGAGGACCCCCAAAAATGGCACCTCACGATTATCGGTCATGCAGTAGATCATGGGAATAGAGCAGCCGCAAAATAATTCAAAATTAATGAATCAATGGCAGGGAAATGGAGGAAGCAAGCAGATGGACTGTGCCAAGTAAAGTAGACCGAACAGAGTTTCCGAGGGAACAAAGTGAGAGTGCCAAAAAAGACAAAATTGAACAGTGGGCTATTGAACGAATGTATGAGGTGAATAAAATTCGACTCAAATGACTGTTTTGTTCTGCTTTATACACCGTTTATTTTACCATGCGCCTTATGACGCGGTGCGCCTTATGGTCCCCAAAATATGGTAAATGAAATAACGTCCTCGAACGCCGACTGCAGTAGATGAAGCCACGTCTCTTGGAAACCTGCAAAAGGAGAGACTCGGGAGGAGGTTTTAAGCAAATGGGAAATTAGCTTGTTGTTCTCTTGTTTGCCCCCTTCTTGTCAGTTGGCAGCCCATCATGAAGTTCATCAATGACCAGTACGAGGCTTACCTGCAGGAGGAGATCAACATCGACAGAAAGAAGAGGATCCCGGATTCCCGGGTTCACTGCTGCATATACTTCATCCCGCCCACCGGCCACTGGTGAGAACCAATGTCAACACAGCCATGTGGCGCAGCGCCCGGCTTCTCGTTGCACATCTTACTAGTTTCTTCCACAGCTGCACCAGAGATGAATCAGCCCTTCTGGGAATTACCCCGATCCATTGTCTCTTCCGCAGCTTTTTTTTTTTTTTTTCCCGTTTCTTTTTTTTTTTTTTTCTTATTTCTGTCTCGCTTCCCCGAGCGACCACATGTGGAATTCATTATCTCCTCAGAGACGCCGAAGTATCACTTGAAGAGTCAAATATCACAGAGACATTCGACTCCCCAGTTCTCACAGCTCAGTAATGCAGCCGTCCACAGTGACACAATTATCAGGATAAAGGGATTAGCTGACCCTTAATGGTGGGAATGGCACGGGATCTTGCACTCATGTGCCACAGGATAAAATAATATTATGCCAAAATGCTACGTCTTATTACCCCGAGAGAGGTAAGCTGTACTCCCGAAAGCCCCCATTCATACAAATGTGCAGAGCAAAATATCGGGTGTGTTTTATTGTTTCGCCTAATACATGTAATTGTCCTTGCAGCGTCGGTGCAAAGTGCATGCCCAGACGGAGCCGTTTGGATCCCCACCAGACATTTGCTTTGGCGTGCATTTAGACTAATGCAGATTTAATTTCCAAACCACTTTTCTCCCGTTACTTAGCCGCTGATTAGGGTCATTTTCTCCGTTTCGACGGTAATTTGTCCGATTTAGCCACAATGCGCCCGGCCTTACATGCAGGATTGGGGGAGGGGAGGCGGTTACCGTTACACATGCGGGGCACACGAAGGCTCAGCAAACACACTTATTGTACACACACTTCTAGAATTGCACGACCCGACTGCGTGCTGTGACTGTGAACGCGCGGACCCGTTCATTAACCATGCCGGCGTCGTATCAGTGACAGCTCCGTGAGCCGCAGATTCATGTTATGTGCGCCATTAGCTCAACAGTTTTCACATTCCAGCGTTCCCTCTCGTGTGTGTGTGTGTGTACATGTGTTCCCTGACATTTGACAGCCTCTGCTTCCTCATCCAATCACTACAGCAGCTGCATGAGAAAACTTGCGTTCACGCTCATGCGCATGTGTCGCCGTCTCCAATGTGTTTTCTGTCAGCAGACACGGCAATGCTAATGCTTAGCCTGACGCCCTTGAATGGCAGGATGAATTCATGTATATCTATAAGCGGCGCTGTGTTGGATGCAGGGTGAATCTCGTCCTCTTGCCCGGTGGCAACAGGGATAGACTGCAGCCCCTCCGCTACCCTGAAAGCAGGAAAAGCGGTATACATAATAAATGAATGACTGAATGGATGATATAATTCTCCTTCTTAAACCTACATGTAACGTGTAGGTTCAATACAAGGGATCGATAGAAACCGTGATTAACCTCAAACACATGGACGGCAACATCTTTTTGTAAGCTTCGTTCCATCCAAGCAGACAAAAGAACAAAAGACGTGTTGGAAACAGCTTCAAAAGTGCAATAAATAACAGATATCACTGTGCGCTTACTTACACGTGTCAACATTTGTACATATTTATACCACTTGCAGTGAATTTAGAATCCGTGAGAAACTGTGTACCCATTTGCCCTGGATATTTAGTTCCAGGCTGCAAACAGCAAGGCCAGCTAAAACTCCAAATTCAAGACTCCAGCGATTACCCAAAGCCAGAGGCCTCTGGGCGAACTTCCCCCGCATGGCTTTTCTTTGGCTTCGGCCATCTGACAACAGCTGTTTTTTTTTTTTTTCTTCAAGATCCCAAACAGTAACTTGTATTTATTGTCGCCCTAATGTAACTTGCATGTTAGCTGCGTCCGGAGAGATGAACGGCGGTCGCCGCAGCAGAGCGCTGCCTTGGCAACACCATCTGATCATGGTAAAATAGTGCACTATTTTCCTCCCCTGGTCAGTCGTGTCGCTGACTCGCCTAATACGTCGCGGTGGAGAATGGAGGAAAAAAAAAAAAAAAGACGACACCGCATTTCAACCTCCACCACATTTTCTTTGATATTTGTGCATCTCCACTCTTGGCCGACCGTGCAAGTTTACCCCGGACATGAGCGCGCATATTCATCCTCCCCCCACACGTGTTCTCATGCAGGGATACAAAATTCAAAGCTGCTATCGTCATATTTTCCATGTGCATGAATTTGCACGATTAACAGTGTATACCTGCTAACTTATCAGATTCATGCAGCCATTTAATACTATTTTATATCCATCTCTTTGCATTATTTTTTTATATGTGCATCATTCACATATACGATCACATGTGATTGTTTAATGATTTATGTTGTAGAAGCTTTTTTTTTTCAACAGTGCTGCTCATCTTGGCCAGGTCACTCTGGAAAAACGGATTAATCTCAATGAGCTTTTTCCTGGTTAAATAAAAGTGAAATAAAAAGTAGTTTTTTTTTTTAATTGTCAGTATAAAACATGTATCTTTCTGTTATACTGAAGCTGAGGGAAAACATTCGGAGAAACACCAAGGGACGGAGTTCCTGTGAGGGAATCTCACTAATTATCGTTTCGTTTTCTCGGAAAAATACACAAACGCATTAAACTGAGACAATTACAGGAAAGTATCAAAAGTCAATACTTAAAACCTCATTCCCTCTTCGAGGTAACAGTCAAACAGCAGGCAACAACCCGCAGCTTTAAAGCTACATTAGCAATGGAAAGTTGTCACCAATTCGCGTTTGAGCTGCTTTAAAGCGCCTAAAGACATGGGACATGGTTAAAACAAGAAGGGCCACTAAGTTAACAAAAACATGTTTAATTCAATGTGATTGAAGACCATGATTGCCATCTAGTGATTGCTTTCTGTCGTTACAGTAATTCCTTTGCAAGTTTCTGATTGTAAATGTGAGTAGTGGACGGCAGGGTGGAGCAGTGGTTGGCCACTGAATGAAATGGTGAATTGTTATTTGTCTGTATGACGTGAATGAGAGGGTGAAGGGTTGTGTTTATATGATGTGTGACTGAGGGAGTGAATGCGTTGCATGTGCACGTGACATGTGAACCTCATCTGAGAGGCTCAAGAAGCCTCTCAGATGAGGGGTGAAACATCATCAAGTGAAAAAATTCAAGTTGATTTGCTGTGACAAATTTTTTTTTACAAGAATTCACTATAACCTGGATGACTGAGAACCTTCATAGACATGTTTTATGTGACCTTTGAAGAAAGGATTGAATGGTTATATGTCTCTTTCATATATGAATGAAAGAGTGAATTGTTGTCTGTATCTATATGACCTGTGAATGAAAAGTGAATTGTTATGTCTATATGACATGTGAATGAGAGGGTGAAGTGTGACGTCTATATGATGTGTGAATGAAAGAGTTAATGTGTTGCATCACATGGATGGTTGTGTGTCTCTATATGAACTTTGAATGAGAGGTTGATTGGTCATATGTCGAGTTTACATATATGAAAGAGCGTGTTGTGCTATGTCGCTATATACTGTGTGAATGAGAGGCTGAATTATTATGTCTGTATAACCTGTGCATGAGGGAAGGAATGGGTTGTATGTCGACATGACGTGAATATAAGAGTGAATGGCGGCATTTCTTTGCAAGAAAGGTGAGCTGAGGATCGAATGGTTGCATGGCTGTATGACGTCTGAATGTACGTCCTTTTTTGACGCGTGAATAAGACGGTGAATTGTTGCCTCCATATTTGGCCGTGTGATCGGTCCTGGGATAAGCACCCGCCCCTACCAGCCTGAGCGCAGGATAAGCAGCATAGATAATGAATGGAAAAAAAAGGGATAGTCAATAAAACTAGATTTAAGCATCTCAAACTGTTGTCACGTCCAGCGTCTTCGTGAAAATGAGACAAGGCTGTTTTCTGTTCCCCCCCCCTTCCAGCCTGAGGCCTCTGGATGTGGAGTTTATGAAGCGCCTTAGCAAGGTGGTCAACATTGTCCCGGTCATCGCCAAGGCCGACACGCTAACCCTTGACGAGAGGGACTACTTCAAGCAGACGGTAAGCACAGACGTTTTCAAAACCGTGTGATCGGTTGATCGTAACCTAACGTTTTCTGATTTAAGTTCATTCAATTTTCCTCCCTATCACATCCCGCCCGCCACCACCTGCTAAATGTTAATGCCACCATACGAATGTGTCGGTACCTCAGGTTCGGACTGATCTAAATAGATGTTGGCTCCCCTCAGGTCGAGATCGGCGTTAAAGTCATTTTTCTGAAATCATGTGATTTTAAAGTCGCAAGAACAAAAACAGCAGGGACCGAATAATGGGAACATCTGCGAAAAATGACTGAGCGGTTTTGTGTAACTTCTCTGTCGGTCTCTTCCTGTTTCTTAGAAAGACCATGGTTTTAAGAAAGAATGAGGCGGAGACTCTTCGTTTATTCCCTGAGAATACGGGCCTTTCCCTGTCCTCGCGAAACGCAATGGCCAACTTGGCTGCCGCATCCCCGCTAATGCCCGTAACATTGTCCGAAAAGGAAAGAAAGCCGGGTTTGGATTTGATCCCCTGGCACTGATTTCGAAGCTGGATGTCTCGTAGCGCAGTTGGACGAGAACCGTGACCCTGAAGTTTATTGACTCGGAGCTTCTCGAGCCAACGGCCCCCCCCCAGGCCTTACCCCATTTTGAAGCCACTGACATGCCAAATAAAAAATGAGTTGTTTTTATTGATATAATGTCAGGTCTCTCTGAATGTTCACCTTATTTTTGAGCCCACAGCCCATAATACAACCCTGAGAAAGCTACCCAGGTCGTACAACGCGGGGTTTTTGACTGAAGACCAAGAGGAAATTGCGCTTGCGGAAAGTGGAGTAATTGCAGAAGTGAACGGTCATTCATTAAAAGGGCATTTCACTACGGATCATTTGGTTTATATGAGTTTTTCGAGTTTTTTTTTTCATTTGCGTGAAGTTTACAACCAACCACTTAATATTAATATCAACCACTTACATAACGTGTGTTTGTGTAAGCCAGCTTGTGTTTAAAGATCTTCCATTCAACTCCAAAACTGAATTTTTATGACTCGATTTTCTCCCCGGTTACGCCTGTGTTATGTCTCCGACTTGGGTTTTGGCTGCCGCGTCTCCGCCGGGATGGTCGAATGATGGATGGAGGCTTTCGACCTGATTGATTGTTTACGTTTGGCAGTCGGACTTCCCTCAAGCCGGTCGCCGGTTCTCCTCTCATGATGGAAACTTTTGGTCTCGGCTTAACGATGATTCAGCAGTTTTGAGAGAAAAAAAAAACCCAAACCAGACTATTTTTGAATGCTCTAAACTGTATATATAATTTACAGATGTGATATAAATCACAGGGTTTTTTTTTTTTGTTTTTTTTTATTAAACAAATTAACCGTTTGGCGTTTTGCAGATCAGGGAAGAGCTGCAAGCCAACGGGATCGACGTCTACCCTCAGAAAGAGTTTGACGAGGACGCGGAGGATCGGATGATCAACGATAAAATCAGGGTAAGTTTGTGGGGCTCAATCCAGGAGCGGATCTTCCTTAAATTTACAAAAAGGCATATATATTCCTTATTTTTACATAGAGACGTAAAGCAATTCACTCACTTGTCCACACAGCCTATTTAGACACACAACCATTCACTCATCCATTCACACATTACCCAGACGTGCAAAGGAGGGTGAAAGTTTCAGATCCTGCATTCACATGTTGCTATCTTTGCGGATTATCATACAAAAAGTAAACAAAAGTATCTTTACGTGTGTGTGTGTGTGTGTCCAAACAGGAGATGATTCCTTTTGCTGTGGTGGGGAGCGACCAGGAGTACCAGGAGAATGGGAAAAGGATTCTGGGGAGGAAAACCAAATGGGGCACCATAGAGGGTACCACACACACACACACACACACACACACACACATAGTGTGTCAGTTTATAGGAGGAGAATATTACATAACACAATGGATGGATGCCTGACATTTATAGAAATGATCACTAATGGACTCACCTTAAGCTGTAAGAGCCCCTTGAAGCTGTCTTAGAGAATTAAGTTCAGCCCAAAACTGTGATCATGGTGAGGAATGCAATCCGGTCTCACAGACGTCTGCACAGATGGTTGAATACAACCGACGATGTCCAATTACATTATCTGTCAGCAGCGTTTCTACGCCATTTCAACCAAAAATCGTCCATGTGTGCAACGCCCAGCACTGATCAAAGTATATCATTTGTAGCATGATTACATTTTTTATGTCATTATTATATCTTCAATATGCCATATTTAGAGTTTCTCACACTTTAGATGGACGCTAAAAACACAATAGCATTTCCCTGTCAAGTATTCAGATTCAACAGTTCCATGTTTTCACAAATAAGACATTACGTTTCTCTATGTATTTTGTGGGATGGGCACACACACACACACACACACACACACACACACGCGCGCGCGCACACACACACACAAAACTATGGACTTCTGGTATGAAATCTAGCTGGATCTTCATGGGAACATGAACACACACATAAACACACACACACACACACACCTTACTATTGTTTCAATCCTGCCTATCTTTTGGCTCACCTCACTCAAGGCCGTGCTAACAATGGCTGGGTCAAGGATGCACAATTGACCACAACACATATCAAAAAAAAAAATTACCCTTTCAAACCATCATATATAACAAAAGACAGATAAAACAATATATTTGTCAATGTTTACTTGGGTCATATCCAGGGAGCCGGTGATAACAGAGGACACACAGTTGCATCTTGTCTGGACGAGTTAGTGTCTTCATTTAAGGCCATTAATAAGCGCAGACTCGGCGGTCATCCTGCTCTCCTCCAACCAACGGGATTTAATTTCCTGCCTTGGGATTTCAAAGCTTTACATAAATAGCAGCCTCCTTCTTTTTTTTTCCCCCCATTAACGCTCTTGACATAATCTATGCGTTAAACCCTGCCGGATCCACCAGCGGCTCGCCATTGGTACTTTGCAAAGACATCTCACCCGAGATGACAAAAAAAAAATGAAAGAGGAGCAAGAAAGTGATGGAAGGATCTTCATATGAGTAATACTGCCATCTTGTGCTTTATTAAGCCATTGCAAGTCTCCTCATGGCCTGTAATATTGGATGTATTTTTTATCCCTGATCGCGTTAATTTAAAGGTGCCCTTTTCTTCTCTCTTTTACAGTTGAGAACATCGCACACTGTGAGTTTGCGTACCTGCGAGACCTCCTCATCAGGTACGCCGCCTCACACAAATATGGTGTATCAATATATTGTAGCCGTGCGTGTACGTGTTTTGTGAGGGTATGGGGGAGTCGTCGAGATGCTCCGCTAAAGTTAGTGAGCTGTGTGTGTGTTTGTGTGTTTGTGTGTTGTCATGGGTTATGGCTAAAACCCTTTCCCATTGTAAGCCTGTCATTATCTATCATGAAATTTTAATTTTTTCAATTTTTTTTAGTGTTTTTTCATTTTCATTTAATTTATTAAATCCCCTGTGAGAAATTCCTCTCTGCCTTGAACCCATCATGGATGGACCACGAGCGGTTGGCATGCCGTCTCCCAGTGCCAGGGGAGCAGTTAGGGGTTCAGCGTTTTGCTCAACAACACTTCGACACACTAGGAGGAATTTCTTCACCTGAAGACGTTTGAAGGGTGAAATGTCTTCAAGTGAAAAAATTCAAGACCAGTTTCCACGACAAGAATCCCACATGACCTGGATGACTTAGAACCATGGTTGTATTACAAAAAAAGAGAAAAAAGCTCTTTTCTCTCTCTCTCCCTCTCTCTCTCTCTCTTTATATATATATATCCATATCTATATATAGATATGGATATATCTATATATAGAATATATGTATACATATGTGTGTATATATATATATATACATATAGGTAGATATGTGTGATTGTATATATATATATATATATATATATATATATATGTAGTTGTGTGTGTGTAAAAGTGAATATGAAGTCTGTATAGTGATATTTTCATTCCATAATCCCAGTCATACAACTGTGATATTGAGAAACTAGAAAACGTGCTATAGCTCAAAAATTCATTCATTATTGATACCGCTAATCCTGCACTCGGTTGTGGGGAACCGGTGGGGAGGGCTGGAACCTATCCGAGCTGTCATTGGGTATAACATACAACTCACTCAGTCACTTGTAATGTAGAGACAAACAACTGTTCACCCTCTCATTCATACATTAGATAGGGATATTCAGCAATTCACCCTTTCATTCACACGCCGTGCAGAAAAATGCAACCCTTCACTTTGCCACTCACATGTCATGTGCAGACAAACAACCATTCACCCTCTCATTTATACGTCATATAGAGACAAACCACCGTTCATTTACTCATTCGCATATGCGGGCAATTTATGATCTGCATGTTTTTGGACTGCAGAAGGAAACTGTAGAATCCAGACACAGAACACAGAATGGACATGCAAAGCCCAGTTGAAGCGTCTTGTTCAGATTAGAACCAGGGACCTTACTGTGCAACACAAGCGCAAACTACTATAAATACTGTAAATATGTCCAATGTCTTTCAGGACACACATGCAGAACATCAAGGACATCACGGGCAGCATCCACTACGAGACGTATCGCGTCCGCCGGCTGAATGAATCGAATCCCCACTTCCCGTCCCAACCGCCCGACCGTCCTGCCGCAGAGCCGAAGGCCAACGGGCAGCCGGAGGAGGCGCCTAACGCCGTCCAGGCCAACGGGACGGCCGCGCAGCATGAAGCCCTGTCCCACGAGGTGTAAGGAGCCCCAAAGGCGTCAAACTCAAGGACTGGGGAAAAACTCACAAAACACACACACACGCACACACACACACACTTCCTCCCTTCCTCCCAGTCTTATAGCGTTGGGATGATACAATGTCTCGGAAGAAGAAACCTAAACGCGTGTTTTTATTTATCTCTGATATAATTCCCCGTATCTTTGAACCCCTCTCGTCGACATTCTCAGTAAAAATACATTTACCCTGTTATTTGCCGTTTTGCCCAAAACAGTCTACTTACAGGGTTGTGTTGCATAAAAAGTGAAATTACTCCAAGTGAAACTAAAGCTTAGTGTTAGAATAGCTCTGAGCTCACAAGCGCCGTTTGAGCCGGTCCTCTGCGTGTTGATGTTTCTAGTTCTGTAATAGATATTAGGGCTCGTATCAACTTTTTAGATAAGAGTTAAGAGGACGTGACCACCGACACCTCTGCACTGCAAACTTTAAAAAAAAAAATTTAAAAAAAATGGAAGTGTGGAGCAGCTCTCGGAAAGATTTGTCCCCTTACCATTTTCCCAGCGTTTCAATTTTTTTTTCCGCCAAACCATTTTTTCGTCTCTTTCTATATATCGCTGATGTTGCGCGAAACCTCATATTGTACCGCGATCATTTACCTTTTTTTAAAAAGAAAAATGTTTTTTTTTTTTTTACTCGCAATCGCTGTCATCCACATTCTGATGTTATTGTAGAAACTGAGGGCCTGCAAGGGGAACCGCCGCAAGGCCGCGTTTATCCAAATGTTCTGCCTGTAGACCAAAACCAAAGCCTGTGTGTTCTAGAGAATCCCAACAACAGTGAAGAAAATCCATCCACGTGTCCATTTACCAATCTATTTATGTACGCTGTGTTTTAGTGGAATCGGCCTTTAGCCATTTGATTCCAGTCTAGTCTCTAACAACAATATGATCTGATAGTTTTAGGGAGTGTTTTTGTTTGTTTGTTTGTTTGTTGTTGTTGTTGCCTGCATTCCTCCAGTGCCATGTTTGCTCGGCTGCCCTCGAAACTAGCACCAAAGCTGCTACCGTCAGTAAAGCGCCGATTTGTACTTTTTAGACGAACGTTTCCGATCGTAACGTCACGTTTCCGTCGCGAGCTTCAAGCTAACAGTTTGGGCTTTTGTTTCGGACCCGCATCTCTTTTTTTTATAACCATTAAGAGGCCAAATAACACGTGAAACGACACAACTGTATTTCAACGCACCAAGAATTTGTAATATCTGTGCCATCGTCTTTACGCACTCGATGGTTATGTATAATTTGGGTTACTTCTAAATTACTTTTTCAATAATGAATACGTGCTCTGCTTCTTTTAAGTCATCACAAATGTGTCAATTTCCTATAGAAGGTATTTTCTTAAGACAAGAAACTCTCTTATCCTGATCGATCTACTTTGTTTACTGTTGTATAGTTCCTGTGTAATTTGTAATGGTAAAATAGATTAAGGTTTTATCTTGATATGCTATCTCAAAGAATAAAGACTGATATTTTTATTGTTTAACGTCGGCTGTCTGATTTGCGTGAGCGCGTGCACACAGAAAGGTTTTATTAGCTACGACCACTTCTCCCTGTTGAGCACACCATGATATTGCAATTACAAAAATATAGCTGATTGAAAATCCAAGACAGTATATCATTTCCCAACAACCTTTTAAAAATTACAATTCTTTGCTAGATCAGGCTAACAGGAATGAGACTTAATTTGAATTTCCATTGCATGTCACCGTGTGACTGTCTGAAGTCCTCTTAAGGCCCTTTTGCACCGCAGGAGCTTTTTGCAGCTCCCAGAACCCTTTCAGGAACTGGGCCAGGGGTGGGCAAACTACAGCCCACGGGCCACATCCCGTTGGTCTTTTTAATCCGTCCAGAATTCATACTTGCCGTGAATGACTGAATGACTGGATCAATGAATGTGGGAGCTCAAACAGGAGATTATTTCATTTTTGGAGCTACTTGAGAACACTTTAGAATTTTCCTGAGCTGAATGACTCAGATTGGCTTTGTGATTTAGCCTTTACTGTGGACGTACTGACACACATGTGTGAGCTGGATGTGAAGCTACAAGGGAAAAACTGGTTTGTGCATGAAATGCAAGCAAACGTCAGAGCCTTCAAAACCAAGCTGGTTTTATTTTCAAAGCAAATGTCAGACGAGTCTCACATGTACTATTAACGAATACGTTTTTTTTTTTTTAATATATATGCATCCTTTATTGTGCTGACCCTGCTCGCCTGTCAAATTTTAAAAGTCAATGCGGCCCCTGAGCCAAAAAGTTTGCCCACCCCTGAAATAGGCTGTTTCTTGATACATCCGGACAGCGTAGGAGACCTGGACCTCAGTTCCTGTTACCGATATAGCTGCAACTCAAGGGTAGGGTCTTTTAAAGCTACATAGGAACTCGTGACGTAGCGATTGGTAGAACTCCTAAGCCATGGCCATCACCAGATACTCGTGAACTGCGCGGTTCCATTTTTTTCAGCTGTTTTCTTGTGACTGGCAATAAAATGGTCAGAACCAGTGTGGAAATGGGCCGACGAAGTGGTCCAACCTCATCTGGCTTGCTACTCCACAGAGGGATTTCCAGGGCTCTCAGCGCTGCATCGACGTACATCAAGCGCAGGGAGAAAATCAAAACACTCAAGCCCATTTGATAATCCATGGTTAATGTTTATCGCCATGCAGAACACGAATGCTGTGGTAGCTCCTCGTTGTTTTTCGGCGCTGTCCTGAAGGTGCACGTCACACCAGCCTCTACTTTGATACCTTATCACCGGGACGAATGCAAAACTAAAAAGTTCCCTTTGCAGAGGTGAGTTCCTGGAATGAAATTCAAGCTGGACAGTTCTTAGAACCGCACTCTCCCAAAGCGGCTTCAGTTTCTCTGTAATAAACCACAAATCATTTTCTTCAAACCACTCCAAGTTGATGGTTTACCGGAAAGAGGTTACTAACCTGCGGCCAAAACCCTACATCTTGTCTTTCCGACTCGATTTTTTCGATCTAAATCTATGGTGAGCGAAGACCGACTGTTTTTTCAATAAAGTTTACAAAAAACACCAATGGAGGTTTCATTGGCAGAACGTCCAAGAACCTTCAGCAGAACTGGCAAATCAACCGGGAGATTAATACCCTGTTTCTTCTGGATGCCTTTCTGTAAAGCCAGTTTGGTCACACGGAGTACATATGGATAAAAATATGCACCGTATCAAATGTTATAACAGGACCCCAGCTGCGAGCTGACATGGATTTCTTTGACATATCGCCGGATTAACCGAGGCTTCTCATCGACACCTGCTGTCAAGCGCTCTCTCAAACCCCCCCCAGCGGTGACAAAGCGTTAACTGTTTGTTGAAGGTCATTGTCGCCGCGTCACGTGCCCGAGCTCCCGCTGTGTCTTTCCCCTCCGTCGCAGCTCTGGATTCACATCGGCGCCGTTTATTTCACCGGGTCGGCGCGACGACAGGTGACATGGCAGGAGTTCCAGAAGTAATCTGCACCTATTCACGTCTGCCGTAGCTGTTTCCGAAGCAAACCCGCAGCATGAAGGGGAGGGATAATGACAACGCTACGACCGCGGACCGGCACAGGTGCTGGGGACAATTTCGAAAAGCACATCGACTGGCGTGCATTTGTTCACGGGTGATGCGTATTTTCTTCCCATTCAATGGCTTTTTCCGATGAATACTCACAAAACGTTGCATTGAATTTAGTAATCGGCACTTCACATATTCAAACCAAGAATAACAGTAGGCTTTTACTGAGCTGAGGCTTTTTTTTTTGTAAAAAATGCCATTGTCTGCAAGAGCCTACAACACATTTTACATCCTGTGACATCGGGAGGGACGACTTCTTTGCCAGAGAGAGCAGCTTGAGGCAGAGAGAGATTGTTTGATCCAAAATAATCCGCCATTGTCCCTAATAGCGGAAATAACCGTGTTCATGTGCACACACAGAAATACGAACACAGATGCGGGGCTGCACTGATCCTCACCATGCCGTAATTATTTCCTCAATCACTTGGCTCGTTTATGACGGCATTTTTGCTCGATAAGGCCAACACAGATGCTAATATTCGTAATGCGCTCCATAAACTCACGCTCGTGCCTTGTTACGTTTGTTTGGTTCATCTCTTCTTTATCGCAGGGTAACACATCAACCGCCAAGTGATGGTTACTGATCTTTTCCGAGCGTCAAGAAAAAGGTGAATTAAGTGCGGATTGGATTACATAAAGCTACTTGCATATTTTTGCAGCTCTTGGTGGATGGGGCAGAACTGTGGAAGAGCCTGTTTTCACACTGCTTTGTCTGTGACCCGAAACCCTTTTTCCTGTTAAATTCCAAATTTTCAAATCTTTTCAGTATTTTTCGTGAATGCAGTTGAATTTAATGTCTTTTCTGTAAGGATGAATGTAGTTTCCTTACCAGCCTGGACATCAATGGTCCATATGGGTTTTTGGCAGGCTCCCCTGGGTCTGCGATGTCTGGAGAATTCTTTGGGAGTAAAACATGTGAAACGAACAGACATGAAACAGAAAATGTTCATACACAAACAGAGGAATAAAAGTGATGTCCTTCAGCCACTCAAAGATGCTCCATTACACGTCGAAAAATATCCTTAAATGGGTGTCCTTGACTTATCCCCGAATTCCTACGGCACGATATACCGCGAAAGTCAGGTATTGCACCTGTGTCACTCACCTCTGCTAACACACTGGTTGTAAAAGTTGTAATTTAGGGGATAAAAATACTACATGGAATCGAAATTTCACTTCCACGGAGATGGCTTTCCTTTTCTTCGATTACTGCCATCAGAGGTTTGACCCATGTCCGGGGAGTCATAACGAAAGGCATACAGTAAGCATATCCAAAAAAAATAAAATAAAAACATAAAACAGCAGAAAGTGAATGTAGCACAATCCAATATGGCGCACAACCGGTGAACGTAAACAAAACCATCGAAAAGCGCTCGCCAACCGGTTTCCGCGCAAAATAGCGGAGGACGTCGCCAACCGAGAACCTGCCGTAGTTCAACTTCTATCCATTTTTGTATTTTTGAAATATGGATTAATTCGAAAGTGGCCAAAAACTGTGCGCCGATGAGGGGGAAATAATTTGAATGCCATTAATGCCAGCGCAGTGGCCGAAGTGATGGCAGTAACCCACTGAGACACAATAAGCTGAGAGAAAGGGAATTCATGGGGAAAACTACTTACCTGCCATCCATCTGATCCACCCCCGATAACAGACGGAATTCTTTCATGAATATAGTTATCTATCCTTCCTGACTCAGTGTTCCTTATCTGCCCGGGGTTTGTTTTATAATACATGCGCACTGATGGATCACTGACGGCGTCTCTGGTGATGAAGTTGCAAAGAGATTGATAGCTGCGCACTTTTCTCTCTGTCAAGCCGGACTTTCAGCTTTATCACAGATCTGTTCCACGGATATTCCATACATTTTGTCAAAAATATGGAATAAATGGAATAAATAAGTGTTATGTGTAAATACTTAGGCATTGGTGTAGCATAAGAAGAGGCATCCTCTAGTTTAAAGTGAGAAGTTCATACAAGAAGTTGAACAGTTTACATCAAACTTTGAACTTTAAGTTTAACTTTAAACTTAAACCGAAGCAATAATGGTTTCTCAATGCTACTGATCAATGGAAGATATATCAGCATATTGAATGAAATCAGGAGAATAATGAAATGGGAATAATAAGATTTAGGCCGGGGAATTATTCTGGCACAGCGGATAAGTATTCACAAAGAAGTGAATTTAGACGGATGAATGCCCGTCTTCCTATCCGTCTACAGTAAGCCACTTTGTGGATTATGAAAGATTATAAAATTGAATCCGATGTGATTGGATTGTAGGCTGTCGAATCATTGAGAAAAAGGGCGGGGGGGGCAAAATTGCCATTTTCATTAATCAAATACCATCACCAGCATTTTCTTTGGTACTTGATGTTTTATTGGGACAAATAACATTTTTTTTGTAACTGAATATCAAAAGCCGAATTGGCTGTGACAATGTTTTTGAATCAAATACTCAACAAATGACAAATGTTTGCGGCCAGACTTTTAACTTTTATTTTGAAACCGCTTTTATTTTGATGCCGCTGACCTCTTTGGGTCATGTTCTGTCGGCCATTTTGGACAGATGCTGTCTGGCTGTTCACACCGGGGACGCAATGTTGTAAGTTTTAGACCTACATGATTTCATCATTCAATTGATAAATGACAGTAAAATGTTATTTACATTCAAGAATATTCATTGCTAGATTTGACAGCTTTGAAGTGTGCAAAAAAGTGCATTTGCATCTAAAATACAATTAAATGGGTTTTGTATGTGCAATTTTCACTATGTCTGTCAAACGTAAAAAGCTAAAGGAAGCTTGTTACAACTCCAGTCATATTCATACAAGAAGGGTTTAGCTAGTCAGATATCTGTATCTCCTACATTGTAGGGAAGATAGCAAACATGTGCTTGAATAACCATCATTTCTAATGCATCATTGCAGATCCTGCAAATAGGAACGTTTTAAACTTGATAACTAGTACAATGTTTTGGTGCATCATGGCCTTAAGGCCACTTCCTGTATTGTATGCAGTTGCACAAATCCATAGAATCCACCAGGGGTTCCCATTAACTTAGCCTATTTAATTATTCATTCTGTGTACTCTTTATTTGGAAGAAAAACCTAAATATAACTTGCAATTTCAGCACTTTGGAAATACTTTGAGGGATGAGCAGCCGGACCGGGGCCAGGTAGCGAGGGGATACCAGGGTGCTCATCATTTGTATTTCTTTCGTCCAATGCCTGGATTTAGTTTATCTTCATCGCGTGGAATTTAAATGTGGGGCGACTTTGGCTCAGCAGGTTGTAACAACCCGATTCCCAAAGTGGTGCTCCCGATGGCCCGATTAGTAGTGCCTTGCGTGGCAGTTCCACCGCCGTCGTTGTGTGAGTGTCCGTTTCAATGGGTGAATGCAAATCGAGTGTAAAGAGGATGTATGGATGGATCAAATTGTCTTAGCAGCTAGGTTCAATCAAAATATAACTTAAATATTAAAGTGTTTGGTGTCATTTTGATTGAAACATGTTTCCACGCTTAGTATTCTTATGTCCTGTATATGTGCAAATAGCCTCTTTTTGTCGTAAAAGCAGGGGTGTAAGAGAAATTTTTTCTCTGGTGGGCCGGACAGGTAAAATCATGGCACAGTAATAGTTTCTTTCACTTGTGGCTCATTTTTGTGCTTTGCAAAATCATCTTGCGGGTGGAATTAAACCTGTTTGTGGGTGTGAATCGTCCCGCGGGACGTAAATTTGAACACCCCGCTTTATGCGCTGAACGTCGATGCACTTCAATGTCACATGGACGCCCCAAGATCACCTAAGTGTTGAGAAGCCCTCAAACAAAGGTATGAATGGAGGTTCCTCGATCCAATTTTTGCACCGAACCCCCGAGAAGGTTGTGATGGCCCTGTGTGGTTCTTCCACTACCTCCGGCGGCGAGACAAAATTGGCGACTCGCGAACGGCTCGGGCTCGGATCCAAGCAGGCAACACAGCGCCGCGACACATTGGGTCAACTGCTTTAATTAGCCATTCAACAACGTCGGCTCCACAGAATACTTTTGAGTAAAATTAGTCCTGGAAAGGTGCATGTAACAAGCTTTTTAAATCTTCCTCGTGTCAAAATGCGTTTCATCCCGAGCCCTCGGATGCACGTTGTCTGTCCGCAGGTGGTCTGCTCGGCTCGGCGGCTGGTAATGATGTGTCGGTTGGATTGACGGAAGCGACGGGCTGGCTGAGGACCAGCGAAGCACGTGTGTGTGTCCCCCCCCCCCATTGAAGCCTGATGATAATTCACAGGACTCCTTTTTAATAAGATGAAAAATTGTAACTTGCTTGGCCGTGACTCCGGGATGATTAATTCTCAAGAAGAAATAGATGGCCCGGCTCTTACATGTAACACAGCGTCTCTATGGAAATACAGACATTCACGCTCAGTCTAACCCAGGGTACGATATGTCACCTCTGGATCTTTCTGGAGAATATATCACCTTATTCAAGGAAAAGTAAACCCGTTGTGCTGCGCAGTTTTTAATAATTCTCGCTCCGACTTTTATTTGATCCAATGATCCAGCAGGTCAGCCAGCTAACCAACCAGATAGACTTGCACCCAGCCAGGTCACCGCATGTGTGTGTGTGTTTGTGCACGTGCTGATTCTATCAACAACAACCACCGGCTTGTTGTTGAACTTCCTCCCGTAGCCCAGCTGACGCTCGCGCGCACACACACACACACACACACACACATCTTTCATCGGTTTCTTCTTTACGACCTCGGTGAAACACGGAACAAAAGACATCTGTGTTTCATCTCCCTTTTCAACAGTCTGCAAAAAAATAAAAATAAAAGAGTGTCCAAAACAAAAACTTGCAACACACTGGGCTCTGCAGCGTGCATCCACGCTGAATGATGCGAGGTAATTCATTGGCAATTAAAAACGCGCCTGCTGGTGCCTTTGGTTGCGCCATTATTACAAGCACATCATTATATTTAAGATGTACAACTTATTTACACCAATACAAATGTGTTTTAACGTACACGCATCCTTGGCGGCGTCACCTCCCACCCGATTTATCCCCCGAGCCGTGCCAGCTCACAATGCGGCCCCCCCGTTTGTTGTTCTTGTATGCTAATGCGTCGCATCCATCTGTTCATTTGCTTAATTTGGACTTTGCTTGTTTCCACCCACGATGCAGCCTCTTCCCCACTTCCCAATCCACACCTCCCGCGTCTCCCGTCCCTCCTCCTTGGCCTCCATTTCCATCTCCTCCCCCGCAGCTCTGACATCGGCGGGTTGGGGAGGGGGCTCGTCTACCGGGAACGCGGCCAGGTCTATGCAAATCGGCCTTGTTTTTGATTGAAGGACGACCGCGTGTGTCATTGGAGGTGGTGGCGGAAGACGAAAAGCGTCCTCCTCCTTGGAGGCGGAGGTTGTTCAAGCGGAGTGAACGTCGACGTTGCTTTTTAGCACCGCCGGGGGGGAACAAATAGCGAAAACAAGAACTGCCCGGGGAGCACTTTGGGGGTTTAATGACGCTGACAGACTGGAGCGTCGGTTAAAACTCACGCCGACGGAAGTGATAACAGGCACCATCGACAGTGACGTACACTCACACACACACACCCCGTTGGTCATCGAGAGGTTTCGGCACGCCGAGGGAGGCAAGATGGCAGCCTGTCTTACTGAGTAGAAACACATTCTCGCGACAGCAAAATCAAAAAACTTGAAATCGTCTCTTGGAAACAGTTGGGTCCGACAACGCCGTCGGGTGATTTCGTCGAGACGTCCTCAACATACGCAATCGGCAAAAGGTTATCTCCTCTCTGCCTTCTTGTATCTTCTTGTATGTCTTTTTTTTCTTTTTTTACAAGTTACCGGTGTCACCGCAACGTTGGCGGACGTGGGTGGGGGGGGGATGATATATAGGTGGGTGGCTTGCAACCCCCCCTCTGAGGTCAGGGGGCGGGGAGTAGGAAGGATGGGGGAGGATCTGTTGGCACGAATCCAGCTCCAGCGGGGATGGGAGCACGCCGCTTTGCCCGCTCTGCATAATCAATCAGAAACAATGGAGGCAGAGAAAGAGTGGTTCTGCCTTCCTTGACAAGCCGGATTGTATTTATGCAGGGACGGAGGCGAGGAGGGAAAGACATTAAAATGGATTGGGCAGCGGGATGTGGGCAGGTGCGGGGATGGTCGTAATGGGTGGCCCCCACCGCCGAGCCAAGGACATATACGCGAGAGGAAACTGATTGAATGGCATGCCAATAAAAGGAGGCAGTTTCATGCACCATTGACTGAGTTGGCATCCTTACAGTCACACCGAGATGAAACACCCTTCGAGGTCATGATAATGTGAATCACATTTTGCTCCTCGGCGAGGAATTAACCCCACCCCCCACCCCCCCGCCGCCTCCGCCCGACCGCCCCGAAGAGGCAGACTTCTCCACGCCGTTCCTCCGCCGCCGTGTTTTCCTCTTATCGGGTGTTTGTTTGGGTAGAAATGAAAAGATCAAATTTGGAGTTGCGATAGGCGGCGGGGGGATAATCTGATTTGAGCCCGTGGTGCTCGCACACAGCCGGGGAGACTGTCCTTTTATTTTCTCTGTACGCAGAACGGCGTGTCCCGGAGCGGGCTAATAGAATGCTTGTCTTGTATTTTCTCAGGCGTGAACTTGTCTCTGTCACAATTACATTCAGTGTTCGGAGCCCCGTGTCCCTCGCAGCAAAATACAGTATATTAGCTAGATTAACCAGTTGGTTGTATGTATTGTATCCACCGGGGTTTCATGGAAAATACTCCGCAGTCAGAGTTTGTTTTTTTTTTATTCCTGGAGCCCATTTGTTTCCCAATTGTCAGTTGTCATAAAAAAAATGTTAGATAAATCAAAGAAAATGAGATATTCTGAATTGACCAAGTACGCTCAAGGCGTACAAGGAATTTAATAGTTATGACTCAAACTAACACGGAGATAGAAAAAAAAAAAAAAAAAAACAACTGGACAAGAATATCGTAAAAACAAAATTTAAAGTGCAGAGTGAAGCGATGATCGGGTTTGTTAGGTGTCGTGGGGATTCATGTATTCATCTTAGAGATGGTTGATGGGAGAAAAAGCTGCCTGTGTGTCTGGCAGGTGCTGCCGTGCAGCGGTCTGGACCTCCTACCAGGCGGGAGGTCAGGTTGTGTCCGATGTGAGACAGCGGTGATGTTTGTTACCTTGTTCCTCACTCCTTTGAGTAGAGGTGAGTAGTTCTTTCCGCAGTCCTGATAGTCTGAACCCAACCAGATGATCCTCGAGGTGTAGAGAACAGACCTGATGTTGGATGACTCTGTTGGATGACCACTTACGGTCCTGGGGGATGGTGGATCCGAGAATCCTGCAGGTTCCTGCTTGTTTCCTGTTTAGTATGGAGATGGGGTTCCTCATGAAGTCCACGATCATCTCCACTGTTTTGAGCAGGTTCAGGACCCGGCTGTTTGCAGACCCGTCCCTTCTCGGATGAGGCCGACAGCTGCTGTGACGTCCGCAGGAATTTGACGAACGGGTCCCTTAAAGTGCAGTTTTTGGTGGAGATCAAAGTGAAGTAAAAATAACTTATCGTGCGAACTGGACCTTTTCTTTTCATTCACTTATTGATTGTGAGACAGAAGCACTTACCACTGAGTCACCATGTTGCCCCTGGACTATATCATTAGATACATGTATCATATCATAAACACACACATGCATATATTGTGAATATATTGATAATTCAAGGATCCAAGATTTTTATTGTCATTACAGAGTGCAATGAAATCTAGCGATAGCATCTCAGGTTTAAAGGAATCAAAAACAACTTCAAAAAAGCAGGAAATAGCAAAGCTTTACTATTATATGCTGTAACAAACTATAGCACCTACTCCTGGTTAAATATATAAGACGGAAAAAATGTAAAACTGTAAATATAAAAATATTTATAATATATACATATATATATATATACACATTTTACATTTTTTTTTTTTTTATATATACAGTTGCTTTGCATCACTTTCACAAGAGGAGGCTAACATGGACTCAAACATGACAAAACTTTGTTGCACTGTATCAACTTATAAGAGCTGAGTTTGAGAAATTATTGTCAAACACACATGAAACGCTTTGCATGCAACATCCATGTGCGCACTGCCTCCTGCTGTTTGCATGCAGCAGCAGCAGCAACAGCAGCAACAGCATCCTGAGCAGGCTTTGCCGTGTGTTTAAAACAAAACATCTCCAGCCTTCAGTCTTGACATTAATGCACGCGCTGCTCCATGCGCCCCTCCGAGACCTCCGCACTCCATCCATGTGTCACGCTCTGCCCCCTTCTCACTCATTGTTATCAATTCAGTATATTCTCCAGGAAAATATAAGCTAAGCTCACCTTATTTACATTTATATGATCAGATTTTCCTCCGTATAGAAGCTATGCAAATTTGCCCTTTTCTTGAGTCTCAGCCACAGTCTGTGTAGATTTGTTGCTCGGAACGGCGGGAGAAAAAAAAAAACATAATAACATTGCCCTCCAGGAAGAAAGAGACCGAAGGTAAGATTTCTGGACCTCATGAATTTTGTAATGATCAATTTGGTTGCTGTCGCCTCTCAAAGACTTATCCGGACATTTGGAGCCGGAGTATATAACATGGGATTGATTTACACCTGAAATGTCTATCTGTCTTTTCTTCCTTGAAATGCATATCCCCTTGATTGTTGCCCCCGCAGTGCCGGGTACATCTTTTTCATTTCCCCCCATCTGGTACAGTCGCCTCCCCCCGGCCTCGCATTCCTCAATCGAGGAGTATGATGGAGGCTGTTTTGGTGGGGGGGCGGTTGAGAGGAGGTCAGGTTGCAGTCAGATTCAGCGCATCTGAAAATATTTGGAATAACGTAGTGACATCATGCGCGCACAGGTGGATGCTTTACCTTCACGAGCGCCAAATTCAAGCCCGTTTCCGTGGCGATCCGGCAAATTGTTTTCAGCCAACGCCGGCCTTCATTGCGCGACACGGAGAATCGTGTCTCGGACAATCGGCGTCCCGAAAGTACAAGGCCGGCGGTCGTCCCGCGTTACAAGATACTCAAATGCTGGATAGAAACGCTGATGTTGAAACTTGAACCGCCACTTCAAGCGAAACCCTAATAATATAATCAAGTAATAAGAAATTAATTTTCTCCCTGACTGCACTTTAACTGAGGTGTTGATACAGGGCGGGAGACGCCGCCCGCCAAGCGTTGGCGTGGGGATTTTGTAGGTGGGCCGGCATCTCGCTCTCGGCGCGTCAACATTTCTCACGACACACTTTGACGATTCGATAGCCGCCCGCCTCAACGCACCCACCCTTTTGGTTTGGGCACCTCATGCTCCCGTGCACATTCAAATTAGCGGACCCGCGCGATAATAAGGACGCCTTTCTACATGACTGAACTATGAATGACCAGCAGACAGCGGGTGCTCCTGACTCGCGAGGCACATCAAGTCCCTCACGGGTTTGACATCGTACGTGCGCTCTCGCTAGTTCACGTCGGGGGGGGGGGGGGGGTCGCTCTTGCACGCTCCCGTCCTTCAAACCTCTCCCGCTGTCAACCTTTCCTCGGCCTGTGTACAGTAGTTAATTAGAAACCCAGACTCCATTGGTGTCAGAGCTTGGGAGGTTTATAGCCCCCCCTCCTTCTCCAGCTTGCCCCCACCAGCTCCAAACATGAAGACATCAATAACCCCCCCCCCCCCCCCCCATCCCCCCCAAATCTTCCCTCCACCTCCCACCAACAGCACACACACATACATGCATACAAAACGCCACAGCTTCCCTGGCCCCAGCTTGTTCATGCCTGGCACAGTCATCCATCTCTCCCAGCCATCCTCATCCTCCACCTACCCATCCGACCACTACTCTCTCCTCCTTTTCCATCACCCCCCCCCACACACACACACACACACACACACACGCACGACACCAATCACCCCCCACCCTCCTCCACCCCCCGTCCAATCCCTTGCCATCGCCTCTCTACCTGAGAGCATTTGTCATCCCCGACGCTCTGCGAGCTGTGGCCGATGCAATGAAAAAGACGGGGGAGGGAAGGGGGGGGGGGGGCGTTATGTAGAGGGGAGAAAAAAAAAAAACTCTCAGGCAATATGCAAAAATGCAAAAAGGTAGATGCAGGTTGCCCCAGCAACGGCTCTGAGGTTATTTTCCAAGCTCTGATGGAAATCAATGTCATGTGCCAGGCAGGCAGGCACCTCTGTCCTTAGGAAAATTAGAAAAGGGGGGGTAGTGTGTGTCGGGGGGGGGGGGGGGTCTTGGGGAAAAGGGGTTGGGGGGTTGGGAGGGTGAGCTGAAAGGACAAAGAAAAATGCAGGGAAACAGAAATTGTGTTTCTCTGCGCTCTGAATATTAAAAACTCCCGACTTTTTCTCCGAAGAACTCGAGGCATGACGCGGCGCCCGTTCAGCCACCGCCACGGGTCATCTTTGCTCCTGCTCAATTTTGTTTCCGACTCTATGACATTAACCATAAATTCAACCCCTCCACCTGCCTTTCCTCATTTGTTCAAAACAACTCTCAGCCCAAGTTGGAAATAAATGAAGGCCGACCAGGGGATAAAACAGGTAGATCCCCGCGTTTTTCCTCTGTTTACAGGAGGCCGGTTATCTAACTCCTGATACCGACAACATGGAGTAGTGTCACTTGGGAGTATTATGATGCGTGAATATGGAGCGCACTCGTAAGAATAGGTGCCAGAGGCTGATCTAAACTATAAATAGAGTCGCTGGCCTCACCTCTGATTTTGTTTTTGTGGCGGGGAAAAGGCTTCTCGATTTCATTATCTGGCGATATCAGGATAATAAATTGCACAAGTCACAAAAGACGCCACTCAAGGCAGCCGTGATGTTTTGAATCCCATAAGGACAAAGTGTGGGTATATGCATGACATCTGAATTTGATTATTTACCGTAATTTCCGGACTATTGAGCGCACCTCAATATAAGCCGCATCGGCTAGCCGGTCGCTATCTCGGGCTTCCTCCTGCGCACTAAAACCGTCAAAGTCGTCTTCTTCGGTGTCAGAGTTGAACGGACTCAGAATTTCCCGGTCATTTCATCGGTCCGATGTGATGAGGATAAACGTTTTAGCGGCGTGAAGCTCGTTCGCACCCCCCCCCCCCCCCCCAAAAAAAAGTCCATATATTAGTCGCATCGTTGTTTACATGAAAAAGGTCGCGACTTATCATCTGGAAATTACGGTATTTTATTTTGGAGCGGATGTGGCTCAGTTAGAAGGGCAAGTGTTCCTCCTTACGGAGGGTTGGCAGTTCTATTCCGGGCTCCTCCTGTTTGCGTTCTCGGCCAAAACACCGAGCATTGAAGTCGCTCTGATGGCCTGGCCGGCACATTGCTCACCGCTCAACTGCCCAGCGGTATGCTTTGAAATCATGAGGCGTGAACGTGCTATTCAACTTGAGCACATTCATTCATTCATTATCAGTTCTGCTTATCCAGCACTCTAGGTCACGGCCAGTTGTTCACGGTGCCCCATATAGAGACATACATATAGAGACACACAACCATTCACTGAGCAATTATAGAGTTTCCAATCAACCTACCGCATATTTGTTGGACTCTCCCACTGTCTGAATCAAAACAGGAACCTTGTTGCTGTGAGGCAGAAGTGATGTGAGAAAAACAAGAAAAACACACACATCCACTGTCCAGTAAGTTTGCTCCAAAGCAAAGATTTTGCTATGACGTTTCGAGACACGCTTTTTAAAATGTGAATTGTCATTGGGAACACTGACCCCATAAGGTTTAAATGAGGATTTCGATATTAGACCCTGTCTATAGAAATGATTTTGTATATTTTGCCGTTCTTGCCATGTTCCATTTTTCTAGTTCCTCCACTGTATATATATATATATATATATTGGTTTGTTTTTCTAATCCTCTGGTCAATAATGTTCAATTCCATCTTTTTACATATATAAAGAGTATCTGTTTTATTTTGGGGCGCCTTTCGTATCCGCTGGTCCCAAGGTTCCTGTGTTCAATTCATAATGGAAAGCTGGTCTGAGGAATCCCATGATCATTACCTTTATAATGGCGCCATGGTAACATTTTTGCTAAGCAGAGGCACTGTACCATCAGATTCTGAATTTGTCGCCCAAATTTCCACGAATGGAATTCCTCGACAGATCAACTAAGACAAATTCTGCAAACTTCCAAGCCAAAAAAACCTGCAGCAAAACAGGCAAAGATAAACCCAATGACAATACCGTGAGCCGGCGCGTGACATGACAGTAAAAAAAACACGAGGCGGCATACAAGCGTCCCCTGACAGGAATTAAACATTACAGTTCCGTCCACAGTAGCTTTACTCTCGTGTGATCCGGTGATCTTGTTTTTACCATACACATCACCCGTGGCGGTGACGTGATCAGGGTCGACACAGGGGAAGCGCGAAATCTTTACCTCCACGACCGCACAAGATGACACAATACGGAGTACTCGGAGTGGAAGTCGTCAACTGCAGTGATAACATCACACACACGGGGATACCGTCACATTAAATGCGAGGTACGCGTCATTGATGTGACAAGGAAATGTAGTTTGGGTGCTCTGATTAAAAGTGGGCCTTTTAGGAGTGCTATTGAAGTCCCTTTTTATTGGGTTATGTAAACAAATGCCGGAATCCAAGTGCGTGCGCACGTCTTCGGTACCTGCGGTTGTGCTTTGATCGGTGACGCGGTGATCAGGATGCTCTCAGAGGCAATTCCTCAGCTGATCAAGGCGTGCAGTTTGACAAGAGAGAAGACGTCAGGGAGAAAATGGTCCCTCAGAGGAACAATTTACTTTGAAATTCGAACAGGATTCTAAATAATCGTGAGGTCGTGGGCTCAGATGGTTCATCTTCTACTCCTTGCGGCTGCTTCCTTCAGGGGTCGTCACGGCGAATCATCTGCCTCCATCTAACCTTCTCTGCATCAGTACAGTACAGTGCAGTCATTTGGCAGACTTACAAAAAGTGCAATTCAATCACCGAAGATCCGAAGTACTAGTCGTCAGATGTCAGAAGTGACCACTTTACCAAAATAGCCATCTCAGAACCATATACGTACATACATTATTTCATTGTTTTGGTTTTTTTTTCCGGGGTAGTTGGGGGCTAAGTGTGATTAGTAGGGTATTTCTTGGTAAAGAGGTATGTTTTCAGCTCACGGCGAAAGACGGGCAGCGACCCCGCTGTTCTGGCCTTTTTCGGGAGTTCGTTCCACCACTGAGGAGCCAAGACCGAGATGAGGCAAGACCGGTTCGATCGGCAGCCGGGGGCTCTGAGTGATGGGGTGGACGGTCGCCGAGAGGTGGCAGATCGGAGGGGACGGGAAGGGACATGTGGCTTGACTATATCCTGGAGATAAGATTGGGCTGTACCATTCACTGCCAAGTAGGCGAGCACAGGGTCTTGAACTTGATGCGGGCGGCTAACGGGAGCCACTGTAGAGACATACATGTAGGGACTTGCATCCTGGTCTCTCACACCAACTAACTTCACATCCTGGTCGGTCTTCCTCTAAACCTGCTTGGTTGCTCCAACCTCAGCATCCTTCACCATCCCTCCTCTGTCCACGTCCACACCATCTCAGTCTGACTTCGTCTCCATAACATGCCGCCCCTCTGGTAGACTCATTCCTGCTCTTATCCGTCCTCCTCACTCCCAAAGAGAACCTCCAGATCTTGATTTCTGCTGCCTCTAGCTCTGCCTCCTGTCTTTTCCTCAGCGTCTCAAAAACAAGACATCACGGCTGGTCTCGGCTCCGTCTTCCACACCTTTCCCTTTCGTTCTGGTTGTTACGCTTTTATCGTACATTTCGCAAACTATAGTAAGGTTAGTTTGCACTCTATTATTATTATTATTTTGTTAATTTCATGTCGCCATGAGATTGTGAAAAACGGCTTCCCTATTCCTCTATAAGTCCTGTACATACAGAGAAACCAGCAATTAACCTGACTTTAACTTTGACATTTTCCTCCACCTGTTTCTACTAAGTCACCTCTTCTCCACATTTTCCATTGACCCAAATTACTTAAAGTCTTCTTTATCTCCACTCCCTGTAACTTCCCTGTTCCACTTGGGTCCCTCTCATTCACACACACATACATTCTATCTTGCAACGTCTTCTTTCCAGAACATACCTCCACCTCTCCAGATTTTCCTCCACCTGCTCCCTGCTCTCACTACTTGTCACAGTGTCATCTGCAAACAAACCATCGTAATCTACCTTCAGTGAAGAGGAAGCTCTAAATTTACCACAGACTTTTGAAAAAGTGGTCTGCTGAAATGTGTGTTAGTTGTCTGGATGGCGTCCTTCTCCTTCCTTCTCCAGCTGCCCCCTTTAGGGGTCGCAACAGCCAATCATTTCCTCTGAACATCTTCATCTCTGCCGCCTCCAGCTCTGCTTCCTGTTTCCCTTGATTGACGGAAAATATTCACAGTTCCTGTATGCAACAGTGGCTCATTATTGTAATGCAGAATTTTATTCACAGTTCCTTTAATTATCCTTTTTTTTTTCCCTCATTTCCCTGGAGTTGGTGTTTTGTCACGCTTTTCACCGCGGCACTACAGCATTGCAGTTTTTACCTAATAGCCCCTCAGTGCTCGCCCATACCAGTGATAATTTGTCCGATAATTTGTCCGATAACTTGGTGTTTAATGTGCTGTGCAGCTTTAGTGAGTATTTCTTCCACACAAATAACGTCGGAAATTAATAGAAAATATCCTTTGGGAACGATTTAGAATTGGACTGTTCACCTCGGAGCTTTTAGAAAGCTGCGAATTTTGGTTACGCTTAACTTGGAGTGAGAGATCACGGTTTAATTGCCGTTCGTTGGAATCAATAACCCATAAACTATAATGTAGATCGTAAACTGATGCCGCTACCAAAAGGCCATCTCTGACAAATCCAGCCATCCAGGCCACTGTGTGCCGGTGGCAGAAAGCAGTGGAATAGATGGGGCGTGTTGGCCAACTCACTAGGTTCTCCTCACTCATTTGCATACCAAACATGGCGTTCACACTCCAAGTGACACATTTGCAACCCGCCACTTATCCCATTACCGACTGTCCCTGGTCAGGAGGCATTGTTTGCTGCGTCGGCACTCTTTCTTACCGGCTGGTCGGCTAAACCCGTACTGACGTGTGTGTCGAGGCACTTGCACTTTGTATGGATGTAGCTGAGCTTCATGCGCCGAGTCAGGCAAATGGTAAAGCGACTTCACATTCACTGATACATGAGTTCACACAAACATGAGCGCTTGCACACGTTTTCAGCAGGAGGTTCCAGCTCTTAGCCGTTAAGTTTAAGACCAACATCCAAATCTTCATTTCAATTTGCTTGAATACTCAATGTTCACAGTTCCAAAGTTGTAAGGGAAAATTACTGTTATTTTTATTCTTGTTGTTATTATTGTTATTGTTATCATATTATTTTTATTGTCATCAGCATTTAATATAAATATATATCTACATCTATCTATCTCTCTTCATATACATATATATATATATATATATATATCAAATTATGAACATCAAAATAAAGTATAACAAATTACTGTGCAGAAATAAATTGTGCAAATTGTGCCATTGCTACATTGGTTAGAGACTGCAAGGTAAGCTGCATTCTGCATTTATATGATAAATATATCGTGAGCGGCATTACACTTGGCAGGGGGGGACTGTCAAAAATGTATATGTGTGTGTGTGTGTGTGTGTGTGTGTGTGTGTGTGTGTGTGTGTGTGTGTGTGTGTGTGTGTGTGTGGGTGTGTGTGTGTGTGTGTGTGTGTATTTTCATTATCTATTTATTTATTTATTAATCTATAACAGTAAACTCAATCTGCAAAAACAAAAATGTCGTAATGTTGTCAGAACTGCTTAGCTAAAAACAAAACAACGACTGTTTCAATAAGCTTCAGCGTCATCTCATTTGCTTCTATTTTTTTTAAATATAAAAAAAAAATTCCAGATGTGTGAATGAGTGATTGTTGGTCTCTTTGTGTCCCCTGTGACCGGCTGGTGCTCGTCCCAGGGCAAACTCTGACTCTCACAACCCTGAGTGCAGGATAAGCTCTATACATAATGAATGAATGAATGAATATTCAACTTGAGAGCGAGACCTGCCTCCTCCACTGCCTTTTCAAACATATGAAGCACAGTAAATTCTTTAAAAAATCATTTGAGTGAAAATGGCAAATATGCCTGATTCATTTCTTCATTCCCCCCATCATGCATGTGTTCATTGACACATAATGGTGAACCATAAAGCATGCCTGCTGAATGAAGTATTACCGAAATAACGTCAAGTTTTAATACAGCCAGGTTGCTCCTATCTCAGGATATACAGTGTGTGGGTCAAAAAGGAGAATCCCTTTTTCCTCCTGCTCTTTTCAATATCCTTGGATTCTCATTCATGCCAAACATTCGCTTGCCCTTTCCAATCCCAACCCTGAGAGAAGCAAACTGCTCTCGAGGCCGTTCATTTTAATTCCCATGGAAGCTCATGTGCAGCCCCCTGCAGACAAATCCTGTCAAAATGTGTAAAAAGAAATGTGATACGTCGGAGTTGACCTTTAATTCGTTCGGAAATGACAATCCCCGGTGACTCTGAGGTGTCGGGATCCTGGGACGCGAAGATCCAAATGTGATTTATGGGAACGGAAACATTTTAAGATTAAAAAAAAAAAAAAAAAAAGTAAATCCACTGAAACAAACAGTTATGATGCAGGAACAATTCAGTTTTAATTGACCTCAGTGACTCACATAGGCTTCTATTTTTAAGTCCTAATAAGCCAAAAGAACATATCAAATTTTAGTGGTGCACACATGTTCATTCATTCATTCATTCATTCATTCATTCATTCATTCATTCATTCATGTCTGACAGAAATAAGAGAATAAACTTAAACAGTAAATAGCTGAGAGTCTTAAATTCCTTGTAACACAAACATAATATCATACATGGATTTATTTTGCCCCCTACCAAGTATTTCAAAACATTTTCCTCAGTGAATGTTACTACAATAAGCTAACGGACTGTAACTAGAATAAACTTGCCGGACTTTCTTACACTTCGAAAATAATTGTGTATATTCTCCTCAATTCAGGTTTAAAAAATTTAAAAGGGCAAATCAGACGATACCCCGCCCCTCCCTCCATAATAGGGAAGAAATATATTGTCATTACAAGTTTGGGTTTATTTGGTTGCTTGTTTTTTTTTTTGCATTTCTCTAACCCTTTCTCTGGATTAATTTGGGTCTTAAAGAAACTCCCCAGACCTTGAAGCTCCCCTCACCCCTAATCTTTGTGACTCAATTTATCTAAGTTAACGTATCATCCAATTTACATGCTTAACAAATAAATACCAAAAAATATGAAATCCAATTTGAATACCCTTACCACGAAATAAAAAATCCTGTAAATCAATGAATAAATAATAACAATTTTCATAATGCATTTCATTTACGGCGCCTTCCTCAACACTCAAGGACGCTGTATAGGCACATACATTAATACAAAATACAGATTCAAAAGAAACAATAAAAGTAAAAGCAATAACTGTGACAAAGTTGTTAAAAAAAAAAAAACACATATAAAAATTAAACAGTGACAGAAAAGTTGGCATAAGATGGAAAAGACCATAATTAGAGAAATAAATACAAGGGGCACAAGAGAGGGCATATCATTAAATCCCCCCCCCCCCCCCCCCCCCCCCCCGTTATTTTGTAGTAATATTAATTGGGGATTGCTTTGGATTTGAATTAACGTGAGCATTTCCATTTTAAGAGTTGATCGTAATAACGATAGTTTTTATATTATTACATGGAAGTTAGCATTTGGTTATGTTGCCTAATTGGCTAGCCGGTTCTGCCATTTCTTCGGAGCTTTAAAACCGCAGAGTAGATGTTCCTCGTTGTTGCACGTCTCCCGTGGGTTTCCTGATCGTTTCCACCCAGTGCCTCTTTTTTTTTAAATAGACGAATGAATATTCACGAGCATGTGGAAAGCAAATGTGTATCATTGTGAGTTCCAACTGTACAAATTGCGTCCTTACAGAGCGACACAGCTCTCTTTTATCCTTAATTAATAACGCAGCGAGATAACTTTTTTTTTCTCGCAAGGGGAAAATTGGACCTTTTGAGATCAGAAATGTTGCATATATTAACAGGAAGGGACAATTTGTACTGTTGGTTGTTTGTTACTTTTACACGTTACAATGTTATACTCGCTCATCATAAGAAAAATGTGCCATTTTATCCATTTAACAAATTCACTTGGACCTCCTATCTTTTTACTCAATTCACTAAGCAAATTTGTATATATTATAACATTTTCCAGCATGCTGACAAAGTACACTTGAACCATTGCTACATAATTTAATTTTTATACTTTTTATGTGAACTACATTAGCAGTATGGGAAGTGGGCTAACATATCAGTCACTTTCAAAAGTCAATATCACAAAATAAGTGGTCACACATGGTTATTTAATCAAATTGGAATAACGTTGGACAATACTTCTGTATTCCCTCTCCATTAGGTAGTTTAAACAACCCTTTTTTACTGCATTTAGCGTAATTTCCATGAATATGTGACACAGCTCTCCCGATTTGGAAATTAATATCGCACCGAAATGAAACGGCAGATTCGACATATTCAGATAAATGGCAAAGATGACACTCAGGTCTAAGAGTTTGATCTGGAATCGCATTTCCCTTTCGACTGTTTCGTCCATGAGAAAAACCCTAGCTCGCCCCTTTCTGGCACGAACGGGAAACATACGCACCCAAAAACGAAAAGCTAATCCAGATGGAATCAAATTGCTGAAATGGAATATTGATATTGCTTATTCCTTAAGTGTGTTAAATGGGAAGTTATGTATACGTGTAAGTACGGCCTCCTGCGCAGGAGGAGCGGGAGATTATCTATTCGGGACGGCGGCGGCGGCCGCTGGCTGACAGGCTGAACTGCCACGCTCAGCCGGTTCATTGCTGACATCCCTTACCTCTTTTGACATTTTCAATTATGTCTTTCACACATGGATGGGCACTTGTGTATTTTTTTTCTCTGCTCTTTTTCTGCACTCTCCTCCTCACCCTCCTCCTCCTCATCATCATCATCATCATTGTCGTCATCATCCTCAGCTTTTCTCCGACTTTTCCTCTTTCTCTCTTCCATCCCAGCTCGATTTCATTTCCCCTTTTCAAGTGCCTGTTTGGCTTTGTGTGTCAGCAAGGAAGCCAAGGGATCCCATTATCCCCAGGCGCACACACACACACGCACACACACACATTTGATGGTGGAGTGAGGGAGGGAGCGAACAAAAGGGCAAGATGCCATCAGATGTGTCTGGGGGACCAAGGTTCAATTTACCAGGTGATTTTTGAGGCAGAAAACTCAAAGCACAGGAGGACCTGCGTTTACGAATGGCTGATTATAGCGTGGTGATCCGGGTTTCTTGTGCGACGAAATAGCACGCGGGTCAGAATATAAAGTTAAAGGAATCGATAATCACAAATAATCGACGTTTTGGTTGAAAACGGTGTCAGATTCAAACATCATAGTGTGAATATTAATTCATTTGCTCTTTATCTACACTGCTAATCCTGCGGTCAATGTCGCAGAGGTGCCGGAGCCCATCCCAGCTGTCATTGGGCGGAAGCAAAACATTCACTCTGTTATTCATTTGTCAAAAAGAGAGGCACACAGCTGTTAACCCTCCCATCCACAAGTTATATAGAGAAAATGACCATTCACTCTCTCATTCAGCATCATATAGACGAACAAACATTCACTCACTCATTTGCACACTACATTAAGACATTAAAACATTCAGTTTTTCAGTTATACATCATATGAGGAGGGGTGGGCATTTATTTGGGCCATATTTCTTATTTAATTTTTATGCGCATACCAACTAGGTATGATAGCAATTGAACAAAATGAAAATCGCAATTTGAATATATCTTTTTGTTTTTTATTTCAACTTTAAAATCATTAATGATCATATAAATGTACCAACATTATTTTGTATGTAATCCTCCAGACAAAATGAAACCAAAAAAAATAAGGAGTTTCTAAATTCAATATTGATTGAAAATACTTATTAAAATATTCAAAGAAAATAGTTTGGCGGGCCAGATAAAAAAGCGAAACGGGCCGGATGTGGCCCTCGGATTGTAAAATGCCCAGGTCTGATATAAAGACATCCAACCATTCACCCTCTCATCAACAAGTCCTATAGAGACGTCACATGGAGAAATTCACTCTATCATTCTGGTCGTGTATTTTTCCCCCTTACTGTTCCATTAGGCTGTCCATCATTATTCCTGTTGCTGTTGTTGTTCTCCCTGCTGTCTATTTTTTTCGTGGGTGTCTTGTTATCTTCTGTCTTCTAACTGTCTATTTATATTTATATTCATATTTATTAATTTTATTTTTTTTTATTTTTCTATTTCTCACATAACTGTTACGCTGCTGTGACAAAGGAATTTCCAATAAAGTTTATCTTATTCACTCACTATCTTATTCAACATATAGAGAGACAAAACTATTCATCCTCTCATCCACAAGTTAAATAGAGACATCCAACCATTCACTCTGTCATTCAAAATCACGCAATGACGCACAATTCACCGTCCCCGGCACGTCATATAGACTCATACAACCATTCACTCACTCATTCACTTGTCATATTGAGACATGACCCATTTACACTATGAACATTTAAATTGACCTGTTACATTCATCTCACCACAATACTTAACACATGCAAATTGTGTTTGGTATTTCTTTATTTGAAATTTATTATAGTGACACGTGAACAGCATCAGTGTGTCTGTCATGGTAAGCACGAACAGCCTGTTTCATATTGGAAGCATCCAAATACCTACCAGCGCTGTGACAGATTACCTTATTGATTGATTGACTCGTAATGAGGACGTAATTTATCCCGGCTGATGGCATCTGAGGACTCGCATCCGTAATGTACGTTCCACTCGAAAGGAGGCCGCTTTGAACCAGCCGGCATATTTACTTATCGACCGATCGAGTGACTGACTGATTGGCTTTGTAATGAGGGGAAAACACATTTCTCTCCATTAAGGCGACCTGGGGAGTGTGTAAGTGTGTGTGTGTGTGTATGTGTTTACTGGCTGCTATGATGTAACGCACATGTTATAATGACCTCAGCATCATCACCGCTATTGTGAGGAAGGCACTGAGCTCTGAGAACCACTTCATCACCGTCGCGTTTCAAAGATCAGTCATTCACAGAGGCGGCCGAATGGGCTGTCGCCGCAAAAATCAGCACGTGGCCGACATTTTTCCCTCCTCCTCCTTCTTCTGTATGACGACAGGAGGCGGCGGCCGGCTCGCTCCTGCCGGCCTTGTACCCCTGAACCCTTCAGCGGGAGATCCCCCCAATGAGAGAAGTTGGGTGGGGGGGGGGGTGGGGGGGTCGGTGTCATGAGCCGAACATCAGGGAAGCCGGAGTCACGGTCAAGGACTGATTAACGAGTTTTTAATTCAATCGGCGAATCCCATCTCGGCGAGGCCTCTGCACTCGACGCTGCGGCGATCCGTTTTTTTTTTTTTTTTCCTAAAACTCTGTGATCTCCCTCTCTGTCTTTCCCACATTCTCTTATGTACCGAGCTCTTATCGCTGCCCGTCGGGTAAGTGAATAGAGGGGCAATGATTAATGGAGATATAAGACCTGTGAAGGATGTCTAATCACCCCGCCTTCCTCTTTCCTGATATGAAACAGGCTGCTACAGACAGGCCGGATGGAAACCGTCCTGTGGCAGAAATGTCGAAATCGTGAGATTTACTTTACATTGTGAGGCCCTATGTGAGACCTATGGTTTTCTGTTTGTTCATTCATTGATGATCTATACTGCTTAAACTGGACTTGAGCCTACACCCGCTGCCATTGGGGGAAGAGGCGGGATTCCACCAATGAGAACAAGAGAGTGACTGATCTATATAAGATGTCTGAATGAGAGGGTGAATGTCCGTATGTCTCCATATGATGTGTGAATGAATGAATGAATGATGAGTTGTATGTCTCTATATGTGGCCCTGTGATTGACTGGCGACCGGTTCCGCCACCCTTATCGCAAGCAGTAAAGATGAATGAATGAATGAATGAATGAATGAACAAGGGAAACATGAATCAGGACGATGAACAGCAGAGCTGCAACTTTGACGGATAAGTTCAGGCAACTGAAAACCAGGATCTGTTTGGGGAGGGGGGGGCACTCCTGCTCCTCCCACTAAGCACTGTACGTCCTCGCTCACATTTTGGCTGCATAAAACAGCACACGCTGCACTTTTCTTTTTTTTTTTTTTGCAAGCACAGAAGCTATTCATTTATTTCCAGATAATTAGAAATGATGGCAGGTAGGAAAGAGAATGATGGAATAAGAAAGGTAGCGAGTCAGAATGGAGATGAGAGAGCCTCTTTAATTCTGCCTCTGATTACTAAGTGGCTCTGTCCATTATCTTTACACAGTGAATAGCAGAACACCATAAAGGTAAAATGTGACTCATCCATCCCCACTGGTTATCGCTCTCGGTGGCTTATAGAAGCTGCGCCCCACTCAGCCCGCCCCCATCAATCCCAGTATTGACACAGCGTCTGCTAACACCCCCCTAAGAAAGTGCCCGGAGGTATTCGTTTCACGTGCGGGAGGTTTTTTTTTTTTCCACATTTATGTATGAACATCTTTGCATGAAAGGGAGCGACCATGTGTTTTACTTTGAGTGTGTGTGTGTGTCAGGTCATTAAGTGTGTGTTTTCTCGCACTCTGAGACAAGGTCTAGAGTGTGTAGGTCCCCCTCGCCTCGCCTCTGCCAAGGTGCTCTGAGAGGTATTGCCTCTCTTATTGCTGTTGAAAAGCCACATCAGTGCCGGCCGTACTGATTTATGACCCTGATCCTTCCCACCTCCAGCTCCTTTCTATTAGGCTTTACAATATTCGCCCTATTGTTCGGCTGCCGGCGTTATCAGTCCGGCGCAGGCCTGTCAGCAAGACCTGCCCCACACACGCAACCGCACCGGGAGCCAGAGGAGGAGGGCGGGGGAGGCGGGAGAGGGAGGGAGGGAGGGGAAGATAAGCAAGAGAGATCGAAGAGGAGGGACGGGAGGAGAGGCATGGGGGGGGTAGAAACGTAGGTAGCTGCAGGAGGAAGAGGATGATGAGGCGGTGGTTACCACATGGAGGCAGAGGTGGGAGATGTCCATCTAAGCCTTTTAGCCTTTTTTTTTCTTTTTTTTTTTACTTCTGGGTTGTGCACTGGGGAGGGCGGGGGGGTCGGAGAAGTTGAATAAGTAGAGGGGATGCCGTTCGGAATTTAGTCTGAGTGCACAAAGTCCATTAAGATATGGCTTTTTACAGCTTCGATGTCACGATGTGAGTTCGGCGCGGGATTGGAGGGGGTAAGGCGATAGCGATGGGGCAAGCGAGGAAAGCTTTTGATATGTCTTTTTTTTTTTTTATTGACTTGAAGAAAGGTTGGATAAATCAGAGATGTCTCAGTTAAACGCGGCTGCTTTTTTTTTTTTTGTAATAAAGAATGGCGAAAGAGTTGTTAAGTGCTGTACAATAGACGTCAGAAAGGCAGCCCGGGTAGAGGTCAAGGGGTCGACATGAACAGAGCGGGAATGAGACACGACTATTCAAAGCCATCGGGGATCAATGGGCGTCTCCGTGACGCGCCTACAATGACAGAGCACATAGAAAGATGTTTTTTGAGGATATGCGCTACTTTTTTTGCGCTGGTAATTTATGTCGCTTACACAAAACGGCCGTCTTTCAAGGAACGCCGGGTAAATCCATATTTCTTTCCACTGTCAACTATAAATACATTCTCATGAAACTTTCTTTCCAGTAGTGCTCTTTGAGGAGACGACCTTGACTTGTACCGGCCGATTGTAATTCCGGTAGAAGTCGTAAGCTCACAAATTGGAATTTTCTTTCAATTTTTTTTTTTTTTTGTTAACATTTGTAGCAGTAGAGGCGTGTATATTCCCGCGCATACCCAGACAATGACATGGTGAATTGAAAATGAATTGCAAATCTCTCATTTTGCATGCAGGGAATAGGTGGAGGGGCGTCGGAGGGGGGAGGCACGCCATTGTTACTGTAAAGAGATCCACCCGACATATAGCGTCTTAACAAGGGGAGGATGAGAAAAACTAGGATGAAAAGAAGAAGAGGAAGGAGAAAGGAGGGAGGCGGAGGATTGCAGATAAGCGTGTGTGCTTTCAACTTGCCGAGAATGAGCGAGGAAGAAGTTTTAATATCTCTAAATCAGACGCTGGATATTGAAAGTGTCATCTAATTGAAAATGATTTAGGATGCCGAGGCCTGCCTGGCAATCACATATAAATTCACTCCTGACACCGACTCCAAAGTCTCTCTATTTCTACTTTATGAGTCATTTGCATGGTGGGGGCCTCAGAGAGTATAAACCATGCAAATGATATGGAGCGCTGCACAAGGTGATGTATCACCATCACCCCCAACCCCCAGCTCCTCCATCTCTCCATCTCCTTCTCTCTCACTCTCTCTCAAGCGCCCCTTTTTACCCTCAGGAGAAAAGCTTTCTGCTTTGCCGCCGCCTTTGTCCAGAAAATCATTTATTTCTCTCGTTGTTTCGGCTCGCTTGCTATTTCGCCGCTTACCGCCGCGGCTCAGCAAGATAACCATCATCTTCCGTTTTTTTGTTTTTTTTTTTGCATCTAACTCGTGTTGAATATGAGTCCTTATTTTGTAAAGAAATTGAGATGCGAAAGGAGAAGTGGCGCTTTATGTCCCCGATAGCATATTGCTGGCAGCGTACCTGTTATTTAACATGCTCCTGGAGGCTTTAGGGTACGTAATTGCATTAGAAATTGGCGCTCGGCTGCTGGATGCGATGCGAGTTAGCTATGTCGGGATGTCATTGGGGAAAAGTTTGTGACTCAGAATAAAATTGAAAGAGAGAAAAGAAAACAGCACAGTTTATGACTTCGGGAGACCTCCTGATATGTAGATTTGCATCCTGAAGATGCTATCAGCAGCTTTAGCACTAAATGCTACTTACAGGGAGGATGTAAAACATAAAACCACCGCTCCCTCCGCACAAATAGACACACCAGCCGCTTTTCGCACCTTACTTTTTCACCAACTAGGCTAATTTTTTTCCGCAATCGGACACCATAGGACCCAGGGACAAAGCCTTCAGCTCCTGGAACTATTATCGCTCCAAGGCTGGGTCTTTTTACGGTTCCATAGGAAGTCATATGGCGCAGGTGCTTGGACATTGGTGGAACTCATACACAACATCCA